>NC_044254.1:21932162-22242282 GCF_003957555.1 Calypte anna | reverse complement strand
GTTTTTGGGTGAACTATGTTCAGTTGCCATGGTGTGGAAGGCCCTGCTGGGCTCCTTCTCCCTGCAGAGCCAGCGTGAGGATCCATCCCCAGCATTGGGGGGATACTCAAGGAAGGCACTAGGTCCCCCGTGTCCTTTGGCTGGGGATGGACCCATGGGTCAGGTGTCTGCCAAGGGTGCTGGGCTGCTGAGGAGCTCCCAGCTCTTCAGTGGCACTGCATGGAGATGTCCCACTGTGATTCCTCTCTGATTTTTTTTTTTTTTTAATTAAAATGCTCAGAAGTAAGGAGTGGATATTATTAGAGTTTTTTACCCTTCACAGGGCAAAAACCACAGTGAAATTCTTCCTGTGCTGCAGGTCAGGAGCAGTCAGGACAAGAAGAGCCAGGCACTATGGAGGGGGGCAATGGGACAATGGCTCTTTGCTGGCCCCACACTGTAGCTCGTTGCCCAGGGGGGTCCTGAGCTTAGCAAAGCAGGGTGCAGGATTTGGGCCCTTCACAAGATTTGGCAAAAAGTCACTGGATCTCTCGTGGCATTTGTACATCACCTTATGGCTCTGGCCCTGCCTGCAGCAAGAGGGAATGGGACTCAGCTTCATTTCTGTAGAGAAGTTGAGCTCTCCAAGATGGATTGAAAGATGCTGGTGGGAGTCCAGAGGGACAAGGGGTCTCCTGCATCTCCCAGCAGTCACTCAGGTTGTTCCCTCCAGGCTGCATCCATGTAGGATCCCAAATCCCACATTCAACTGTAGCAGGTGAACCTGCTGCCCTAGGCAAGGTCAGAGAAAGGCATCTAGCACCTGATCTTCCCTCCTGTTTTCTCTCTCGGCCTTGATTTACTACCAGAAGGTTGTGGGGTTCTTTGAGGAAAAGGGCTATTTAACAGAAAACAAAACTGTCCACAGTGATATAAGCTCTCCAGGACCACCCACCCTGGGGAAAAGGGCTCCCAGATGAGCAGGAGGAGCAGGATAACTGGGGCTGAGGGCTGTCTGGGAGCACCAGCCAATTCCTCAAGTGGCAACGAGAGATGAAGATGGACCCATCACAAGGATCCTGAGCACAGAACATCTGGGTCCTGCTCTGTGGGTGCCCTGATTTTTTTTTTTTTGTTTTCCTCGTACAAAATTTGCAGAGGAATCTGGGGAATGCAGAAATCTTTCAAAGCTCAGAAAGATTTGCAGGAGCAGAAATCTGTTTCATATCCCTTTTATATATGTATCAGCCTTCTCACAGGGGTTGTTAAAGACCTCCCAAAAGCTTCTGTACAGCAGAGAAGCTGCTGAAAAAGTACCAGGATCCAGGAGGGTAATATTTGCACTGAGATGTTCTCACTTCTTCGTTGTGTAGAAGAACAGAGAGAGAATAATTAAATTGAACCCACAGCAAAATTCCCAGTCCCATGTATGTGGTGATCAAGGGGAATTTAGGGTGTTGCAGCACCTCAAAAGAGACATTAAACCTACTTATCCTGCATAAGGGTCCTGAATACAGACACCATAATTTGCTGAAATTCTCCTCCAAGCTCTCCTGTGTTTTAACCAGCGCATTAGCAAATATTTAAGAAGACTATGGGGAAAAAAAAAAAAAAAAAGACAGAAAAAATTAATAGGATTTAACGAACATCTTTAAGTACTTAAAGTGCAGCTTACAACCAATTAAAGACCTCATAAACACGAGAACATAAACAAGATCAAAAAATTCCTGCATATTATAAAATGATTTGCCATAGAGTGGCTTGCGTGAAGAGATTAGCTATGCTTTGCAGCAGAAAACATTATTCTGTAAAGGCATTATGTTTCAGCAAACACACCATGCTAATTGTATTAGAGGAAGTTCAGGTGAAGCATAACTCCTGGATTAGAAAATCGAAGACACAGTTTAAACAATATGTGTTGGGCAGACTGCTTGAAATTTGCTGGCAGGTCTTAAATGAGATTTTTTTTTTTTTTCATTGATTGACTTACTGATATGTTTTTTTCTAAGCCTTTAAGTGCTGCTTTTGAATAGTACTAAAATTTTAAGCAACTTGAAGCAAAGACAACGGAATTTAGTATTTATATGAAGATAGGAAATACATTTTGTACTCATTTCAGATATTTAAACAAACCTATAATTATGGACTTGAGAACAGTCCTTAACATTGCTGTTATTTTTTACTTATTTCCCTATTGGCAAAATCTTTTAATCCACTAAATTATTTCTCTGATCTGAAAATAATTAACACATTCTACAGGGTACCTATGCAGAATACAAACACTATAATAATCCAGAACACATTTTTGGCCAACACTGGATATGATCCCCAGCTAAGTGCTGGAACTGGGCATTATATTGTCTGTGTCAGGGAATTTTTCAAGCAGTGGTGTCTGGTGTTGCACACACATGTGGAGAGTGGGCATTTGCATGTGTAAACTTAGCTTTGTGTTTTTAGATGAGCCAGCTTTAGCTACCTCTAACTTTTTAAAAGAAAGCCCCCCCTGCATCTGCCCTCCTACAGGCAAACTTTGTCTCCAGCCTTCTTGGATGGAGAAGGAATAAAAATCCCCAAACACTGTGAAATACTCTGGTTTTAATAAGTTAGCAATATAGACTGTAGGAACCAGGGAATGCAAAGAATAAATTAATTCTGGTCCCCCCATTCCTATTTTTTGACAGGGAGCACAAAACCAACATTGAGCTTCCCTGCAAAAAACCCCCAAAAAATAGCCCTAGACTTTGTCTTGTCAAAACGATCCTGGTATAGTTTTGTATTATAGGAACCTACAATAAATAAAAAAAAAAGATCAAAATAAGAAAGAGAAGAAAAATGGCAGTCACCGTGGGAGGAAGCTTCCTAGCATATGATAAATTGGAAAATGGACACACAGAACATGCCAACATACATTCTTAATGGCCCAATTCCTCAATTAATTCTTTCCCTTTTCCCTTTTTAATGTGAAAATCGTCATAATTCCTCCCAGATTAGTATAGATACAGGCCGACAGTCTCTCCTGCTCAAGGTATTTGCAGGACATAATTCATTCATAAAGCTGTAATGCACTCATCTATCATCTGAAATATTTTTTTTTCCTTCTTTTTTTTTTTTTTTTTTTTTTCCCTTCTTTTCCTTTCCCCCTCTCCCGTTTGTGCTTGGGGCTCTCACTGAGTCTCTGGGCACTGATGTATTAGCTGGCATATGCAAGCTATGAATTATCAACTGAAAGGAGTCAATTATCCACTCTAAAAATGAGTGTCTGGGCACCAATAGCCTGAGGGGCCTTTTTTGTATTTACGAAATGATTTCATGGCAAGTAGAGGTGTGTGTGGAAGGGGGACTGAGAGGGGGGAGAAGGGAAAGGCTGTGGGTTGGGGTTTTTTTTTTTCCCTTTTTCCTTGCGTCCACCCCTTAACCGGAGCAAGGCAAGAAAAAAAAATTAAAATAAAATAAAAGGAACATTCTGAACTTTTAAAGCAATAATCCGTTTTGATATGCACTGACTTTTCAGAGTGCTTTCAGCTGGCTAGAAAGGAGACTGGGCTGGTGGCCATCTTGCCTGGGCTTCTCCTTCCTCTGTCTGGTCTCAGCTCAGCCTTCAATCAAAGCCGGAGCCCTGGCTGACTTCAGCTGCTAATAGACTGGATAGGAAATGGATATTGGATAGTTTCTTGGTCCCCAGTCACTGGCCGTGTGCCTTGTCATCTCTGCAGACATTGATTTCTCCCTCTCTTCCCCCCACCCCCTGCTCTGCTGAGGGGCTGCGGCCCACCAAGAGGCGACACCGCCCCGGCAAACCTCGCGTCGAGTCCCGCTTAGGGAAATGAGGTCATTAGATGGAATTACAGCGGGTTTTGATAGCTCAGTAATAGGTTTTAATGATGGAATTTAACATAGGACCCCCACTAGGGACAAGGCTGATATACATCCAGACAGGTCACTTAATAAACCTCCACTCAGCACTTGAGTTGAGGAATTCAGGAGGCTCGGAAAACACAGCCCTTCTTAAGCAAACCGATACATCACTGGCAAGTAGTCTCTTTGGTAGGCTTTTTATTGTTATTTTTGAGGTGTTTGATTGACTTAAAACGTGTCGTTTCTTTAAATAGGCACATTTAT
The DNA here is from genome assembly GCF_003957555.1 of Calypte anna. Lineage (NCBI taxonomy): Eukaryota > Metazoa > Chordata > Aves > Apodiformes > Trochilidae > Calypte > Calypte anna. The sequence continues at coordinate 22,238,184 of NC_044254.1, read as the reverse complement.
TTTACCAGATGCATTTCTGAGGAGGGTTTCTTTCAGCGGCAGATGTTTTTCTTAGATGTGAAAGGGCTGTTGTGCTCTTGGATGCTAAAAGAGCTCATCTGATGGTGCATTAAATTGTTTGGAAGTTTGAAGAGCTTAGCTGGCCTTTAATGTATTTGTTACTGACAGGTAAATTGCAGGTTAAGTGCAAAAGCAGCATTAGCTGAGGAGTCCTGGCTTCCACAAATCTACCTTGGCCTCTAATCTGAATACAAAAGGAAGGAAGGAATTAAATTTGACCCCTCGAATGTGCTGTTCACTCAATCCCAGACTTACAGAGTAAGCTCCTTTAAGGTGCTTTCTGTTTGTTCTGGCCTCATCTCAAGCAGGTACAAGAATGCCCACAAAAGATGACTCTACAGGTAACAGAGTGGATCAAAGCCAGAACCACTGCTTTGTATGCCCCAGCACTATTGAAGGGGCAGGCTTGAGGCTCTCCTGAAGGACAGTTCACTCCATTTGTTCTCCAAAGGCTATAATACCATGAGATCTGCACACTTCTGAAGCAGGGGAGTCCCCTAAGAGCCACTAAGCCTCATGCCAAGTGACAGATCATTCATGTTCTACATTGGTCCTTGAATCAAGGGTCTGTAGCCACGACTCCCTGCTCAGTGGGATGAAATGGGAAGTTTGCCACAGAGGGACTTCAGAGCAGGGTGTTGCTGAGCAAAGGACAGTGTGGTTTAGCCATAGAAATGGTACATGGCTCGTAGCTTTATGATTTGGTCTTTCCTTGCTTGTTTTTGAGCCTTTGCTGCAGCCCCCTCTGTTCAAGAACACAGCAGCCTCTGTGTATTGCACACATAGGTCCCTAAATAGGAAGGGTGAGAAGAAAAGATCTGAAGGCTGGGGACATGATGGTGAAGATGAAGATTTTATTGACTTTTTATTGGTGATTTTATTCACCAGCACATTTGGTTATTATGGACTGCTCAGCAGAAGGGCATCTTCAAAAAGCAACCAGATGATGTCCCTGTATTGTCTCCATATTTAACAGAAAAAGAGAGAGGCTCCTCCTTCAGAACCAGAGCAGACATGTAGCAGTGTCAATGGGAAATTTGTGTTTCATTGTGTTTGACATTCAGTTTAAACTAATTTCTGGGCTTCCTCTGAAACCAAGGAGGCTGATCTGGTGAAAGATTGTAGTGAGCTGACCCAAGGTCACCTTGAAGCACGTGCAGATTTCCCTGGGGGAGACACTGGTTTATGTTTAGCTGCCAGTGGGTCCCAGCACCCAAACTCATGTTCCCCTCAATTATTTGCCTAATAGTGCTACTATTTCCCAAAGGCAGAGCCAGTGGCAGTGTTTAATGTTATTTTACAGGGTGGGTCAGAGATTCAAATACTTCCTGGGGCCACCATCCTGGAGACCCCAGGTCTGGGGTGCCTCCTTGGCATGCTGGAGATTCACAGAGTGGAGGTGCAGATCCCTAAGCAATTTTCTTGGAATAGAGGATGCAGAAGACCTCCCTCATGAGCAGTCAGTGGGTCCAGAAGCAGGAGACCAGGACTGCTCTTCCTATTGCCATGGGCCTGCTCAGTGCTCTTCTTTGGCCTTCAGAAACCCCAGCCACAAGAGGATGACAAGAGCTTTCATGAATGTTTTTAATTAACCAAACTTGGCTTTGTCTCTCTTGTTTTTACCACCTGACAGCAAACCCCACCTCTGCAGAGACCTTGATCTCTCTAGTTTGACCTTTTTCTTCTCTTTTTTCTCCCTGCTTTTCTTGAACAAAGGTGTCATAAGTGATTTGCCAGCTCAGATGATATTTGCACCAAATGGGAACTATGTGGGCTGCAGAAAGCTGTCTGTTTAATTTTGAAATCCTTGATGAAGCTGACAAACAAGGCCTGGACCAAAGAAGAAACTGCCACTTTTTGGCAAGAGTGTGCTGATTTACAAAGGGCATCCTTCAATTATTTAAGGAGCAGTCAGCAGAGCCATAACTTTAAGTATGAATCAAGTGGCATGACTGAAAAATTTGTCACAGTGTGTTAGATCAATGGTAATTACCTTACTGACATGAGTACTGTTATTATTTTACAGGGCTGCAAACAGGATCATGGACATGAGGAAACACAAACTGCACTGTGATCAATACTGTCTGAAATATGACTCTCCGTGGCCCAAAATGGAGTTTTCGAGCCAGGCAAACCATTATAGACTGATTCTCTCCCTCTGCCTTTAGATGGATACCCCGAAGTAAAACACAGCAGCAATTGGTCAACTTGTTTCTGGCTTTGAACAGGCAAATAGTCACTTATTATTTTTAAGGACAACTGTGTGCAAATAAAAAGCTTGGGCAGCTAAACTCTGGGTGAGGAGAGAGCTGCAAAGGAGGTGTGGGGAAGGAGGGCTCTGCCTCCTGCTGAGAGCCTTGTTTTAAACCTAGGACCTAAACCTAGCAGAGAGATTACTCTGCTACAGCACACATTTAGCATCAGAGGGGTTCAGGTTCTCCCCCACTTTTGACTTCAAAGGGTTGCAGGACTCCTGATCACTTGGCATCACTGCTGGAATCTACTGGTGTCCTGGTTTGGGCCAGGATAAAGGTGATTTTTTGTCTTGTACTTTTGCTTTCAGCTAAGTCTCTTGTAAGCAGCTGCACTTGCTGAAATTCACAGCAAGTTTCTCAGACAGTATCTGCTTCTAGGACTGATAACACTCGATGTTTAGAGTTACAGTCAGAGACTGGGATGCAGAACCAAGGACACTGCTCAGCTCTGAGGAACATTCTGCCCTCTGGAAGGACAGAAAGAGTAAAAAGGTCACACCTGAAGCCCTCCTTCGGGGAGGAACGGACAAGATAGATGCCAAAATTGACCAAACAGAGTATTCCATCCCATACACCTCATATTTAGTATAAATTTGAGGGATCACAAGGGTCAAACCCTTTCCCTTCCCTTCCTGCTTTCCTTCTTCCCCTGTCCCTGTTTGCTTCGGCATACTGGGAGGATTCCATCTGTTCCTCTGCCTGTGGTCCTGATCTATTCCAGCCTAAATTTGTGTGTTCCTGCCTCCAACTCCCAACTGCTGCTGATTCCAGGATTCCAGCCTGGACTTCCACAGGGCTGCCCTGCAGCCTTGGTGGTGACGTGAGAATTACTGGGGGAAAAGGGGGAGGAACGTGGTATCAATTTTCCTGTATATTTGTATTTAGTAATTTTTCCTATTCATCATCAGTGTTTTATTAAAGTTGTGTAGTTTAGTTTCCAACCCATAAGACTCTTTCCCTTATTCTCTCTCTTTCCTTTATCTGGGAGGGGGATCTGTCATTCAGTTTAATTGCTGGGCCAATGTTAAACCCTGACAACTGGACATGCAAGCTTTCCAGTATGTCCTCTCTGGACAGCAATACATCTCACTGGGCAACACACTGGGTGCTGTGGTCATTGGTGGTTAAAGGAACTCAGGCTTTGCTGCAGTCTTTGATAGGATGTCCATGGCTGAGTTGGGTACCAGCTGCAAGGTGGAGAACCAGTTTGGCTGAACAGAGGTCAATTGATGGTGGAGGCAGGGTCTGAAGCTGCCACCTCTCTTCAGTCCAGGTCACTGAGAGCTGCATTTCCACTGACTGAGGACACCATGTCTGGCACATCTATAGACATGATGCACAGCTGCTCATCATACACAGTGTGCACAGGATCATCAGTGTACAAACCCCAGAGTAATCTTGAGCTCTGGTACTCATTAGGGATTGTTATTATACTGCCCAGAGATTTGCCAGACAAGCAGTGCACATCTTCTCCTCAGACAGCTTGTGGTAAGAGGGATGAGCTTGCCAAAACTCTGTATGAGAACTTGCTCAGTTTACATGAAGAAGCTGAAGACAGAATGGACATTCCTGGAGTAGAAACAGGAAGTTTGTCAAGGCAAAGTGAGCATAGACCAGCCTGAAGCATGCCAGGAAGCAAAGAAGTAAAATGAGAAGTGTGTAGTGGGGAATGAAAGGAAGGAGGGAGAAATTTGCTTGAGGTATGAAGAGTGGACCATTGTCCATAATGCTGGAGAAAGGAGTTTGCAAAGAGGTGAGGTATGGAGGAGACAAGACAGGGTTTAGTGCCTTGGCCATACTGTACATGTGTTGGATAGACAGCATCCCAAACACTTACTGGGCATTCCCAGAGAGAGTGAACAACTAATGCCCACCAGTGGCAGATCAGAGTTGAGAAGGTGATCTGAAAATCAGTCCCTTAGAGATGGCCACTGCATGAGCATAAAGCACTTTGTCACCCTGTGAAGGGGTGGAGGAAGAGAAAGTCAAAGGTGAAGGCCACCAGCAGAATATGAGAATATTGGAATTAAGCCAGGGTGTTCAGCCACCCTCCTCACTCTAAACATGAGCACCTTGGAATCATGTAAATTCAGTACTCCTGGCTTCAATATTTTGGATAAATCAAATAGTAAACTTAAGAAGGATACAGAGGAAGAATGTTTTGATGCTGCCCAACATCTAAAGACAGTGAAAAGTAAGAAAATACAGAAAGTTACTTGGGAATATCTGAAAAGCAAGAAAATACAGAGAGCTACTTGGGAATATCTGAATTTCTGTCATTCCTATTTGTGTTTGGCTACTGTTAGGAAGCCTTAGTCTTTTCAGCAGGAAGGCTAAAGCATGTTTTTGGGTTTATTTAGTGCTGCTTTGTAACCTCATTCTGTATAATTTGAATTCCAGAATGAAAAAAATTAATTAATTTAGCCCAGGAAAGTTTTATCTCATTAATATTTTATCCCTTTTTGTTTGTGTTGTATGTGTGTGTGTTGAGAAGATGAAGCAGTTGAATGGAACATGATCCTAGGACATAGTCTGATGAGAAACAAATGTTGAGTGCAGTAGGAAGCAGCATAAATGAGCAGTGCCTCTTGTGAGGTGAATAGTTCAGAAGTGGCCATGTATTATTTTGGAAAGGGTCACAAATTAAGGTGTAAATTCATGTACACCTTAAGTTGTGACCTCATAAAAATGATCAATGGTTAATGGTGCAGATAACAGGATTCATAAGGGAAATTTATTGGCCACTTTTGTGAAATAAATATATTTATACCATACCAGTGGGAAATAAAAACACATCAATAAATCATATAATATCTACAACTATACTAATAGCATGAGTAGCAGTAGGTATAACCAACATTTTCAGACTTACAGACACCCCCTCTGGCATGGTACAAATATAATACATATTAGGAGCAAAATGTACTTCAGTAAGAGACAGCCACGTATATCCCACTCGTGACTTATCTAGGCAGAGACCCATCAGGAATTACAGCCCTCCCTCAAAATGTGAGCCATGGAAGAGAAAAATAGATACTCTGTGTAGTATGGGTGTAGAATGGGTCAAATACAAAAGTGCAGTGGCAAAACAAGCTTGGGATCATAGAATCATAGAATAATCTCAAGTTGAAAAGGATCCATAAGGATCATTAAGTCCAGCTCTCATCAATTCTACCTCCCCCCAAGTCCAAAAGCAGTGTCTGTCTGTCCAAAGCAGGGGGATCCCTTTGCCTGCTCTAAGGAGGAGCAGACCTGGGCAGCAGGACTCCTCTCACTGCAGAGGCTGCACCAGTTTTTATTTTCAGCTGGTTCCCAGCTAAGATAAAATTCAAGGTAGGATTGTGTGTGGGGTTCTGCAAAACTTGTCCTGGCTGCACAGGACTCTGCTGAGGTGCAGTGGGGTGGAAGTTCAGTTTTCCTGGGAGTCCTCAGGTAATTTTCTCATGTCCCACAGAGCTGTAAGGTTTCCTGGCTCTGCCTTTGGCTTTGACAGAGTCTCCCAACAGTGCTGGGAACAGCAGAGAAGCAAATCTCAGCTTGCATCCTCAAGCTTCCCATTTGCATTCAAGACAAACAAGGACAGGCTGCACAGTCAAACCTCCTCCATAAAACCCATCCTCTGATTCCAGGCTGGGAGTGCAGGGTCCTTGTGGCTGATCTAAAGAGTCTTCACAAGGTTCCCACCTTATCTTAAAGCTCCTGAAGTCCCACTCAAGCCTTGTTCCAGCATAGCTTGATGGTTTTCACTGGGCACCAAGTTCTCAGCTGGTGGGAGTCTGCTGTGGGAGTACAGGAGTCACTCTGCTCCAGGGGTGGATTTTGGGTACAGGACTCTCCAACCAACCTAGCAAGGTTTAGTCGAGAAGTAAATATGCACATGTGGCTCCTGCAAGGCACCTCCTAAGCCAAACTCCATTGAAATCCAAGAAAAAAAAAATATACTGGCTTCATCAGACTTTGGAACTGACCCATTTGGAGAGCTCAGGTCTCCGGTGCCACATTGTTATATCTCTTCCAAGCACCAATTTGCTTGGAATAAGGTCAAATTAAACACTTCTTGTAGTTATCTGTGATTTTCAGTGAATATCAGCTTTTGCAGCAGTGCTGGTATATTCATGCTGTAATGTGACGTGTAGCTGTATGCTGCATTGGCAGAGTGGAGAGATATAGAATTTAAAAAACATAATAACACAAATTGTTTGGTTTGTGTGAATTTGGGAGGCCATTATTCAAACACCAGCATGCTTTACTTTATGAAGGAAAAAAAGAACTCCTTTCCACCAGAAGAAAATAATAAATTGTCCTTGTGGTTTTTATGTGTTTTCAGCTAAGCTGCCTCTTTAAAAAAAATTAGTTATGAATTTGCTTTCCAAATGTATTTTTCATTGTGTATTTTATCATCTTTAGTCCAATAAAATTTTCTTTAGAAACAACACATTATTGTGTCAGAGAGGGAGGAAGGTAAGAATACACCAGGGAGCCTTTTAAAAAAATGTTTAAGTATTAATTTATTTCATGATGAATTTTCCACTGTCATTTTCTTAATAGCATGCACATGAAATAATCATGTCTTAAAATGCTCCGTAATTGAAGGACATTTCCATTTCCTCATTACTGAGGGAATCCTGGTTTGAACCCTTATGGCTTGGAGGATATAAAAGTGGGGATATACCCTGGCCCTGAGTTAGTCATGGATCAGCACATTCAAGGAGCAGAGGACAAGATCCCCTGTGAAGCTCTGAGCTGAAAATGCTGAGCACAACCCCCTGCTCCCTGTCCTGCTCCCCTCTCCTCCCCACAGGCTGCAGGGCAAACCCAGCTCCTGGGAGCCCCTGGGAACCCACAGCTCACCCAGACTTTTGGGGCTGTGGGGAACAACATCTTTCCAGAGAGAGGAAACTGAGGCAGGAAAATGGGACTGGTTTATCTCCAGTTTCCCACCAGCCAGCAGCAGAGCTGGAGATGGGGGGGGCTTGTGGGAGGTTTTCCAATCCTATACTTTAAGGATTTTCCCCAGCCAGAAAGGGTTTTCCCCCCAGCTGCTGTTTCAGCTTCCATTCCCAGTGAGCTCCCTGCACCCCAAATTCACCTCCGATTCCTCCCTCTGCCCATACCCCAGCGTTGTGAGAGGAGGGAAGACGGGGTGCTGGGGGAGACAGGGGAAGCTCTGCTTGCTCGCAAGAAAAGGAAGATTTATTAGTGTTTATCCAGAAATACCAGCAAGCCTGCTGCTGATCCAACTGAGCCCAGCAGGCAGCAGATTGGGGATTTGCACCAAGCCCGTCCTGTGCCGGGTCATCCATCACACCCGGGGCCGGGGGGAGCGTGGGGCGGGCGCCCCGGGGGGTGTTGGGGACCGGGGATGTGGGGAGGTGGGGGGGGGGTCCCACCGGCCCCGGGCCCCTCGAGCATCCTCAGCTCCCACCTCCCTTTCTCTCGCTCCCCGTCTCCGGCTGGCTCTGGACCACACAATCATTTTTCTCTCTTGGACTCGCTGAAGCAAGCGAGACATGTCAGTGCCTGATGAAACCCCATTTTCACTGATTAGCTCCCTTAAAAATATTTCATTTATCAGTGCCAAGATTTAAGTACTTCCCACTTGCAGGCAGCCGAGTGTGTCTTGTTGACTATGTAGCACCTCCATTTACATCGGCGCTGACAATGTTACACAAGTGCTAATGTCCCCTCGCCCCCTGCCCCCCCTCCTCTCCATCCCCCTCCCCCCCAGCATCTCCGGGAAGCAAAGCTTAGAGCTGTGTTATTGCAGACCTGTCCTCCTCATCTGCGGGAAGAAGGGAAAATGAGGATGGAGGGAAGGGGAGGGGGCAGGCAGGGGGATAAAAAGACACCTCTGATGTGTGTCTCTCTTTTCTACAAGAGTCATTTGCAAAGTCATAAATTTCAATTTCCTCCTCCCTCGTTCCATTATTACCTGGGCCTCAAAGAAGTTTTACACTCATTTATTCCCAAATAGAAATGCAATTTCCTCGGCAAATGATACCTAGCTAGAACTCCATTTGTGTTCCACCAAGAAGACTTATTTTCTTCGTCTTGATTTTTTTTTGCCTTTTTTTTTTTTCTCTTTTAACACCTTCATTTGCATCTCACCCTTTAGGATGGTTCCCCCCCTGCTCCCATCCCCTTTCTCTGGAGCACATAAAAGAGAGAAGTCATTTCACTTTCTTACCCAACATCTTCCCTAGGCTTCCAGCAATCAGGAGCTGACAGGGTGAAGGATTTGGGGTGTATGTTTTTGTCTGTGAACAACAAAATAAAGGTGAAAGTTGGGAGCAAGGTGGAACAGAACAGGGTTGTCTGATGTGTGAGTGCTTTCAGTCTGAGCAGCAGTGTTTAAAGGTGCCCTGTTTGGCTGAAAGGACCAGGCTGACTTTCCAAGGGGCTGGTGAAGATTGAGGCTGAAATAAACAGAACCCAGGCCAGCTGCATTTTTCAGGGTTACTGACAAAGTGTGGTAATTTTTTTTTTTTTTGGAGCTCCACTGCCAGTGGGGCAGGATTTATATCAGGACACCCCTTAAGCACTTGTACCTAGCCTCAAAACCCAGTGAGAACCATGAGAATGGGAAAAGGAAAAGGTCACATAGTGGAAATGAGAAAGTCCAATGTGCTGGGAAAATTTAACGAGGGCCAGGGTAGTGGCTGTGCAAAAGACAGATAATTCTGTGAACCATATTACCTGAGGGAGAGGAATGTTTCACATTCTTTTTGATCTAAACAGAGTTGTTTAAATATATGTTGATAAAAATGCAAAAAAGAAATAATAAATAATTTTAAAAAGCAAGCAGTATGATGATTGCAAATGGGGAAAAGATCAGGTGTTGATCTCTGACAGGTAAGGCTCCTGTTTTTACTTGCTTTGGCCCATCTTTTCACAACAATAATCTTGGGCCAAAGCCGAAGTCTCACAAGTGCTAGAAGGTGGTGGCCAAAATGTTCAGGAATTGGCTGACACCGTTGGTACTTTGAGGGTACAGGATTGGAGGGCTTATTCAAGATCTTTTAGAAGCCATATCTCAGACCTGAGTTCTCTTTTGTTCTGGGAACAGATCAGTGAGCCCAGCATTCTCTCTTGGATGCCCCACATCACCTGCATGGGGCATCTCAGGGTTTGCAGCATCCAGCTCAGGGGATGCTCTGGGGTCTCCATGCAACAAGTCTTGATGTGACAGTCATCTAATTTCACCCTGAAGCATCTGGCTCCCAGGCTCAACTGAGATGCTTGTTACATGACTTTGAAGTTGGAGTCATTCAACTGATGTCAGGACATTAGCCTGGAGTTATTCAAAAGCAAAAAAGAGCCAGATCTGCCTTATTCAGAAAATTCCCTGTAGAGGAGTGAATTGCAGAGAGAGTGATTTTCCTGCTAGTGCCAAGGTAGGGGCTTGAATTTGCCTTTGGCTCTCTGCTTTCTGTTACCCACTGGCTCAACAAACTAACTCAAGAGCAAAACTTGTTTACCTAAGATCTTGTGGACCAAGTCCCATTCAACTTCTATTTTGCTTCTATTCATCCTTCATTTTGCACATGGCTGAAAGTGAGCATAAGAAATACCCAAGCAGAGACCCCACCACATTTTAACTGATTGTGCAAGACCTAAATCCCAATCCCACTGCCCACAGAAGCACCAGGTACATCCTCTTTAGGAAATGAATGAAGAAAATCAGACATCCCTTAACTTCCTTTCTCCAGTACTAGATTTCCCACTCCAAGATTAAGAGCCTAGGAAATATTAAAGGAGATTCCTTTCATTGGCTCATTGGCGTCCTGACATTTCCACTGAAAACAGAGTGCTCTCATTCAAGAAACAGAAAATGCCCAAGCCAACACAGCAGGAGTCTGAAAACCAATATAGTCTTATGGCTTTTGGCATGTCACAAGTGACATCGTCAGCCACTTCCCTAATACAGGATAATATTGCTCTATCTGCAAGAACCTATGAGGGAAACATTGCACTTAGCACTGAATTGGCTCCATGCTGGCTCAGCATGAAGAGAGAAATCTGTGCAGGGGATCTCAGCCTCAGGTGCTGCTAAAGGGCTCAGGGGATGTGAGGATCTCCCTGAGGAGAAGACCCTGGGCCTCTGGGAGATGAAGCTGCCCTTGCTGCATTCATGGGGCTGAGTGTAAGTGTTGTGTGGAGTGTTGGAGAAGGGAGTAAGAGAAGGTGAGGCTTGCAGGTAGAGGCAACATCCCTTATTGTACAAACTGTAACTTGATGAGCTCAGAAATGGGCTGCCCTTATCCTGCAGTCCTGCCTCATTTGACATTTCTGTGAGCTGTTTGGCTTTTCTGCTTGGGAGCTGTGTGTGAAGGATTAAACAGCCTCAAGCCAAGGCTGAAAAGGGGAATAAAGAGGCAGGACCAAGGCGCACTGGGTTTGTTTCTCTGTGCCTGCCTGCAGAACGCTGACCCAAACCAAAGTTCCTGTGGGAAGTTCTGAAGATAATTTTTCCCTTGTCAGGCAGGACCCTGGGACTCACCTCATTCCCCAGAGCCCAAAAAAGGACCAGGAGAATGGGGTCAGATCTCAGCTTCACCCCAAGCACTAGGGACCAGGCACAGGCAAGGGGCCTTTTGCTACAGAGAGTGTAAAGGAAGTTTAGTTCATGCAATAGCCCCCATGCTTGTTCTCTGGTGCAATTGCTTCAATCTGACTTTTGAAAACAGCCAAAAAGGAGATGTTTCTTAGCAAAACTCACTTCAGAAAAGCATCAAGCATCCATGAGCTGCTGTTTTGAGTCTTTTATTCATCAGTAACTCCATCATGTGCAGCACAATGAGTATGGCAAATACTTGGCAAATAAATACAGCCGTTGCAGATCCTGAACTAGACCATGCTGGTGATGTGCTGCTTGTTCAGCCTGGGTATTGCTGCCATGAGATTGATTTATTTAACTGACAAAAAACACCAAAACTAACAGCAAACCCCAAGGCCATCAGTCCCATCTTCACCACCAGCCCTACCTTGAATTTGAAATATTTTAGAAGACACAGAGCAATGACTTTGTTTCCACTTGACTCCTGACCATGCACCATCCTCCACCAGAGGAACCCAGCATTGGCCAGTCCATCACTTCCTTACTTCCAATGCCTTTGGCCACTTGGATGGCACAATCATCAACACCACTGTGAAGAGATTGCTGGTGGAGCAAAGGGCACCACTGAAAGTCAGAGTGAGGTCAGCTCTCAACTGCTCTGCTCAAGCATCCTCTTCAGCAGCCAGGATGCAGCATCTTCTAAATAACCTGTTAGTAACACACAGCAGTGTGCTGGGCCAGCACACAGAGGATTTGGGGCTACCACCAGAGACACAAGGACTGTAGGGGTAGGAGGACACCTGACACGCAGATGGGAAGTGGTAGATGCTCCATCCCTTCTGTCCCTTGGGGTATTGTCAGTTTTGCAGTCTGTAAGGGAGGAGGTTGGGCACTTGAACAGAGTTTTGCACCTATTAGCTTGCTCACTTATTTTCAAACTCCCTTAGAAGTCATGATGTTTAGTGTGACACATTTATTTACTAAGCTAGTAACCACAAAAATGAGCTGTGTGGCACCTCCATTGAGCACAATGCTAATAACTGACAGGGCAATCCAGATTGTGAAATAGAGGTGAACAGAATGGATTTTGTCAGGTATTAAACTTGACCACAGACCGAGGCAGCTATTTTATTAGTAAGCTCTGGAGGGGAAATGCCACGCACCCACATTTACTCTGCTATAAAACTTTTGGCTTTCATTTCTAGGAATCTTATTTCTCATCCATAGATCTGAAAGGGCTTTACAAATAAATTACACCAAGGAGCAGAAACCAAGTTGCTGAACTCCTAGATGGGCACACAATCTGTTGAAACTAATGACTCAAACACCTCAGCCTTGTTGTCTTTCTTGGCTGCACAGGACAGGCCAAATCACAGTGAAAATGCCAAGGTTTTGTATTGGGAGATGCATTGGATTCAGGTCTTGGAAACTTTGGTGAAACATCTAGATAGGCAGGTGGAGGGAAAGCTTGGAAAATCTGCGTGCTAAGCAGCATTTGTTATACTCAGGAGCATATAGAATTAGGCTTGTCTTAGAGTTTAGGAGACACAGTGATTCCCACTGAGAGGCAAAGAGCTAAGGTCCACAATGAGTTACATGAGGTCTGAGATCCCAGTAACACTGTGAGTATCTTTGCTGAAGTGCCCAATAGTTTGAGAGTGGGCAGCAGACACCCATAAGCCTCTCCTAGATGTCCCTTAAGCCCAGTGCAGTGGGGCAGACTGAGACTCTCCACCTCCTTTGGGTGTTCCTCAGCATCACACTGGCATTACACACCTCATTGAATTATGGCCAAAATAATGCCCTACTGATGCATATGGAGTGGATATGGGTAAACCTGATTTTAGACTTAGTTTTCCATTTCATGGAAAAGGCCTTCTCACCTACCATTAGGAAAGATGAGGTAAAAGTGGGCAGAGGAGGATAGATGGGTGAAGGGATGGATGGATGGATGGATGGATGGAGCACATTGAAGCTTTCATGGCTCTTCCCCCCCACCTTGTGGACCATGTCAGAGAGTTATCTTCCAGCCCTTCTTGTCCCACTGCAGTTTTGCCAGCTGTAGAGCTGGCAACAGACTGTGTTTCAGATGCTCCCTGAATTGTATGCTTTCCATAGGGAATAGGGAGGAAAAGCATGAAGTAGAAGCCAGAACTGTACTACCAGGGAAGTCTCACAGGGAAGATTTCCTCTTTCACAGTCTTGAAGCAAGGTCACAGCTTTGAGAATTACCAAAGCAGCCCCAACCAGAGGCTGGGAGCTGGCTTGAATGAAGACCCTCTGAGATGATGCAGCACCTGGCAGTGACACCAGCTCTGCATCCCCCTCCAGCAGAGCCCATCTGCTGCTGCCATGCTGCTCACTGAGTCGGTTTTCCTCCTTGTCAGGTGGATGGATGTTCACCTCCAGGCAGTAGACTAATTCCTGGTTTTGTTTTTTACTATGCCAAGGTTAAATCCAAACCTCTTAGAGGGATGAGATTGAAGCAGCACAGGCCCAGTGTGTGAGCCCATGAAAATGGACCAGAGACTCTACTGGTGTGGACCCTTATCCTGTGGGAGAGGGGGAAAAAAGCAAAGTAATTCAGGTGACATGGGTGGAATGTTCAGGAAATTACAAAGGAGCATGTTCTGGCTTCTCCCAGGAAGGCAGAAGCAAAAATCTTCCAGAAAAATTGCAGAGTAGGTGCCCAATGGCAAGGAAGTTAAAATAAGGTTGGATGGATCCCTTGAAAATTATAAGAACTGAGAATTATCTAATCTCCACTAAATCTCTGTGAAAGATTAGATCTCCACTAAATCTCTGTTATTTTCTTCCTCAGGCTTTAGTTTTTGTTTTGTTTGGGTTTTTTTTGTTTGGTTTGGTTTTGGTTTTTGGTTCTCTTTGTAGTTTGTTGCTGTTGTGGGTTTTTTATTTTTTTTTTCTTCCTTTAAGCTTAAACCCTAAAACTGATGCTTTCTCTTCTTTAGCTCCCCCTCCTCCCAAAATCCATTATTCAATAATTAACATGTCATAGTGAGACCACTCAATATTTATCAACAGTCAGATGCTGGCAGGTACAGTTTGGTATCCAAATCCAGATCTAGCATAAACTAGCATAGCTAATTGGGGTTACCTAATTTACACTAGGAACCCATTTGGCCTGAGGTTTCACATTTCCTTGTCCATTCCTGAATATAGAAAAGTTGGTTCAAGACTATGTTTTCAAGAAGTTTCCTCTAAGAATTAATTTGAACAAGAGCAATAAAAAAAACCCCTACAAAGCAACTGATATTTCATGAAGGCTGCACAGCTGAAGTTTCACTTCATAGGAGGGAAACACAGTTTCATTTGCAGCATCTGTCCTTTTAAATGAAGGAATAACACTTGTCTTCATCTGTTTTATTTATATTATTGCTGTTGTCAACCAATACTTGCAGACTGTGGCCCAGTATTTATTGTTCACCCAACCATTCCACTTAGGCAAAATGCCTCTTAATATGCTCCATAAAGAAACTTTACCCATTTGGCTCATGGTGCTGTTAATTTGCATATCATTACCATCTCATTAGATTTATGGCTCTGATCAAATACTTCCACCTCCCTGTTACTCTGTGCTGGAAATCTACAGGCTTTTGTTAATGCTCTGTGTCTCCAAAATGCCTCTCTTCTTTCTGTTCTACTTTCTTTTTGATTTTTATTATTTTTTCTTCTTTTTTTGTCAGAAGGATTTGTGCAGAAAAAGTACATTTAAGGCTGGGGAAGTCAGTACCCAAGCTCACAGGGACAGTAAAGAGAGATCAAAGGATCAGGAAAGAGACACAGAAATACATGTCCCATGATGGTGTGTGCCCACTTTGTGTCACAATTTAGGAAAGCCACAAGTAATCTGCATCTCCAGGCCCTCATTTTCCTTTTGGGCTCAGTTCTTCTCGCTCTGATGGACCACTGAGGGGTAATATTTTGGCTAAGGTATCCTTGAAAAAAATGGTAATACAAGAGGTCAGTGACTGCAATCTCAAAGCAAACATTTTCATGCCAGCCAAGAGCCTGGCAGCCAATATTCCCCCAAGTGAACAGGTGCTCTTATTTAAAGTATTTGTAGTCATTTAATTCTTCATGTCTCTGGTGATCACACGCAAGTGATTCACACTGCACAGTCTGTCCCTGAAGAGCCTCTGGTGATCATAATTCAAACAGATCTATTGCCTTTTAGCTTTCCAAATGTAATTATAATCCAATTAATTAGAAACTCTCAGTTGATTCTGGGTTTCTTCCTCCAATCTCAGTCTATTGCTATGTGAAACTAATGGCTCTGAGTCCTTAACATCACTTGCTATTAGTGCTCATTCTTCACAAGAGGTTAATAAAACCAGGCAGGAATTTGGTAACTGGTGTGAGGAAGTCAGATGAGCCTTCTTCTTTTTTTTTTTTTTTTTTTTTTACATGACATCTGTACACATTTTGCATCCCATTTCCTCTTTCTGTGATTTGATTCCATTGTCTTTCCTGTGCAAAATAACTTTCCTCAGGAATTATAATCTAAAAGGGATGGGAAGGGAAGGGAAGGGAAGGGAAGGGAAGGGAAGGGAAGGGAAGGGAAGGGAAGGGAAGGGAAGGGAAGGGAAGGGAAGGGAAGGGAAGGGAAGGGAAGGGAAGGGAAGGGAAGGGAAGGGAAGGGAAGGGAAGGGAAGGGAAGGGAAGGGAAGGGAAGGGAAGGGAAGGGAAGGGAAGGGAAGGGAAGCTCTTCCATTATGCTGCATGGGTTGCTTAACAAAATGGGCTCTGTCCCCATTAACTGCCTCAAAGACAAAAATCTCCAAGCTCTGCTAGAGGAGCAGGGTGAATAATATCAGATGAGGGCACAGGAAGCCAGTAGATGGTTTTCACTCCAGCTAGAAGGAAGAAACAAGCCCTCATCCCACCTGGGGAGATGACGTAGTTAAGTAGCAGGAAGGTAAAGGAAAATGGTAATGGAAAAACCATAGGAAAAAAAGTATTAAAAACTTTCCTTCCTTTGCTTTCTCTGTCAAAGCTTTGGGGCATCCTTGCCAAAACCTGGGATAAACCCAAACCAAAGCTTCAGCAGTGATATATCTGCACCTGTCAGGAGGTCACTCCACTCCTCAAACCTTACTCCTCCAAGCAGGAGAGTCACAAGCAGCCACCTTCAGACATGGCAGGTGAACCATCCTAGTTAAGGTCCCTCCAGGTCTCCCATCTCACTGGGTCCTGAACCTTGCAGGGTTCAGGCAGAAACCAGGGCAAGTCAGGTGTCTGCCCAAAACCATCTCTCCATGGCTTGGCAGGGTCTAATCCAGCAGCTATGTAAATGCACATCTGCACCCTTCTGCAGCTCCACAGAAATATTTGGAGTCTCTGGGCCCCTGGGAACAGGTTATCTTGCAGCAGTCATGCACAAACTGTGCAAATGTGAATGGAGGATCCAGGAATCAACTAAACTCTGACTGTGAAACTGGCCAGGGCATTTTACTCCTAAAGCTGTGACTGACCCATTTTCTCTGTTACAAGTTTTCCCCATTAGATGTGGAAAATCACCTGCATTGTGGGGCTCTGATTTTTACCTAAGTTTCTAAAGGTTCTGAATTAGAAATAATGAATATTAAAATGCTCTGGTTTTCATGGAGAACTCTCACTAATCTCCCTTATTAATCATAACACATCACACACTGACCTCCATCCAGTCACAATCTTCTGGCCACATCAGGTTTCTAACTGAGAACTAATGGTCCTGGATTAAAATCATGGGCATATTCTATGCTTCAGCTGTCTGTGGGAGAACAGACATACACCTGAAGATGGGAACCTTGATCATAAATCACATCACAACCAGCAGAGGAACAAAGTTTCTCTTCCTCTTTTTTTCTCTTCTCTTGTTTTTCTTTCTTCTCCTTTCTTCTTTCTTCTCTCTTCTTTCTTCTCTCTTCTCTCTTCTTTCTTATTTCTTCTTCCTTCTTCTTCCTTCTTTCTTTTCTTTCTCCTTTCCTTTCCTTTCCTTTCCTTTCCTTTCCTTTCCTTTCCTTTCCTTTCCTTTCCTTTCCTTTCCTTTCCTTTCCTTTCCTTTCCTTTCCTTTCCTTTCCTTTCCTTTCCTTTCCTTTCCTTTCCTTTCCTTTCCTTCTCTTTCCTTTCCTTCCCTTTCCTTTCCTTCCCTTTCTTTTCCTCTTCTTTCTTTTCCTCTTCTTTCTTTTCCTTTCCTCTTCTTTCTTTTCCTTTCCTCTCCTTTTCTTTCTTTTTCCTCTTCTCTCTTCTCTCTTTTTCCTCTCTTCTTGTCTCTTCTCTTTTTTTTTTTTTTTCTTTCCTTCTTCAAAACACTGTGGAAAAGACCTTTAAAACGTGGGCGGAGGAGGAGGGCAGCAAGAGATAGCTCTGAGGTACATTTCAATCTGCATGGTTCAGGAAGGAAGGAATTTTCAATCTCCTCTCTATCATTTTCAATATCATTAATCCTGAACACTCCATTTTCCATGCTCGCCCGCCCAGGCCTGCAGAGTGAGCGACACATCAAGTGACACAAATTCATCACTTGGCACTCGGCGCCGGGGAGGCTGTAATGTAACATTAGTGCTGTGTTATCACTGAGGCTCTCTCGCCAGCCCCGGCGACGGCAGATGACATGAATCGATCACCTGTGACATTTTTGATTTGGTGTCACTTTCCCCATCCCTGCCATTTGTTTTGGCAGTTAAGAGGTAATTGTGTGACATTAGCACGGAAAGACTCCGCTATCCCAACGCTTCTTCCCAAGCAGGAAGGGAGGGATGAATCTCTCCTGGCCTGTTACACGGGTTCAGAGAGGCAAGGGATGGTGGCATCTGCTGCAGTCTCCTTTCCAGGTGGCTCCACACCCTCTCCTAAAGCCAGGGGGAGATGGGATGTCTCAGCCAGGGACATCTGTCCTGAGGGATGCTGCCAAGCCACTCTCCTGAAGTGGGGAATGCAGTGGCAGGAGGTGGCATCATAAGATCCTGACAAGCTGTGGGTCCTTGCTCTGCCAGAGGTGTTCCCACAATGACTTTGGGTGTCACTGAGTCCCTAAAAGGGCTGAGACATCAGCTCCCCAGTTGAAAGGGCACTGAGAAGCTCTCCATTCAGGTCAAGAGTGAGGGCTTTGGTCTGCTGGACACTCTGGATCTCAGTCCTCCAGGTGCAGACCTGTCCCATACAAGTGCTTTATAACTTTAATCAGTAACTGAAGAAGGTAAACTCATTTAATTTGCATGAATAATTTCAGCAACTGGCTGCGCCTCATCCTACAGGGAAACCTGATTCTCTTCTCACTTTTTTTTCTGAGCAAGGCTTACCTTGGATCTGATTTTCTTCCATAGTGTTTCAGTGCACAGATTGGACATAAACAGGGATAAAGAGCAAAAGAAGTCACTCCAGAGCAGAATTCCAGCACCTGCCATGGACATTATAAACATCCCAGCAATTATATGTCCAAATGGGCTGGGACAATCCAGTAATGCATGGAAACTGGCAGCATACACACAGAGATGTGAATGTGCAGTCCATCCCAGATTTTTTGAAGATTAAAGATTTTTGTCCTCTTATCTCAAAGCATGGCCTTAGCCTAACATGCAGCCAGTTATAGAGATGCCATTTCAAATAAATACCAAAGAGAATCTGGAAAACTTAAATCCAGAAAGCATTCCTCCACAGGAGAGTATGTAGCAGCTCAGGGGTCAACAAGTCAGGAAAAACTTCCATACAGGGAAAGAAAATCTTCAGTGCAGGACCTTGAGAGCTACAAGTCTCTAACATCAACATTCCTTGGTCATCCTAGTGTGGGCCACTTTGTCATACACACTCAGCTATGGAAAGTGAACCACTGGTTTCTGATGTTCCAGAAAGTTATCATAAAAAGAAAGGCAAAACCCATCAGAGTCCTGCGAATGGACCCATAAAAACTGAACTATGCTGTGGTTGTCTCTGCAGTTTTTACTCAGCAAGGTGATGGCTGGAACCATTTCTGTGAGATGGACCATACAAAGGGATGGCAACAGGAGGCTTTGTGTTGACATCTGGGGTGTCTGCACATCTCTTCTCATTGCACTGTAGAGAAGAACCATACCTTGGGGCTGGATCAGCTGGGCTGAACTCATACCCACACTCATACATTGAGGGTTTTCAGAAGTTTGTATTTTGCACTGAATCCTTAAATCTTGTGCCAGCCAAAGCCACCCACATGGAAGCCACAAGAGCAGCCAGTAAAACCACGTGGATCTCTGCATTTTAATGCAACTTGTCACAGCAGATAAGGTGGATGTTCCTACCCACACACTCACCTCACACCAGGGACCTTTCGTTAATTTAGGAAACTCTCTCCCTGGAGGCAGAATTTTTTGTAAATCTCCATTGGGAGCTTTCTTGTAACTTCTAACACAGTGTTCTGGCCACCACTGGAGACTAAAACCTGCCCAGAACCAGCTGATGACTTTACACAAGTGTCCTCCCTGTACCATCAGTTCCAGGCTGCTCTCGAGGACAAGCCAGGACCAGATGATGGCAATTTCACAAGCAGCTGCTCTGCCAGTGCTGGGACAGAAAATGGGGTGGGTCTGGAGCTGTGGTGGGGAAACTTCTTCCCAAACAGCCAGTGGGTGCCCCATGCTGAGGGTGAAGCTGGAAGACATTAAATGTAGGGGAAGCCCCCGGGCTGCTCCCCCTTGCTCCTCATCGGTGCCTCCTGCCAGCTGGACCCCTAACCCAGGCAGGAGACAAATTGTTCTCTGTGTCAATTTTCCATTTAAAATGCAAACTAGATTTGACAGAGTAAACTGAATAAAGATTTGGATCGGATAATCCAGTAAAAGCTAATTACTAAAACAAAATGAGACACTGAGACGCAATCTCCCTCCTCCCTTCTCTAACGAGGTTCATTTGATGAGTTCTGTGCCTCGAGTATTAGCACTTTCTATCAAGAAACACAAGCTATTAACTCCTTTTAACAATTTATGATGTTCAATAAACTGATTAGGAGCCCATGGTACATAATTTAAAACCATTTGGATGTCCTATGGCCATTAAAGAGAAAGCAATGAGTCTGAACAATCCTGCTAATTATAGGTCTTGATGACTCCTGATTAGAAATCCTAATTAGGTGTCCTAACTAAATCTTTTCTTGCTTTTAAATTTATTTTCTTCATCTCCTCGCCTTGTTTATGAGATGTCTTCAGGAAAGTTAAAATCAGATCTTCCCTAAACTAAAAATTCATTAGCCAAATAGAATAAAGTTCACAGCATCACCAGTGAAAAATACCTTAACACAGTCCACTAAATACTCTGAATTTGATTTTATTTTCAAGTGTAAAACTAGTTATGGAGTTTGGTAGACTGATTTTCTTTTGTCTGTCTTTATTCTACAATTTATTTTATATTATTGAAAAGCTGCAAAAAAGGAAATGTCAAAATCAGGTTTCCATCCCCTTCCATTTCATCTAAATTTGAAACTTCACTAGGATGCTAAAATATAAAATAAATGAAACGAGGTTTAATTTCTAATTTTCAATATGAGTTCAAACTACAAATGTTTTCTGGTATCTTCTATTTTTCTTGAAGATTATATATATATTTTTTACAGGCTGTTTTCATTGCTGATTCAAAATCTACCCTTTTTCTTACTGGTTTTTTGTTGTTGTTTTTGTTGCTTGATTGTTTTTTTAATAAAAAAATTTGCACTGAGATAGCACAATTTGACTGCCTTAAATAAAAGATGCATTTGTGATGTGAACTTCAAGAGTAACAGCAATCTGTACCTGGCAGATGGGTTTCCAAATCCAGCCTCTCTGAGAAGAGTTTTGTGTAATGGGGAGATCTGCAGGGAAAGAGGCACAAGTGGAAAGATGAGCTTGTGAAAACAGAGATGTGATGTGGAAGGATGCCCCAAGAGCAGTTCAGAAATGGTTTCATCCATCCACAAAGTCCTGTTCCAACCTCTTTTTCCACGATTATCATGGCACGGGTCTGAGCAAACAGAAAGGCTGTACCACCAAGAAGGGAAAGGCAGAGACTCCAACCTTTTTTTGCAAAGGTTCATTAATAGTTAATTTTCCTCCCTCCTAAAAAAGTCTGCCCCTCATTTCTGCTCTAAACTCATTTGCTTCAGCTTCCATTCACTGGGCTTTGTTCAGCTTTTGTCTGCAAGATTAAAAAGCTGTCTGCTACCAGAACTCTGCTTCCTAGGAAGGTATTTATAGATGAAAATCAAGCCACCATTTAACCTTCTGTTTGTTAATTCAAAAAGATGAGCTTAACCTAGCCCTCAACAGAGAGCACTTTTATGCAGTAGTAAAATGATGGGTATGGGTGATGCTTTTTTCCATGATATTAAAAAGCTGATCTGTCCAGAAGCTTTCCCTAAAAGCCCAAAGTTATGAAGCTCCAAAGTCAAAGAAGCAAGAATACCAATGGTTTCCCAACAACTAGAAAATCCTGAGGGTACATCAACACTGACTGCAGACCTGGAATTTGGATCCATCTCCACTCATGCTCCTCATCTGCCCTGTGCAAACACAGTGTGGGACCAGGGATGGCTTTAGCCCACCTAGCTGGGGTGGAAAAGCTTAAATTCAGCACAGTTTGAGATGCTCGTGCTCAGGTGATCTGGAAGAACTAAGCCAAGACAAGGCTTGGCACCTAACAGCCCAGTACCCAAGGAGATGTTGATGCTCAGTTGCTGTACCAACTGCTGCCCAGGTGGAAACATCTGCTACCACCCAGCATTCTCCCTGTGAGCCACCCCATCTCCTTTCCCAGTTACTGTGGTTCTCCTCATGGAACCACATCCCATGGCAAGGGGTAGTGGGTTGGAGCTGGTGTTGACCAGCAGAGTGGCCACCCCAAACACAGCCTAGAAGAAAGCTGGTTGGAGCCAAAACCCTGCTGTTTGTGTTGGTTTGGCACACTATCCTTGAATTATAAGTATTATCACAATTGAGAGGGCAAATCTTCTTTTAGGATATGATGTTCCATGCTGACAAAGCCATCACAAGAATTTTAATCTAAAGCTTTGCCCTTTAGCTGTGTTTGCCAAGAATTTAATTTTCAGTAACACTTAGCCATGTGAAAGCATAGGTGTTATCAGCATGATCTCTTTGTTTTGGGTGATCCACAGGGGAATATTTGACCTTTGATTCTTTTTAATACCAAACAGAAAGAGGTCTCCTTTCTCCCAGAGAGCTGAGCTCTTCATTTGTTATCTCAATCTGGGGTTTAGCAGGATTCAAAGCTGATTAAGTTAGAAAGCATATGGGAGATGAAAGACATTTTATGTAATGGGTTTACATGTCCCATTTGGTAAACAAGCAACCACATTATGCACTCTAAAGAGTTAATATGCTTCATGCTTATTTTTTTAGAGTCTAATTTTCCTACTGAGGAGTATTTCCCCCTGCCAAGTTGTTTGTGCTGTGGGACTCTGGGCAATGGATCTCTGCAAGCAAATCAGCATCAATGACATTTCCCTTTCTCTGGTAGAGAGAAACAAAAGAGCTTCTTATGGTCAGTTGTGAATCACCAGTGGGAAATGTTCCTCTCTCCCCCTTTTTTCCAATTTATTAAGCAGTCTGGCAAAAAGGGTAGATTTCCCTGCTGCCCAGGTCTTTCCAAATCTATACTTACTTAGAGAAAAAAACTAAAAGAATCTTCATTAGTTTAGTTTCTAGACTTGATAACTGCAATAGGCATAATTCAGTATTGATGGCAGATTGGGGAATTCAGTCCTCTAAATCATCTACATGATGAAGCCCTTTACAACCAATAAGGCCAGGAGCATGTTACTAAAACAATCCTCTGCCCTAGTGCCTAGTCTTGTCCTTTAACAGGTACAGGCATGATTTTTGTTCTCTATAAAATACCAGGGTCAAGGTGACGAGTGCAGAATCACTGAGACGTATGTGGAACAATTGCTCTTTCAGACACATGATTTATGAAGTATCTGACAAATGTGGTCATGGGAGCCTGAGAGGAAGGTGAGGAAGCTGGTTAAGAAGCACTTAGCTCTGCTCTCCAGGCCCACATTTGCATCCCATACCCACAGCAGCATTCATCTCACTTGATGGGAGCTGTTTAAAATGTAGGCATTTATTTAATCCAACAGTCAAAGTTCAGTGAGGAGCTGAGCACCTGTAGATGAGGATTCATTCCTCCTCTGCCAGACATTATCACTACCAGAGACTGGATTCCTTGATCATAGGATGTGCTCAGACACCTCATTTCTAAACAAATGAGATAACTCAGGAAGCACCCAATTAATCCGTGGAAATCAGCAAACACAGCTGATGCTTGCACTTGCAGGCAGCTCAGCTCACCATGGTATCTCTGACCAGCCTCGATGGGACTGGAGAAAAGCAGGGCTTACAAGCAGGACTTGTTTGCCTCTCACTCATCTTTCTAACACACCTCTGAGGCCCATCACCATCTCATCCCAACTGTGCAGGCCTGGGGTTGTCCCCGCCTTCCTCCAGGTTGCTGGGATGGTGCCAGCATGGAGGAACCAACTGCTTTGGCAGGTACCAAAATCACCAGCTACCAATGTTTGCCTCTAAATTAGGAGGAAATTGCCCTTGCTATAGCTACTACAAAATAGGAATAATGGCCTTTAATTAGCAGTCAGAGTTGACCTCTCTCTACTTGGAAAATGGTCCTTGGTGTTAATGAGACTCTCAGGGCACTACCCAGACTTGCTGGCCCCAAACCCCACCACTGCCAGGAGCACAAAGCAAAGCCAGATCTGAACAGGTCCCATTCCTTTGCATGCAGCTCAACAGCTCTCCTTGTTATATTCTCCATCTCCACCAAGGTCTGATTTTTTTTTTTTTTTACTCACCTAAGATGAATATTCAAGGTTTTAGCCCAATTTACATATCTGTAATCCGGCGGTGAGAATAAAAGGTTGTCAGGCAAAATAAATGTGTGTCTCAAGGTCAGACCTGGTTGAAACCGATAATGGTGCTTAGCAGCCTATGCCATGCCTCAGCAATGATCAGCATTGCTCTAATTGACAAATTAGCTGTCCATATGGGCTCAGAGGCAATCATACATCCATAAATCCCAATAAATACAAACATAATCTGATCTAAGTTGGATCAGCCAAATAAGTTAAAGCTAGATTTAACACCTTAAAGGATTGCATTTAAGGAAAATCACTGTTAGACAAGATTCAGGAGTGCTGGAACCATATGGCCAGAATGGAGACCACCAGGGAGGGCTTCTCTGTGCCATGGCAATGCTGGCTGAGCCACATGGGACTGCAGCCCTGGGCCAGGGGCTGGCAGGATGGGGGTGCCACCCCCCGCCATTTGAAGGAAGGTCATTACTGGGCAGGAGGAGATCTAGGTCTGGAATGGCTGCTCCTCCACTGGTGGAGCTACCACAGCTTTCCATGATTTCCTGAAAAAAAGATCAATGCAATCAGGCAGTCTCTGTGTGTGTGCTCAGCTGTCTTCTCAGCTCCTTCCCCCTAAACTGTCCCCGAATTCTATTCTGAACCTATTGACAAGATCAACCACACTGAACAGAAGTCTCCAAAAGCTGCTTTTCTCAGCAGTTCCTTCAAGTTTCTGGAAAACAGGCAGCCTGGTTAAGCAGAAAAACTTTGGTCATTCTTGCAGGATGGAGAGACTGGGACCTTATGAGACATCCCAGACCCACAGAGGTGTCTGGTGTAGCAATCTCACCTTCTAAACATGCTTCACAGTCCATGTGTTACAAGTTCCGAGGACTATTAGGTCCAGGCAGATTCCTAATTCCCCACCCAGGTCTCTACTCTGGAAGAAGCAAGGTTGCTGGTTACCCTTTGGTAGGACTGAAATGAAATGTGTGGTCCCCCCAGAAGCTGAGTATGCCCCTGATCTTGCTGAAGGCATTCAGATTAGCAGCAAACCATTCATAGTAACACCTGTCTTGCATGCTTGCCCTGGCTCTTCTTTGAGAACCATTTTGGCTTTACCCAAGGAAACCATCAGAGGGCCCCAGGTCCTTGTTGCCATGGCTCTCCCACTGAGGATGGACCTCTTAGGGCTGTCTGGGGACCTGAGGTGCTAGGTCCTGTTCATAGTGCAGAGGCTTGGAGGGTCTGATCTCGGGGCCAAGATGGAAGGATGCACCTTGAGTTACTCCAGTGTCACAGTTTAGCAGCTTGGGCAAACCAAAAACCAGAGGACAGAACTGGTCTCTACTAAACCCCCCTCCACCCTCCCAAGGGAAGATAAAAAGGGAATAAGGATGAGAGACTTAAAAGCTGGAAATCAAAACTCAAACAGGTTTACTAGAACAGGGAAAAGGCAGTAACATATGGGATAATGAACAAATATACAAATAAATACAAATATATACACACACACACATATATATATATATGCCTGAGGGCCCCTTGTGCAGGGCTGACTCTGGGAGAGTGGTCCAGAACTCTTCCCAGCACCCAATGGATGTGGATTCTGAAGAGCAGGTGGTGAGATGGTGGTAAAGGAGCCCAGGGGAACAGCATTGATGTGAGGAGGAGCCTGACTTCTATATGGATGACCAATAGAAGAGAATAGACCCTTCTGAATTCAGCTCCTCTCAGATCCCTCAGGGTCCTCAGGTCCTCTTTAGTTCCTCATCTCAAACTTTAGTTCCTCCACTCAAACCATGACACCCAGC
Organism: Calypte anna; assembly: GCF_003957555.1. Lineage (NCBI taxonomy): Eukaryota > Metazoa > Chordata > Aves > Apodiformes > Trochilidae > Calypte > Calypte anna. The sequence continues at coordinate 22,212,671 of NC_044254.1, read as the reverse complement.
AACTGGGAAGGATGTAGTAGGCTGAATCAGGGGTGGATCTTAGACATCTCTTGGTGGGGAGAAGGATGGCTATTAGAGACCATTCTAATGAGCTTCCCCCACCTGGGTAGGAAATGTAGCTGTCCAGGATACAACACACAGGTTTAAATCTCAGATCTTCCCCAGGCCAAATTCCATTCGTGTCACCTTTCTCAAGAGGACATTAGCCCCTTCTGCCTGCTTCACATGCTCCTCTGGGCATTTCCTGACATTCTGTCTCCTCTCTCATGGGACAAGAGACTTTGACATTGAATGCTTTGCAGACTTCAGAGCCATGGTAGAGATAAGGACTCCAGGATGTGGGATGGGAAGTGAGAACATGGAGACACTGATCAAAATAAAAAATAGTGAACAGCAGGAGACAGAAGGTTCATGTCTGTAAGTGCCTTCTTCAATAAGTCCTGCTTAAATAGCCTGGGGGCTGAACTTCTTGGTGTCAACCCCGTGACTTCAATTGACTTTGGATCGAGTTCTGAATTAAGCAGTAAATCACAATGCTCATCCTAGGCACTGGATGGAAGATACAAAAGTTAGTGATTGATGAGAGATTTGACCCACAGCCAGTGTGCTCACCTTGAAATATAACCCTCATCCTTCTGGACTGTCAACATGTGAAAAGAAATGGAGGTCTCCAGTTGCCTGATCTGTTCTTTGAAGTACTTCAACAACAAGGAGGGGTTATCAAAAAACACTTGTAGACTGGTGCAGCAAGTTTTGGAGTTTGACCTGTTTGGTTCAGCTGTGGCTGCCCCCAAAAGGCTAATAAATTTTCAGTAAATTGGGTGGCAATTTACTCCTGCACTCTGCTGTCCCATGTCTCACATGCATGCAAATGCCACTGCATGTTGGCCAAACACAAAGTACATCTAGGCTTGCACTCTTTCAGGTGTGAATTCAAATGTTTGCACCATTTTTTACATAAGTTCTTCTTTTGATGTCTGGATTGCAAGCATAATTATGGAAGATGAAGGGAGATTCTTGGTATTCCTTGTGCTCATGTGCCCCTGGGAAGGCAGCTGAAATTTTACTTGTGTCTTTATAAAGCGGCAAGAAACTCAGAGACAGGAACTAAGGGATGTTTGTTCACTGTCTTATTCAGTAAAAGAAGAAGACTCAACCTAATGGCACTAACATGGGATGGTTTAAAACAAGAAAACATGTAAATGAGTAATGAAACTCCTTGATACGTGATATTTTGGGTGTTAAGAGTTTATGTTAGTTCAAAAGACAACAGAACAAATCCATGGAATAAGAGCCACCAAGAGATAGTCAGTTCCAAGATACCATTGCTGACTTTCCAGGTCTGCAAACCAAGGTGCCAGAGCTTAGGGAATAAACTCAGGAAGTATACTCCTTTCTCCTTCCCTATATCTTTCCTTTTGGGACCTTTCAGAAATAGGGTCAATATTACTTCCATCAGACATTTGGCTTGGCCCTGTATGGTCATCCTTGTGGGCTTAGGTCCTTTTGTTCCCAGGGAAAAACCAGAACATGGTTGTTCTCCTGTTGGGATCCATTTGGTCCATTTGTTGACCTCATACCCTTCCAAGGTGTCTGAATGCGTGGCCTTCTCCTGGATACAGTCACAATTCAGCAGCTGCTATTGGGTAACCCCAGAACTCTCTTCTGTTGCTTTACTGCTTGCATCCAATAGGGTCAGCCTGGTGCAGCAGCTTTCTATATTTTGCGATTAAATTAAGGGATTATGGATGATGATTCCCAAAGTAAACACAGACTGCAGCTCTCTTAGCAACAGGCTGATAAACCTTGGTTCCATGTTTTAATTCTTCAAATTCCATTAAAAGAGATTCTTATAGTTTAATGCATAATATGTTTGTTTTTCCAGCCCTAATGGGGATTATTAAGCCATAGGCATGCTGTAACTATGCTTGGCATTAGCATTCTTTATATATACTTTTCTAGGCTCCCTATCACAAATTTCCTACCCTTCAGATCTTTTAGTCTTAAAGAGAAACACAAAGATAAGAAAAGAAAGAATAAATCTTTGTGTGTATGTGCAGGCACATATAAAGCTCTTTTTCCTAACCTAATCTTTTTTCTCTGTTTCCATGTCTGGAAGATTCATTGTCAGATGGAGTTCGAAGGCCTAATCTATGATTCCCATTGACAAAAATGGGCTTTAGCTGAGACTGGCTGAGAAGACAAAGAAAGGGAGCTCTGCAATTGATGGGGTGGAAGATGAGAACAGAAAAAGTAGCCAAGAGACATATGGCAAGAGCACAAAGACACACACAGAGACTAGACAAAGCTACAGGGTTTAAGCAAGGCTTCAAGCTTGCCTATCATGCACATCTCTTATGAAATGACCCATTTAAATTACCCATTAGCTAATCCTCCCAGCCACTTTCAGGCATTCAGTGAGCATTAGGGCAGAAGCACTGTATGGGAAGATGTGAATTCTGGGCCTCAGCCCAGGTACAAATCTCCCTAAAGTCAGATCAGTCTCAGGTTTACCTGAGAGCCTTTGGAGCACCATGGATATTTTTGCTTTTGCAAGAAAACTTTAGCAAACAACACTGGAAATATCCTCACAGCAGAAGGGGCCCAATACCTTTTTATACCATGAGCAGACCCACTACAAGCAGTAGGCAAATATAAGTTAAAAGCCAGAGCCAGAAACACCCTCCCTACATTGGGCTGGTTGCTTTGAAGATCTGCCGACTGCAGCAAAAAAAGGCAGAGTTATGGGTGAGAAAATGCCCTCCAACAATAACAGGAGACACCTCTCCATGAAGGATGGGGTTTGCTACATCCCCAGGCTCACCTGAGCTACAAGTCCAGCTCCTGGTGGAAAAAATCTGCTGGCTCTGCACTGAATCCAGCTTGGAGGTTCCGTGCAGGTGCAGCAAATCCTGAAGGATCTCCTGGCACAAGGAGAGGGAATCGGACACTTCTGCATCTCCTGTAAGAGGACCTTTGTCAGGGTCAGTGTTCAGAAGGGTTAGGGGAGCGTGGCCGCCAGCCTGAGGTGCTCCCTGCAAACACACCCAGTGGGACAAAGATTTCATTGTGTGACATCTATATTCCCATGTTATGGCTCCTGTATTTCTATTCTGACCCGTGAGTGCATGGGGAAGGGGGCAGGGGAGAAGGGCTAGGAGAGGGAAAAATAAAGCCCATAGGGACTGTAAGTAATAAAAGGCTGCAGCAGATTTGTCACACTATTTCATTTCTTATTAAACTGAGTGGTCTCCGTAGAGAAGGACATGAAAGAAACCACAGAGCCAAATACCTCTGAACTCTGAAAATACTTGGAGATAACTAATTCATCATTTATCATTATTGCATCTACTAAAGCAAGAGAGTCACATTTTAATTCCCATCCCAAAATGTTTTTAAATATTTCTTATGTTAAACAAACAGAACTGCTCCAAACCAGTTCTGATTTTCTACGACTATCGTTCATGTTGTCCCTATTAATTCTATTTTAAAAATAAAATCCAGAGGAATAAATATTTTATTAAAACTTTTTTGGCCTGTAAACATTAAAACCTATAGGTGCTGGAGCTCCCCATACAGGACAGAGGACTGATTCTCAAGGCTGTGTGTATTTTTTTGTGATAGAAGGCAAGAGTTTAACTAAAATGAGTAAGAATTAGAAATAGAGGAAATTCAGAGGCTTTTTTTATATTAAACTCAAAGCCTTTCCCAGAGCTGAGTGTTTCAGGTCAGCTGGAATTTGCCTGAACTCATTTCTGGATTTGAAAGTGATCTTAGAAACCAAAGCCTAAGTGGGGAATGATTTACCAAAGAAATACTTACTTCGTGCATTATTCTTAGCAATAAAAAAACCTATTTTCTTTTCTTTTTAAAAAGCCATTCAAAGTCAGATTTCTTATTACCTGTAGTTCCTTCCTGCCCTGAGATCAACCCCATAAACCCAGCTGTGTTTACAGCCCACATTGCTGCTGCTGGATGAGATCTCAGAGTGGAGCTCGTTGCAAAACAAGGGTGACATTTCCTCAACACAAGACTGATGGTCCTGTGCGAGGTAGCTGAGCTTGTGCAGGTGAAACTCAAACATTAAAACCTTTAAAAAACCCCACAAAAATCTGAAAAGCAAAAGAGGTAAAAAAAAAAGCCCAACAAACCCCGTGAAAAAAAAATATGGGTTTCTCAAAAACAGTCTTTTCAATGATCACCACATCCATATTAGCAGTGGTTTGCAAATACCTGACTCTTGTGGACTCAGAGAGATGTTGGGCAAATAAACAGGCCTGATCCTGGTGCCAGGTGAGTCCTTCCCATGGGGAGTGGGTTGAATAAATGCTCAGCAGATGTGACCCATCACCACTTTCTCCTCTGAAGCAAATAAACAGTTTCCTTTTTTTTTTTTTTTTTTTTTTTTTTTTAATCAAGGCTTTAAATAAAAGCTTGATTTTCATGGCACCACTTTTGGAAAGAAAAGCCTCTGAAGGATTTTATTTTTCTACAGGAAAGCATAGGGAATGTGCTTATTTAGCTGAGATAAAATGATAATTCCTAAGAAATCATTGTGGATTAGGGAGCGAAGCGATTAGGGAGAGAGAGATGGGATATTTATGAATGTGTGCATAGCCCCGCTGGTTAGAGGGGTATTAATCCCTCTTAGTCTGCAAAAGGACCTTCAGACTGCTCAAGCAAGCAGGGCTTAGGCACTGCAAGCTTCCTAGAAAGTCCTAAATCTTCACATTAGCTCCCTGCGTTTCCTCATCTTAAAGTCTAAGCCGTTTTCTAAAGGATACTTCCATAAACAAGCCCCCTCAGAATCTGCAAGGATTTGGAAATTTGGATTGGTGAATTTTTTTAAATCCAAGGTCCAAGTGGATAGAAGAAGATTAGGTTGCACTTTAAAAAGCCACCTTTAAAGAGACAGCACTGTCCTAGATCATTATTTAGGCTGAACTGAGAAAGAAAAATACAGAGAGGGGAAAGAAAAGAAGACAAAAGAGGAGATAAAAGAGAAAAGGGTTGAATCTGAGATCCAGCTGTCTCCATGTCCTAGATTTCACCTTGTCCATGAGAGGCTCATGAGGTCTTCCCTCCTCTCCCTCCTCACACCATAGCAGATTTTGCAGCCACAGGCTCTGCTTGCAGAGGAGGAGGGACAGTGAATCTACATGGGACCTAAGATCAGCAGAAGACAATGAAGCCTCCCGCACCCTCCTAACCCTCCAGGACTGATTTCCAGCAGATTTCCAGCAGATTTCACTTATGCTCCTGGTTATTCCACAGGAACAGCCACTATGCCTTAAGGGGGAGAGGAAACAGATTACATGGGATGATGCTGTAGAGAAGCAGCGATGATACTGAACAACAATGGTCAGCACTGGCATGGTCCTAATCATGGCTATAATTAGGAATAGATAGATAATCCTGTTTTAACTAAAAATGAGCAACATGCCATCAGATATCAAGAGGGACAGAGCTTTTCATCCTACCTGCAGAGTCCAGAGAAACACAGCTCTGGGTATGGATTCCTTTCTCTGCACATCTGGTTAACATGAGTCAATTCAGCCCACTCCAGATGTTTGGAAGTTGTTTGGCAATGGACAGAGTGATTCCTCTCTACAGTATCCCTAAACCTACCAGGAGCTCAACACCTGATGCATGTCTCCATATAGGAACAATAGTAACACATGAGACCTCACAGGGGTAAAATTCATGGTAAATCCAATAGGAAAAGTCTTGCAGTTACATCTATAAGATAAAGAAAGTTGTGGAATTCTCTGGGGCTTGTTTCCACAGTGTGACCTGGCTGAAGTTGGTTGCCTCCAAATCAAAGACTGCTCAGCTGACCTTGCACAGAGGAGTAGTCACAGAGAGAAGTTGGAGGGTGGTAAAACAGCAGAGAACATCACAATATGATACTTCCTTATCACTTCTCACATCTCAACAGGCTGGTGAGTTGAGTGGTGAGAATCCACAGCCCACCTGAGAGCAGGGGGAGCATGGGTTATTCCCAGAGGGAGTTGTTTTCCCATTCTAACTTCATGGTGCCTGAGCAAGAACCTCCCCTTGCAGTCCAAGGCCTGGTTACCTGTTTACCAGCTGCATAACAGCTTTCCTGTGGCTTGTGACTCTGCACCAAGGCATCACAGGACATTGCTAAGGTTTAAAAAGTTTCTCCCTCCCATAGCCTTCCTCAAGTGCCACTTCCATTGTCTCTTCCTGTTGGTTTCTATCTTGTCTCATACATTTAATCTTCTCTCCCCATCTTAAAGTATAGTCATAATACTCACAAATTATACACCTTCAATGTTTTTAAGGCCCACGCCCTCACCCTCCCACCCCTTTGAGATTTATTTTATCTCTTTGGAGATTTATCCTCACAAGGAGCTTTATGTGGAGTCCCCATGGGACATATCAAAAGACTGAAAAGCAACTTTAGTGTCTGTCAAGGCAATGTAACCCTTCCTGAGTTCAAAACCAGAATAACACAACATATGAAATGAGATTGTTTAGATATTTGTGACTCTTTTAACTAGGAAGATGAATGGATTTGTTGTGAAAACAGGGGAAAGGGACTCGGAAGGCTTCAGCTCATTTTCTAGCTTTGCTACAGGGTCTCTGAAGGATCTCATGCTATCCATGCCCTGTTCTGGGGCAGGATGAGGACTGCAGTTTTCTTTCCACCCATTTTTGGAATCACTGTACCAGCTGAGCTTCCCTAGTGCAGCAGCCAAACCCCATGTGCAGCCCCAGCACAGCCAGGGCTGTGACATCCCCCAGCACTTGGCACTGCTGGGCACAGGGCACCCAGATCCCCCTGGGTATCCCAGGAGGGTTTATTGTCACATCTCCTTCCTTTCCTCGATGACCAGATCCTGAGAGCTCCCCTTCTGTTGTTAGAAGATCCCCTGCCTTTAGAAAGTTCTCTCTGTAGGACTTGGATGTTGTGAGTTTAAGCCCTGACACCTCCTTCCCCCAGAAAAATTTGCAGAGCTATAAAATCTTTAAAGTATTCCAACAAGTCCAGTATCACTTTACAGACTAATGCTAATGAGATCATAAGCAATTGACCAGAAACAAATAAATAATTCAAAATCTACTGCAAGTGTGAAAAGTATTTAAATGCTATTGATAAACTAATCTACAGACTCCATTAGCAATTCAGTCACACAGCACCTGTATTGATCAGCAAATTTAAGCACACACACAAAAACAAACCCCAAAAATACAGCAAGCAAAAACTAGCTTGTCTAGCAGTGCTTCAGCAAGTAACTTCATTAACATTTGGGAGTTTACTGTGTCATTTGCTCTGGGAGTTTTCTTGCTTTGCTGTTTCATAGACTGCAGCAATAGCCTGAATGCTGTCTGTGGAGTAGTTTTTAAAAAGCTTATACATTTAACTGTAATATGGATTTAAAATAATTCAGTCATTGCTCCTTTTAAGGCACCTGCACACTGCTGAATTAGCTAATGGCAGATGTCTACCCTCTATATATAGGCTGCTTTCTGGCTCCAAGGACTGTTCCTTCCTGGTGTCCTGGATTGTTCAACCTTCTGTCTCAGTGATGGAAGTGTAATACATTGAATTTCCTGCTAAAACACCTTATTGGGTTATGCATATAGCTGATGCTCATGCTGTGGGCACTGCAGCATTAGTGTGGATTGGGGTGGTGCTGATGCAGGTCTGTGCTGACACTGGATTCCCATCTGGGTTGGATGGGGCTTTGAGCAGCCTGGTCTAGTGGGAGATGTCCCTGCCCATGGCAGGGGGGTTGAAACTAGGGAGATGATCTTCAAGGTTCCTTCCAACCTCAACCATTCTGTCACTCTATGACTTCACAGTCTGTGGGTGCAGATGAAGCCCTTAGGAAGGAAACTACTCATGGAACCAAACTTCTTCCACCTGCCTCAAGCAGCTTGAGATGTCCTGGTGGGCATGGCATGCTTGCATGCCCCTCTCCACCTCAGCCAGGAGCCCTGCACCTCCTCATTCTTCAGCCTCAGGTCCCATATTTTCAGCTCTTCCCAGCCACAAGTCAGAGAGAGAGTGTCCCTTTGTCACCTCAGAGGAGGTGAGGGCTGGTGCTCCATCGATGCAACAGCAGAGCAGAGGGGGGGCTGAATGCAGAGCAGCCCTTACAATGAAGGGGGGGTCTTTTTTTTTTCATCCTTCCCCTGCTAATTGCTTGACACACCAGTCTTTAACCCAAGGAGCATTTTGCACCATCAGCTTCATTCCTGAAGACATTGTTGAAGGCTGGAAAAAAACCATCAGGCTCAGCAGTGGTCCTGACAGATGATATTTGCAGCCAGGCCTCTGTCTCCTCAATCCACCCTTAGGCTCAGCCAGACCTGCCAAAGCTCCCTTCTTTGCTCTTTCCTGCTGTCACCCAGCAGCCTGCATCAGGGCAATTACCAAAACAAATCAATCTTCTCTTGACAGTTCATTTACACTGAATTAATTTGGAATTAGAAACCGTTATTGCAATTGGCAGCTCCTAATATTCCCAATACAACTTGGCATCTGCAGGGAAAACAACTCTAGACCCCGGCGTTTGAATTAAAAAGGACAAGTCTTCTTGATTGAGATATAAAACCAGAAAGGATTTTTTTTTTTTGCCTGAAGTTCTCAGGTTTTTAGGCTATTGGCAGCAAATCTATTTAGGCAGCACCCTAAATAAAATTTCCTCCTGGTGGGATGTTTCTGTCTCAACTGAAGCATTATTTCTAATACTGCTGCATAGAGTTAAGACACCTGAGTCTTAATTTGCACTATTTATCCAGATTCAGACCATGGTTTGGGTTGAAAGGGACTATATAGGTCATATAGGTCTAACTCCTCTGTTAGGGACACCTCCCACTAGAGCAGATCGCCCAAAGCTCCATCCAACCTGGCCTTGAACTCTTCCTGGGAAAGGGCATCCACAGCTTCCATGGGCAACCTGTGCCAGTGTCTCACCACCCTAACAGTAGAGAATTTTTTCCTAGTATCTAACCTAAACGTCCTCTCTTCTAGTTTTCAAGCCATCATCCTTTGTCCTGTCACTACTTCTATAAAATCCCTTCCCCAGCTCACTTGCAGGCTCCTCTCAGGTACTGGAAGGCTGCTTTAAGATCTCCCTGAGCCTCCTCTTCTCCAGGCTGAACAAACCCAACTTTCTCAGCCTGTATTCATAGAGGAAGTGCTCCATCCCTATGGCTGTCTTCTCCTACATATCTTGTTGGAGATCCCAGTGCGTGCAGGTCATGTTGGAAGAGGGAGTCCTGAGCCCATTTCATAGGTAAGGAAACAGACATGGAGAGGCTGAGAGGTCAACGTGCCCAAAGTGATGTTCCTCTCTGAAACCTGCAGTCTGACCTTCTCCCACCATCAAAATGTCCTGCTTTCCTTCTTAACAAGCAAACAAACAAAACACAGCCACCCCCCCTTCACTTTGTAAAAAACCCCCAAACCTTAAACTTTCCAATAAACATTTCAGAATCCTAAGATTAATCACACAACATCACACACTTTGTTAGAACACCTCTATGTATTTATTTATCCTCCTGTCTGAGGGGATTTCCCAGTTTCTCCCACCTCTGAGCATTCGTGTATTCAGCTGTAGGGTAACTTTAACTCTAGGACTTGCTTTAACTTTCAGTCTATTCTATTCTATTCTATTCTATTCTATTCTATTCTATTCTATTCTATTCTGTTCTATTCTGTTCTATTCTTCCATTCCATTCCATTCCATTCCATTCCATTCCATTCCATTCCATTCCATTCCATTCCATTCTATTCCATTTTCTGTTTTCTGTTTTCTGTTTTCTGTTTTCTGTTTTCTGTTTTCTGTTCTATACTACTCCATTTCAGTCCATCCCATTCCACCCCATGGGACTTTGTATTAAAATTGTTTAACAACTCACTGGCCCAGAGGATAGATACACACAAATACAGGGGGTAAAAGATGCTGGCTGTGAGTCTTCTACCACCTTCTCTGATCCCTACCATCACCATGGCCATCATCTTTTGTTCAGGGTATTGGAGTCCTTATGAGATGGACATCATGGGTGAATTAAGCAGAGAAACATCTCTTGGAGCAGAGAAACATCTCTTGGGCCTGACAAGGGACACTTATCTGCTCAGCTAAGGTATGGTGGGGGTGCTCCCAGGAGGCCCTGCAACACATCTCTTCAGCACTTGGGAATTTTAGCATGCAAACCAACACACCAAGAAGATTTAAGGAGCACCCAGGGTCAAGCAGGAGCTGGGTGGTGGTTTGGAGGCTTTACAGCTGGAGTGAAGGGCTTAACATGGTAATTGTGAACTTCTGTCCCTTCATGGCTCTATCCCTGATGTGTTTCCTGCACCACCTTTACTAGGGCTGGGCATGCACCAGATTTTTTTGGTTACAGTGGGTTATTCTGTAATTCCAGTATGTCCCTCAGCTCTGAAACAGAGCTGGAATGTGTCCACATGAAAGGAAAAAGAAAAACTGATGTATGGAGCTTAGTATACTGGTTCCTGCTGCCTTCTGTTGCCTCATTCCACAGCACCCCAGGTGTATGGGACATATCTGCAACAGATACCTGGGATCTAAGTCCAGTTCTTGCACAAAAGAGCTGTCTTATACCTAAATAGTTCCTTCACTCCATCCATCATGGGCTTGTGGAGCAGTAGTCATAGATCATCACCACTTTCTCTCTGCAACCTCTATAGTTTATCAGTGGTAGAATTTCATTTTACCCTTCCCACTAGCTGCTACAGAAATCTCCAGGGTGAACTCCCATGCCTTGCTTAGATTCCTTCTGATTTTTCTAGGACATACAACTAAAATTAAATAATATAAACCAGAAAAAAAAATAAAATTAGATTACCCAGTGCTGAGATTCACGGTTTTTTTGAAATTAAGGATAAGAACAGTCAAGCAGAAAGGTGTCTGCAACTTCTGTTGATATCCGTTAACCTAAATTTCTCTCTTCTCATTTATTGAAGACCCCACAAATTGAAAACAAATAAATAAGAAAATATAATTATTGGCAATACCAATCTCAGTAGGATTTCCCCCCTGAAACTCAAGACTCGGCAGAGACTTTTCATTTTATGCACAAAGAAATCCAGCAGGGTGCAGATGGGTGATTTTGTTTCCTCATCCCTGTCTCTTCCTCTCCTCTTCTGCATGATCTGTCATCAACACACAAGGTTTCCAACCTGTATCACCTGAGCAGGACCACTGAGTGCATCTGGCCTGGAATTTACCACTGTTTGCAAGATGATGAATACGGAGGTGTCCGGATCACAGTTCTTGAACCTGAATTCCCAGAAGGTCTGGTTGGTCAAAATTTTTATCCAACCTCTATCCATGAATGAACTGAAGAAACCAACCTCAAGTTTGTTCACATCAAACAGCATTACTATTTGAAGCAGATGCTGCAGTTACACCCCATCTCCCCATGTAAGTGCTGGAACTTCTCCTTCAAAGGTTTCTCTGAGATGTTCAGCCCATCTCGCCCTGCTGGAGATCCCCTGGGCTCAGTTGTGACAGCACCAGCCTAAATTCTGCCCCTTGGAACCAACAGACCAGCATCCCAGCCCACTCCATCCCACACAGCCCCAGTAACACCACACACCCTGTTCTGCCAGACATTGGAGATCCCTGACCTTTACACCAGCCTGCAGGCAGGGGAAAGGAGAGCAGGTTCAGGCACCAAAGATACCTCAGCAGCATCTCTCCATGCTTTGGAATTTCACACTCAGCCTGGTCTTTTTTGCCAGCACCCAGGAGGCTAAAAATATGTGGTAAATTTGGGTGAGGACCTCATGCCCCAGCTGCATCTTCAGGATATATTTACTTGAATCTCTCCCCATGCCAGGACAGTTTCCTGGCGATGCTTAACTCTTTGTTGGGGTTTAAGGACATGATTACATTTCAGCAAATGCCTGAACATTGTCTTTAATAGAGATGCTTTGCTGAATAGGGCACTTGGAAAAGCTTCTGCTTTACATCAGCAGAGGATCTGGCCCACAGGCTATCAGGCCTATGGCTAATCACAACAATACTGAATTAAGCTATTTAAATTGCCTATGGAATGCCAGAGGGTCCACATGCTTTTTTTTTTTTTTTTTCTTTCTCCTTTTTTCTTTTTTTTTTCCTTGGTAAAAGTCCTCTTTGTTATTATTCTGATGACCAACTTGGGCTGCTTTGCTTTGTCCATTTTTAGTCAGTCCACAAATTCCCTGAGCTATACAATTTATGGTTTTATTCACCAGTTCCTAAGCTTTGCTACCCCGTCTCTCCTGCATCTCAAATGCGTCTCCCCTTTAAATAAACCTGCTTCATTTTTTTTTCATAACTTTCCAAAGCAGATAAAAAATTCTTGAATTTCTGAAACATGCAAACTGATCACTGTGGCATTAAGAAATCTTAAGAAGACTTATTTTAAGGGGTTTTATTAGGGAAATTCCTGCTCTTTAAGATATCTGTACGGTTGTCAAAAGCAGTCACTTTTGCAGATGTTGGGGCTTTTCTTACACTAATCTCCGAGGAAAGCCTGAGCCTCAGAGATCACTTAGCAATTTTTAGATTTAAGGAGATGAGAAGAAAAAGCCAGGGAGCTGGTCCCTCTTAGGGTCAAGTCTTATTTGAATTCAGAGATCTCTTGGTCTAACATGCAACAGTGTCGTTAAAATGACGGCTAATTAATGCAAGATGACTTCAAGAGATTGTATTGAAAAAGAAAAAAAAAAAAAAGTAAAAAAAAAAAAAGTGTAACCTAAAGAAAAACCAAGCCCAGCCCCTCCTCCAGGAGAAGCAACACCACAAAACTGTTTCCACCAGGTCACCAGCAGCAAACCAGAGCCAAAGCTAAAAACCTCCAAACCAATTTCTTACTCAGACCAAGGGTGAACTGGGTCTAAAATGGTTTGAGAATGTCCACCAGCTCTGAGATATTTCTCATGGGCCAGGCTGTTATCTATCCATCAGTCACAAGTAATGCAAACCTTGCCTCGAGCTGTAAAGGAATTAGGCAACTGTCCTTATTTTGGATCTCTATTAGCTAGTGTATTTGTAATTTGGCAAGTCTTTAAACACCTTTTTAAGCCTGAAAGAGCACTAAGCCAGATCTGTGCTTCTCTAATCACATCAGCTTATTTCTGATTTCCAGAAATTACAAGGAACACAGACAGGGTAAGGGCCAGGATCTGGTGTAAACACCCAACATTAAGATGTCCCTGTCCCTCTCACTGCCACCAAACATTCCATCCTTGCTCCCATGGGAAAGTCCCTGACCCCTGTGGGAGCCATTCTGGGAGGCACAGGCAACCCCTTGCCCCTCTGATCAAAAACCACATCCAGTGTACTTGATACTCATGACACTTGGGAATATCTGCTCCCAGCCCAATCCCTGCAAACAGATCAGCTGCTCAGACTGTCAGATAGCTGACTAACCCCAGCCCTCTCCTCCTCCTTCTTTTTTTTTTTTTTTTTTTTTTTTTCTTAAGCATCATAGATTAAGGGAATCATGTTCCCATTTGGTATCCATTTGCAAATTAGCCACAGTTATTTTTCTCCTGCCTCTTTCTTTTTTCCTCTTAGCCTATCCAATCTGGTTTTAAACCAGAACAATAATACCATACATATACATAGTAATGCATACATGTATATGTAACATTTAAAACCAACCCCAAACTATGCCCAAATGTGTATTTCTCCCTGTCTCATAAGTCCTTTAATATCTGATTAATGTCTATTTTACTCCTTCCCCCAGAGTATTTAGTGTGTTCCTTGCTGTATAAATCTGCATATATTTTGCACATCTAGTGGAAGGACTGAAAAAATCCTCAATTGATTTGACAGGAAAAACTTGCTCAGAGGAGCCAGGTCAGCTGATGGGAGGAGTTTCTGTTGGCACTGACGTGTCCATGGCTGGGGTGCAATCCTAAGAATTAATTTATTGTAATTAACGAGTGTATGAATTTTTTGCTGTAACTTTGACATACATACTTTTCTTTCTCTTGGAGTGGGGGTAGGATTAGTACTTCCCAGTGCAGCTGTAGCTATGGTATAATCTTGTAGCAGTGATTGCTTAGGTCAGTCCTGATACAGCGTGATGGCATTTGTGTAGACATTGATACCCCTCTACATGACCCAGTGATTCCCTCTTCTGTTTCAAGCTTTCCCTATAAGAAAAGTTTTGGAAAAATTCAAAGTGAGCTCAGCTGTTGGGTAGAGCAGAAGTGATGAAGCCCCTGGTGGGCTTTGCAATGACCTTTCTGGTCAGACTCCAGAACACTGACCATCAGTAGAGGAAAACTCCACAATTTCATGGGTTCTTTTCTGCAAAGGCTGAACTCTTAGCAGACATCTGTCTCTAAGTCCTCACAATCATTGTGCCAAAAGTCTGGAAATGTCTTGATACGGGGCAAGGAATAGTCTAGGAATTATCCTGAGACACCCCAAATCCTTTGACCACTGAACTGTTTCTGGCACTACTTAAAATCTTTAGCCTTTTAATAAACAAGTTAATAAAAACAAGCAAAGAAAATAAGCCACTAGAAATGAGAGAGGTGAAAAGATGTGATGACAGATGGTTTTACCTGTCATTGCCCCAGGTTCTGTGCTGATGAAGTTAAAGACATACAGAACACCTAATAGATGTACAGAGATAAAATGAAAGAGGAGAGAACACAGCACTGTCAGTTCATCTCCAAGCCGGGATAAATATTAACACTATCAGACTACTGTGAAAAATCCCAGAGAGGGATTACAACCAGAGATTCCTTAGAAGAAGCAGGGGGGTGGGGAAAGAAGAAGAAGAAGAAAAAAGAAATAAAAGATGAAAAGAGAAAAGAAAAAGAGAAAGAAAAAGAGAAAGAGAAAGAGAAAGAACAAGAACAAGAAAAGAAAAAAGAAAAAGAAAAAGAAAAAGAAAAAAGAAAAAGAAAAAGAAAAAGAAAAAGAAAAAGAAGAAAAATAAAGAGGAAAAAAGAAAAAGAAGAAAAAGAAAAGGAGATAAATGGACACCTTTCTGAATGCTCTGAAGGCAGTGAGTAATATTTTCTCTCAACACATAGTCAAGCTCTTTGGACAGAGCAAACAGGGCTTTCATTTCACAAGCTTCTTCTTCCTACTCAAGGGCCATGGGTAGATCCTGGAAAGAAAGAGGAATTTGGAAGCTTGTCAAGTGGCAGGAGGGGTTTTCAATTGGTGTTTGACAAAGGACTCAGTGAAACTCGATCTTGTGTTGTCACAAGCACCACTTTCTTTTCCAGCTCCTGCACCAGTGTGCTCTTTTTTTCACCTTCCCCCAAGATCTCCTGTCACAGGGAAGTTCAGGAGAAGTATGTAAGGTGATAGTGTCAGGTTTTGGCCCAGCTTTCATAATGGAATGAGCAAGATGAACACTGGCTGAGGACCACAGGCGATGCTGCACATCAGGAGTTCTCCAGAGGTTTTACCAATCAGGTCTTTGCCAAGCTGTGCCCAAGGACCCCTCTGCCCTCCAGCCAAGAGCACCGTGGGTCCAGCTGAACCAGCTCCTGAGCTCCAGCCCTGACTTTCGAGCTGCTTTTTCATTGTTTCTCCAGCAAAAGCTGCTTCCCGCACCCCACTTCCCCCCTTCAACTTCAGCTCAGCTACTACAGCCTCTCCAGGAATGGAGCAGGGAACAAGGTAATCAAAAAAAGATTAAAAATTAAACCTTCCCCATCACCCTGGGTCATGATTAACTGAGGTCATGTCAAGATGGGGGGAAAAAAATGGATGGGGAGGGACAGTTACTGTGTTGCCCTCACACTGTAGGATTATTCACAGTCACACAACTGAAATCCCAGAATTATTCATCAAATGAACAATCAGAAACTACTTGAGCATCCAGGGAGATATGTCAGTATTTAAGCCAGCTGCCATCAAAGCACAGATGGCATCTGTACAAGAAACAGCTGTAGTGACTAAGTTTCTTCATCTCTTGAAAAGAAATTATTGAGGAAAGACATGATAAAGATAAAATGAGCTGAGGAAGTCAATAGACAATAACTGTTCACCTTTTCCCCCAGTACAAGAACTGGGAAAGAAGCTGCTGTAGCTTGCAGGTCGGCAACAAAGGCCACCATGCCACTGGAAAAGTGGGCACCTGGCATTTGCTGCCACCTGGAAAAGGAAAAATAATTTTTCACTCAGAGACTTTGGTCTGCAGAGCTCCCTTGCCACTGAACATTGTGAATGATCAAAGGCACCTGGAGAAATTAATGGAGAAAATAAATCTGTTTTGGTTACATTGGGAAGTTGCTTGGCCCCACATCTGGGGCTTGGGAGAGCATTCTGGTGAAGGGATCATCACGAGTTTGTGGTGCAGCATTCAGCTGCCAGCCATGGCTAGAGGCAGGATGCTGAGATGGATCAGCCTTGGATAAATGTTGGCTACACTTGTGGACCTTCAAAATGGACTGGTGGGAATGGCACTGGCATTTAACAGAGCACTAATAGGTAACACGTTCTTGTCCACAGCTCTGCCAAGATCCAGATTTCTCAGCACTTATTCTGACTGATACTAAAACTTCCAGGTCCAGGATTTCAGCTCAGGAGTGAAGCTAGGGATGGATGGGCAGCCAGAGCCCAACTCCCACATCCTCCAAATCCACGGCTGGCAATGCACTCCCCACTGATAAATGAAGATCTGGGTTTCCAACAGCCTCTGTGCTCATACTGATCATTAATCTGAGCAAAGACCCAGGGCTGATTTTCATAAGTGCTGAGCACAGACAGCCCCTACTTAAGCCCAAAGTATCTGTGAGCCTTCAACGTGCAAGGGAACGAGGCTGAACCATCAAAATCTCCTCTGCTCAGGAGCTGACTCCTTCAGAGTCAGCTGCCTCTGAGGGCTGCTTGGATGGGGCTGGGGAGCTGGGCTGTGCTCAGAGTCAGGACCATGGTGGGGATGCTTCAGGGGATGTCAGGACAGTGCCAAGCACCTCCAAAAGTGGTGGCAATGCTATCTGGTAACAACAACAAGCATCTTGTGGAAAAAGGGTTTCTTAGTGAAGAGGGCCTTGGTGGGTGTGGAGACTTGCTTTGAGACCCCACAGCCCCACATCTGGGGAGCGTTTGCCTTCAGGGTACCATGACTGAAGCCTGTGCCCTATCAGGAAGAAAGACACTATCCCTCCTCTGGTTTGTTTAGCACTGAACTGGGCAGAGAATTAACCCCACGACGCAGATTTTTCTGCCTCCTTCACACTCCTCCCAGAGAGGAGACCTGATGGGGGGGTTTTGTAAAAATCCCCTCCTTCTGTATTTACTTCCTAACCCAAATGCCAGGAGACAGTCGACAGCTGGCTTAAATCTCCGCGGCTCAGGAGATCAGCCCTCCCCCCACCCCCGCCTTTTCTAATAAAAATTAATTTATTATGATCCAGAGAGTTGAAATTAATCTGCCTCCGGAGGAGGCTGTGTCTGGCGAGGGCCCAGTGAGGAGGGAGGCAGAGGGCTCGGGAGGGCACATTAACAACATTGTTGTGCTTAATGTTGTGTAGCTGCAACATCTGCTAATTTAATGCACGAGCAGCCAGCTGCCTCCGACAGCTCCTAACAAGGAGTGGGGAGAGGTTTGTAAGAAGGTGAAGGTGTGAGGGGCTGCTCTCCAATCCCCCCCTCTCTACACCCCATGTAATGGCAGCGTTTGCTGCTGTGCCTGTGCTTAAATCCCTGGGATTTAAGGGATCCATCGCCCCTGCTTGTTGCTCCTGGTGTTGGGATCCAGGTGACAGCCAAGCTCCTGCAAGGACAGTGGTGAAGGGGACACCAGTGGGCTGAAAGCCTCATTTCACCCTCCATCTGGATGGGACAGATGCAGCAAGGAGTGAAGAGTATGCTGTGCTTAGTCCGGCTGCACTCAGACCAGAGAGAGGTATGGACATCAAACCAAGGCTGGGCAAACAGCTCTGATTTCTACTGGGAAATGGAGAAATCCTGGGCTGTAAGTCATGGCCATTACCTCTGATACACAGTGGTGTTGCACAGGAGACCTGGGACAGGTTACCTTGAGACAGGTGCCTGTGGACCTCAAACAAAACAAAAAGAGATGATAATTCAAAGCTTTCTCACTTTCTGGAGGAGGAGGAATCAGGATCCATATCTGGCACCTGCCATAGGAAAACAAGCCAACCATAGCTCCACAAGGGAGAGTGGGCAGGAGAAAGCCAGAGACCCTCAACAGTCAGACTGCCCACTCCCACATGGTGAACTGCTATAGGAATGTGAAGTTCTTGGTCCCTAAATCTGGTGGGACATCCCCATGTGCTTGGGCAGAACAGTTCCAGGGCCCTGAATAGATTGAGCCTCAAGGCAAACCAAGAGCAACACAGTGTGGGAAGAGATACTGCGTTGGGCTAAAGGAACATGGTAAACCTCTTAGGGAAGGGAATGAAATGATTCTCTGAAATAACCAACATAAGGATTTGAAAAATGAAAATCTCTTAGTATTAATTTAATTAAAGCAGCATGCTGCCGTTACTTATAAAGCTAGAAGAATCAGTCTGTTTAATGGGTTCTCAGCTAATCAAAAATTAATTAAGCGTTTAGTGGGGATTCCAAATCCCTGAATTGGATTTAAAGAAGCCTGTTTCCACGTCTTTTTCCAGTGTTGCTTGTTTTACTATACGGGAGACGTGTTTGATTGTGCAGACCTCCCATTATCCCTGGCTTGCAGGTGATCAGCCTTGAAATTCATTCTTGTTAGTTGATAGCTGCTCCATTCCCTGAAATGACTGTGACAGAGCATCACTAAGTCTCTGCCAGCCCTAGAGAGGGCTCAGAGCTTTCCTTTCAGCAATGTGCCTTGTATCTCCTCCACTAGTTCACATGTGATAACAAATGGCAGAGCTGGGCTGAGAATGGGAGAATCTCCCCTTATTTCTGTGGTTTTGCGGTTACACAGTGAGGAGTGGCAAGTGCATTAGATGGGCTCCCTTTCTCCCATGCTTACAGTAGTCCTGAATGCTTTTGCTCTCAGGAACATTGCCTATTGCACCATTACTCCTTCTCTCAACCTCTTTCTCACCACTCTACAAGACAACATCCACCTCTGAGTGATGGACTCCACTTCCCTGCAGGCAGCAGCTACCATAGGCCAGTCCTGAGCTGGATGGAGATGAAGATGACTTTCAAACATCAACTGTGTCTCAGAAATGCCCTTTACCCAGTCACTTCTACCCCTGATCTTTGCCCCATCCTCCCCTCCCCTTGCCCACCACCCACATAATCCCTTTCTGTCTCGATGCAGACAAAACCCACAGGGAGTGGATCCAGCTGAGAAGCAGCCTATTCACTGAAAGCAAAATAAAATAAAATGTATTTTAAGTTCCATCAGCTCTCCAGCCGATTTCCCAGTGAGAAGGAGTGGTGTGGGCAAGAGGGAAGGTTGGTGCAGAGGGAGATGTGATGCTGCTTGAGCTGGCTGCCCTGCAAATCACCACCCATCAAACTGCACCCTGTGATGGCAACCATGGCCCTGAGCCTTGCTGCTGGAGACAGCTTGATTTGCCTTTCATCTCTGGAGATTTTTTTTTTTTTTTTTTTTTAGCTATTCAGCATGCTGACAATGTAAATAATACCCATGATATATATATAAAAAAAATGCATCAAGTGTCAGGCAAGGATGCAAAATTTTTCTGCCTCTTTTTTTGGATGGGGGTAAGGGGTGGAAAGTTAATAATGCTCTAACCTGAAACCCCTTAAAGCACAAACATCTTTGAAGTAGCAAACTGGCAAATACACTCAATCAATTATAATGACAATAACTTCTTTAAAATATTAGAGATTTGGGTGCTAAGCAATACTGGAAGATTATGGAGAGAAAAATTCAGTTTTAGAGCATTCCTAAAGTGACAGAAAAGAGAATAATCGGAAGAAATGGTGAGAAGTTTAAACGATTATGTAGATTTGTGTCAGTGAAAATGTCCCAGCAATCCTTAGCCGATCTCTCGTACCTGGAAATAGATTATGTTCAATCCTTTCTTAAAGGGGCAGCTTCTTTCAAGTGTGGGGGTGGTTTAGTTTTTAATTTTTTTATTTTTCTAAAGCACCTTTGCGTT
This sequence comes from Calypte anna, assembly GCF_003957555.1. Lineage (NCBI taxonomy): Eukaryota > Metazoa > Chordata > Aves > Apodiformes > Trochilidae > Calypte > Calypte anna. The sequence goes on along the minus strand of NC_044254.1, from coordinate 22,192,609 downwards.
ATTTTTAACTCCAAATGAGGCTGGGCCCAAGGACAGGGTCTGTGTTCCTTTGCCTTGCTGTGGGCAGAGTGCACACATGGCAGCAGTGTATGGTACATGAATGGGTACCATGAGCCCCATCCCACCTTGTAGCCTGAAACTTCCCCACAGAGCAGCCACCCAGCTGGAAAGAGGCAGCTTCCAGCCCAAGATACCCCAAGATGTATACCCAAATACAAGATACCCCCAGCAGGATGGACAAAGCTCATTAAGAAAAAAAATGTTTTCCCCACTGGGAAAACACATCTGAATCAAGTTTATACTCAGCCTTACAGGGAACAAATGTTTCTTGATGATCCTGAAAAAAAATGAGGTTACTAAGTCTGAGTGAGCTCTCATTCCCTGTTTTCCTGTGGCACAAGCAGTACCAAAAGGGGAGAGCAGAAAGCAGGAGGCACATGAGGGGCATTTGACCCTTGGTTTGACACAAGGAGGTTATGGAGAATCCATGTTGCTTTTCTGTTTGTTGGTGTTGCAGTTAAGATCCCATCTGATACTTTCCTGGCTCTGCATTCTGCATTTACAGCCTCGGTGCAGGTTGGTGGGAATCATTTGGAGCTTCCCCTTCACACATATGCTTTTTACAACAAACTCTAAATATTCCCCAGCAAGAAGAACCACATACAAAACGTGGAAAACAGCTATTCCACATAATCACCTTCTTGGTTTCATGGCAGTGTTTGGGTCTGAGGTGCCCAGGACACCTCATGCCCCAGGTTTGATGCTCAAGTGGGTGTGGGGAGGAAACTCCTGGACCAGGAGTGGAAGGCAGGAGGCCCATCATCCTCCCCCAGGACTCAGTGCTGAGGTTTGAAGTCAGAAGGAACAGACATTATTCAGAGGTAGAAATAAAATAGGAAGAACACATCAGCATCAGGGCTGCTTTTAGAAAGATGGTGCAATTAAATGGAGGGGTTGCTGAGAGCTGTCATTAATTGATAGCAAAGGAGAGGAGGCTGTCTCCAGGGAGAAGTAGGTAATGTAGGTAATCTTCAGAGAGGATTTGCCTAAAGAGATGGAGGGTTGGGAATGGAAATTCCTAAAGTCAAGCAGGGGCAGAAGAGGAAAGTGAAATCTGGTTTGTCAACAGCCAGCAAGATGTGGAGCCACCAAAAATCAACCAGGCTCTGAGACCATTGCTGCTGTCACCTGGGACCCACACATCACATCATCCCTAGAGTCATGGATATTTTCAGCAGGGAGTAAAGCCTTTTTTTGGTCTAAATCAGATACTCTTAATCACACACCAAAAGAAGTAATCTTCTTGACAAAGTACAATTTTTTACTTTAACAAGAAAAATCTTTATTCTCATGTTTGGGCTTTATTCCTCTCATCTGATTATTGCTTTCCTTACTTTACTTCTTCTTGAGGACCAGAGAGAAGGAAGGAAGGAAAGGAAGGAAGGAGGAAGGAAGGAAGGAAGGAAGGAAGGAAGGAAGGAAGGAAGGAAGGAAGGAAGGAAGCAGGAAGGAAGGAAGGAAGGAAGGAGAGCGGAAGGAAGGAAGGGAAGGAAAAGGAAAGTAAGTTCCCAAATTAAACCATTCTAGAGGTGCTTGCAAACTTAAAAGTAAGCAGGAAACAAGGATTTTTTTTTAAGTTCTATTTTTCAACATCTCTGAGTGCTGGAGGTTTTTTTCTTTGGATATGGGGGAACCTGGGAGTCATTACAAGTTATGGCCACTTTCTGTGCTGCTCTCCCCCAGGATGCCTGTGGGTGCTGTGATTCCACTATCTACAGCAGCTTCCAGGAGCAACCTTGTTTAATCCCAGCTCTCCCCAGGGCTTCAGACAGCTGGAAATAAACAACCCTTACCTGTCGCTGTATGGAGATGGTAGGAGAATTAGCTAATGTTTGTAAAGCTCTTAGCAGATGTCAGTGCTTGTTGTGTGGTGCTACTCCCATATTATAGACTGGATGCTGCTTGATAGTCAGGCATGGAATCAATTTTTGAATAATGGATATTTAAAAATGTCAACTCTGACACCCAGCCATAATGCCTGCCGTGTGCTGAGTGCCTATTATATTGTTTCACACACTTAATATACAGTGGAGGCACTGTAATTACTCTTTGCTAATCCCCACACTTTATAATCTGCCTGTACAGAGGGAAACCTGGCTGCCTCTTCCCACCCCTCTGCCAAGATTTCAGAGCACAAGCTGCAACCTACCTGTTCACTGTGCTGAGACACCACTATTTTTTTCCTTCCAAATTATTGTGTATTGCCAGGCAAAGATTCCCAATGACTTATCCTGTTCTGAGCCTGCAGCTATTACCCCAGTCACTTAGCAGCAGTAGGGTGGAAGAAGTTCTCTATCCAGAGAGTGAAAGAAGAGGATTTCCTTGCAGAGGCCTTCAAATAACTAATGTCAGTAACGATGCACAAAGCAAATATGTTATTTTATGGGGAAATTTTGACACAGAGGGCTGATTTTCACTTTAGATTTAGCCATTTGAAAACTGAGCAAGAACCTAAGCAAATCTAGGCAAGATGTCTCAGCTTTGTTCAGAGTTGCTTGTGCTTCAAGACACTTCAGCTCTCAGAAGTAGAAGACTTCTTTCCTGTGATTTTAGGGAGTTTCATCTTGTTTCTGCTAGACCCATCCACCCATATATGTGAGGGGTGGGTGAGGCTGGGACAGGGACACTGGAAGTAGCTGGGAAGCAACCACAGACGTTCATAAGATGGGAATGAAAAAGAATATTTGCCCCATTCTTCCTTTTAGTGGAATTGCTTGGATTTTTGTCTTATATCAGTTAGGGGCAACCCAGGTATAGACTGGACCTGCCAGTCCTGCCCGAGTGTCTCTCCTTTCTGCAGCCATACTGATGGAGCAGGGGTCACGAGAACAAAGTAAACCTTCTGCTTGCAAAGAAAGTCATGGTTAAAAAAGAAAAAAAAATCACATTAAGAAGGCCTGTGTAAAAATGTCCCCATGTCAGCCTCTTCCTCCTTTGCAGCGGGGCTAACACCACCTGTCTCACAGCATCCAACCTTGCTTTATTTAAAACCCCAGAAGGGTGGGGGAAGCAGGCTAGGATCCACCCACTCCGAGACCACTGGGACCGTACAAAGGGACACCCCTGTTGCCCAACTGCCAGAGCTGCTGGCCTGCCCCGCCGGGCAGCCAGGGAACCTGTGCAGCCCCAGCAGGAACAGCCCCAGGCACCTGAGACAGGCAGCCTGAAAAGCCTCTGAGCCCCAAACTCGATTATTGCTTAACTTTCCTGCCAAGCCTCCAGGTCTCTCTTGTGCTAATCATTCCCCATCGATCCATCCCATTATTCAAGCTCCTCTCTCCCCCACGAGCACGCGGCTCCATGCGACTCGACTTCCCAGCACAATTGAGCTGGACCCCAAAAATCAATAAATGCAGCAACCAAGGATCAGAGGCCAATGAGGTCTTTACAACGTGTCTGGTGCTCTTGACTTGAGTAGGCTTCAGCCTACTTTGAGGTCCTTTCTGATCCATCATGGGTTTGTTCAAGTGTTCATAAAGCAAATTTGCAGTCATTGATCCAGGGAGAATGAAGTTGTGAATATCAGATGGGGGAAGGAGGGGGAGGAATAACCCTAGAGAAAGAGTTATAATAGCTTATAGCAACACATGTCTGAGCCAGAAGAAAGCAAATTAGGAAAATGCAAACGAAATAAGATTTTCTATTATTTCAGCTTTTCTTCCCTCTGGAGAGGGGAGCTGCCTTGTCTCGTTAGAAAACAAAGGAAACAATACTGTTAACTATAATACAGGGCTGGTTTTTTTCTAATGGATGAGGGCTATGGCTACATATTGTTGAGATATTAATTGTTGTGACCATGTTATATAGAGATAACTTATATAATATATAAAAATAACAAGCTGGCTCCTTCTCTACCATGAAGCTGTGTGGCTCTGCTGAAGCCAATTCAGCTCCTGCCAGCAACCAGGACCTAGGGAAACTCATTTCAAAGCAAAATAACTGAAGAGGGAGGAAGTTGCTTTCCATAAAGTGCCATCCTGATGACAAATTACCCAAACCACTCTGCCAAATGTATTAACGAGGCTTCGCTATGCAACAAATTGCACAAAAGCCAATTGAATTTAATATAAGGGTCATTCATCTCCCTGGCTTTTTGTTACTTTTAATTCAGCTCCAAATCTTTTCAAAACTCATTAAATGAAACATAATCAAAATTCACATTTTGGTACCTTTTCTTTTAAGGTAGGTTTAACTTTTAAAATCAGGACCCTGGATCCAAACACTCAGAGATTGGCTCAGCTTTGCTTTTGGAGCCACTCCCCACCCTCTGCAAGGATAAAGCTATTCCAAGGTCTAAAGATCACTTAGAAATGGGGATCTGGACTGTGATTTCTTGTGCAGGAGATGTCCACTTCACTTTTATATTACCAAAAATAGCAGCATATTCAGAGCAACTACAAGACACAAGCTTTTCGTGGCAGGTCTGGAAAAGGAGAAGCAGCCAACAAACCAGGAACCCTCCTGAACTCTGCCCTTGCAAGCCCTGAGGGGAAAAGCAATCCCTGCTTTCTCCCCACAACCTTTCCCCTGATATTTTTCAACTGTCCTGTCATGATATTCAGGATAAGTCCCTGTTCTGTCCCCATATGGGGCTGTAATGGGTTTTACCTCCTGCCATGCAGAGCTGCGGGGGACTCCTGGCACCCATCACTGCCATGGGGATGCTCCAGCAGTTTGTCCCTTTCCCAGTCTCCAGGTCTCACTACCCTCCCTGGCTGGCCAAATCCCCTCCCCACCCCTCTGAACAGCTTAGTTCAGCTTAGTATTTGGGGATCTGCTCCTTCCTCCAGATGGAGCTGAGGCAGGGCCAGGTGAGCAGCTTCCATGCACAGATTGCCCTGATGCAGGTGGGAACCATTGAGTATAGAGGAAAAGCATCTTATCCCTGTGAAAGGAAGTAGGCATTGGGAAGGGAGCTATGACAAGTTCCTTGGAAGCAAGAGACCCCCAGGTAATTCAGCAATGGAACCATAGTGGGTTATCCCATTGATAAGTTCATTGCTCAGAATTACACACCCGAGTCCATCAGCACTGCGACAGGGAGCTCCTTATCTCTGTGCCCACCACACCCCCTGGCTCCCCACTCATTCCCAGCTACGACTCAGAACTCTTTGGGATCACAGGGCATCATGAGCTTGCTCCATCCCATCACCTGATCTCCATCTAGCAGCCTCTGTTGGCCCGCGGCTTTCCCTGTCACTCAAGATTTGTCCCTTAAGAAGTCCCAGTGAAACTACCCTCGGGTTCAGTCATCACTGGTTAGGCCCAGAAATCCCAGTCCAAGAAAGCATTTCAACTTTTCTCCCGTCACTCACTGTGGCTGAGTGGTGACAGGATTGCCCCTTTCACAGGAAACCCATGATTTCTTTTTTCCTGCCACTTCCAAACTGTTAATGAAAACAAAAGCACTGGAATTGTTCATGCTGCTCCTACCAAGTAAAAGTGAGTTGAGGTGGATGAAAATGGGTTTACTTCCTAATTCTGTGGACATTCTTCACAGAATAGTTATGGTTGGATGTTTATTTTCAACAAAACCATGAAACCAGTCTGTTTTGCCACTTCTGGGTTAATGAGAGTAAACCAGTTTCCCCTTCTGACTGGTTCTTCTGTAAAACCTTTTGGGCTTCTCATACCAACGTATGCAAAAACAGCAAAACAGGATCAGAGAGAAATTTTCTAGCTGGGTGCATTGTATCTTCACAGGACTTGGCCATTTCCAGGGCAGGTCAATAGGCAGCACAGTGATTTCATCTCTGGAGCTGAGCCGCCTGTTCCCAGCTCTGATTCATCTTGCGGGGATGGAGGAGCAAACCCGCCCCTCCATTCCTGATGAAGAGAGACAATGAAGGTTTGCTTTCACCACCCTTGATCCATTTGTCTGAAAACATCCCTCCCGTGAATGCATTGCTATTTAGAGCCATCCTTCCTCAATTTAAATTGCTCCTTAATTCCTCCTTTCGGAGCGCATCTGGCTACAAGCCTTTCCCTGTATCCATCAGTTCTCGTGCTCCCCATAATAGTCTGCGGAATATTTGCTTATATTATTGCAGCCTCTGAGTTATGCTGCCTCCACCTTGCATTCTCTGCCCCATCTCCATCTATTGCTCTACCCTGCTGCCCATCTCAGAGGCTGCACACACTTCTGCAAAGCGTTATCTCATTATTTCAGTTCTATCTGCTAAAGCGTTTGGAGAGACAGTGTATTAAAGACACCATATAAAAAGAAATTGAATTGTGAGGATATCTATATACCTGAAGTTGTAAAAAGGAATAGTCTCTGGTGATGACTCCATTTCCAGCCACGGCATTGTAACAAGCTGGAGCCCATCTCCTGGCTTGAATTTTAAATAGATCTCCTCAAATTGAGCAGAGCTGGCCCAGGCTCCAAGGGTTGGGGGCTGTGTCCTAGGAGCTGGGGCAGAGAGGGACCTGGCAGAGGGATGCAGGGGGCAGGGATGGGTGACACATCCCAACCTGCCCCTCTGCCTGGCTTCTCTGGACCACTGGCCCACCAGCCCAGCTTGTCTCACAGAGCTGGGAGCTGCAGAGGGCACTTTGCCTCTTGCTCAGCCTTGGGCATCATCCCCCCACTCAGCCTGCCCTCCACTGCTAAGGCAGCTCCACAGTGAAAACCCTGGCGCCTGCTTCTCTGTCAGTCCTCAGAGATTGAAAACACAGCCCAGCCTCTCCTTCTTTTGCAGTCTGCCTCTGCAAAGGAGATGGGTACAGTTTGTAACATATGGAAAAGCAGGAGACTGGCAGTTTCCTATCCCTCCACAACCACAATATACTAAAATGGGCTCACCACTTGGGCTAGATGACTATAAGGCAAGAACTTGGGTTGGATAAGTTGGTCCAACAGGGACCCAGGCAAAGGTTTCTGGGGCCATGGTGCCAACCAGCACCAAAAGAGGTTTGATGCAGTTCATGGATCTATAAGCAGGGAGGTGAAGAGGGATCTTATCTCTGTCCTGCAGAAGAAAGCTCTGCTGGGCTGTGAAGCAAAAGGGACCAGAGGTAAGAGGACCTAGTAGGAAAACATCTCTTCACATGAAATCTGTGACGGGGCTGACAAAATCACCCCAGGAATTTTGGGAATATCCCATGTAAAATAAACACTCTGCAGAAAGCTGTGCATCATGGTTTTTAGCTGAGCTCGCATTCATGGATCACTTCTTAATGGATACACTTCCCAGTTTTCACAGATTGCGTTGTTACGTCTGAACCCTCCTCTGGCATTCCCTGGGAATCTGTTAGGATTGCAGAAATAAAGAAGTTCTGTGCCCCATTGGTTTGTCCTTGTCTTCATTGACACCCAGTAAGGGGACCGTTGAAGAAAACTGTGCCATGAATTTGTGCAACCGAGAGAATGTCGGTCAGATCATCACGGTCCAAGATTACTCCCATCATGTACAGTGAGAGTGATCCGGCTTGGGAGATGCTGCCCACCCGCAGTCATTAGATCCCAGAGCCCTTCCCCCTAATATAATTCACTCATTATTGTATATTTAGGCGGAGAAATGGCTCAGCGTGCAATGACATCTTCTTCAACACTTAAAAAAAAAAAAAAAAAAAAAAAAAGAAAGGAAATATGACTGGTACCATGGCCAACTCTCTTATAAAAAGTGTTCCCAATTCTCTATTTCTCTAACTTTAATGTTAGCATTCAAGCAAATTCCCAGCATCATTTATTCTCTCTGTCTTCCCAATCCTGAGGACTGGTGCCAACAACTATATTTGCTATTTTTTGACTTGTTCAGAGGAATAGCTGGTTGTCACCTGCATTCAAGGAACAGCCCAAGTTCAATGGCTTTGCTCAGATTGTGAGAATTCAGAGACCCTTGAATCTGTTAATTACTTCCTGTATTTTAATGGAAATATTAAATCTTTCAAACTGCATTGAGGGAGCCCAGTGGAGGCAGGTTATAAAGTGGCAAAAGGCATCTCCAGAAAAGCAGCGCTTTGCAAGCCTGAATCGCAGCTATTTGCCAAATAATGATAGCAATAATAAACCAAAGTGTCTGGAGGAATTTCTCCTCCTTATCTTCTTCTCTTTCCAGCTCATTATTTCTTTATAAGGCTCATTACTAGCAGATCTGAAACTCAGGCACTGACCCATGAAGGGCTTGGAGGGAGGAAAGTTTTCAATGCTTCCAGACCCAGCTGAACCAGTTGAAGAGAGATGCAGAGGAGGGAGACAAGGTGACAGATGAAGGGACAGGTTTCCTGGGGCCCCGTGTTGGAAGTGGCAGGACCAGGCTCCACTAGCATGTGCCCAGCTCTGCACAGCCTCAGCATTTCCATCTTCACTGGAAATATGATCTTCCAGGATGCTAGACCCCGAATCCATAGGGATTGTACTGAAATCCCAATGTAAAAAACTTTACTATGAGCAGCATCCAGCAAACCACACTAGAGCTTTTCCAGAACCATTCAACAGTTCAGGGAGAGAGTTCTGCTCTAGGTGAAGTCTACTTGAATCTGGATTGGTGATGCTTTTGTTCCCATCCCACCCTATGTGTCTGTTCATTTCCTGGTCCCCTTCCTTATACTCCTGACATGGAGATGAGTTGTGTTGGTTTCAAGGAATTGTTTCTGGCTAAAACTAAAGTCGCAGAGGGGAAATAAAGGAGGGGCAAAAGAGGGAGAGAAAACTAAGGGTTTTTTCAAAACCAAAATACACTTTCACTTGGAAATATCACTGCATTTAACTGCCTTGCTTGGTCACCTGGGGTTCCTCCTGAGCAGCCAAACCCAGAGATGATGGCCCCAGCCCTTGCTTTGGTAATGAGTCTTCAGCCCAACACAGAAGCTCACAGGAGGTGCCCCTGCAGGACCCCTTCTCTCCCCTGACCTGGGATGTTGAGATTTTAAGATCTTTAAGGGAGCATTTGAAACCTCCCAGGAGGCTGCAGTCATGACAGCCTGTTACATCCAGATTCACATTGTTTTGGCTGTATAGCCCAAACTTCTCTGCTAGAGCCTCCACTTCTTTTCCCAGTTTCTCTCTAGATGCTTTACCTTGGTTTGGTGGCTGAATTCCCTCCATGTGACCTGCTCTTCCCAGCTTGTTTCAGGCTGTGGTGCTGATTTGCCCTGCAGTGGATGTTGTATCTACAGCTTAAATTTTTTTTCTTCTTTTCCTTTTCCTTTTCCTATTTTCCTTTTCCTTTTTATTTTTCCTTTTTCTTTTTCTTTTCTTTTCCTTTTCCTTTTCCTTTTCCTTTTCCTTTTTCTTTTTCTTTTTCTTTTCTTTTTCTTTTTCTTTTCTTTTTCTTTTTCTTTTTCTTTTTCTTTTTCTTTTTCTTTTTCTTTTCTTTTTCTTTTCTTTTTTCTTTTTCTTTTCTTTCTTCTTTTTCTTTTTCTTTTTCTTTTTCTTTCCTTTCCTTTCCTTTTCCTTTTTCTTTTTCTTTCTTTTTCTTTTCTTTTTCTTTTTCTTTTTCTTTTTCTTTTTCTTTTTCTTTTTCTTTTCTTTTTTTTCTTTTTTTTCTTTTTCTTTTTCTTTTTCTTTTCTTTTTTTTTCTTTCTTTTTCTTTTTCTTTTTCTTTTCCTTTTCCTTTCCTTTTCCTTTCCTTTCCTTTCCTTTTCCTTTTCCTTTTCCTTTTCCTTTTCTCCTTTTCCTTTTTCCTTTTCCTTTTCCTTTTCCTTTCCTTTTCCTTTTCCTTTCCTTTTCCTTTTCCTTTTCCTTTTCCTTTTCCTTTTCCTTTCCTTTTCCTTTTCCTTTTCCTCTCCTTTTCCTTTTCCTTTTTCTCTTTTTTTTAATTTTTATTCCTTTTTCTTTTTATTTTTTTCTCTTTCTCTTTTTTCTATTTTTTAAATATTTTTCTTTTTTTTTCTTTTTTTCATTCAACAGGCCTCCTCACATCTGAATTTTAGCTTTTCTAGCAAGAGAGGGGCAACACTGAACAGAGTTAGCAGCTGAGAGAGCCTTTCCACTGCCAGCTCTTGGGAGGGAATATTATCTCCAAGTGGTGTGCGAAATGCCTCAGAGAAGTGACCATAACAGGCTGGTGCAAAACCACTCTAATAAATACCATGCCTGATGGTCACAACAGGCAAGTGAGGACATATGACATAATCAGGGGATAATAAAGACTCTCACCAGGCTTTCAGGAGCGTGGGGCTCAGAGAGACACAGAGCAGCAAGGCAACACCACTGCCGGGCTCATTCCTTGCTGCCAGGAGTGAAACAACTTCATTCCAGCCACTGAGAAAGGGATTGAGAAAGCCTTGGATATATTCACTGGGGAGAAAATTACCTGTCAAAAGAATGATAAAGCCAGGTTGTGCTTTGCTACTGGAATCCATTTGTTCTGACTGGTGATGGGGAAGAGCTCAGGCTGCGTCACGTTGCTCTGTGAAGTTTTTTGCTGCTGGAAGAGCAGATGCAGGGGAAAGTGTTATTATTATATTATTATTATATTATTATTATATTATTATTATGTTTTTGGCATAGTGAGACATGTTATTTCAGAGCCATTTTGTTAAAAGTATGCAGTGCTCTGTATTGCCATGTTTAAGGATAAACCTGGGTGTCTGCAAACCTGAGCCCACGAGTAGTGTTGAGTTCTGTAGGCACTGGCATGGTTCTTGGTATGGCTGTGACACAAACCAAGGCACCAGCAGGCATCACTTGTACCAGAAAAAAATCAGAGTAAATCACAGCCATTCACAGGAGCATCTCTGTTTGCCCCATGGATGTTTTTGTAGGCAGCTGGGATGGTTCTGTGGTGTGGCTCACATGCTGACAGAAGTTAGGATAGGAGACACTTTAGAAGGTTATTTGTTCCTATCTTTCTCCCATGCTTTAGCCAGTGATGCAATACTGACAGATGGATTTTGCCCATCTTTTGGTCTAGATACTGTTGGAGTAAGAGGACAGCAGCAAGGTGGTCAAGGGAACTTCAAGGTGGTCAAGGGAACTTATCATCCCCTCTGCTCAGTGTTGGTGAGGCCCCAGCTAGAAACATCCAGTCTAGGATCTGAGAGTCAAGAGGGAAAAGGGGTTGAAGCACATCCTGCAAGAAGAGATGCAGGGAACTGAGCTTGTTTAGTCTGTCAAAGAGGACTGAAGGTGGGATCTAATGATGTTTACATCTATTAGGGTATGGTTAGAAGGACCAAATAGCCAAAATATTGTCAGCAGTGCCAAACAATGTAATAGGGAGCAATATTCACAAACTGTGTCTTGGAAGGATCATGTTGGACTTCAGGAAACAATTAAATCCCATGCAGGTGCTGTAGCACTGGGACAGGCCACCAGAAGTGGAGAATGTCTGTCCCTGGAAGAGTTGAAACCATGGGTAGACACAGCCTCCAGGCTGACCTGGCAATAGTAGAAGCCCTGCTCTGAATGGAAAGTTGGGCTGGAAACCCTAGAGGTGCCCCAGCACCACTCCAGGTTGGCATCCTTTGGCTCCTTCTCAATGTCAGGCCTGGCATGGGCACCTGCAGTGTGGTGCCAGACACTATTGCAAACCTCTGAGCAGTCATGTGGGACCTGGGGACAAGGACAAATGGGAAAGGGATGGTATCATCCCTCTAAATCTTCTTCCTAATGCCTCACTGGTCAGATACACCTGAGAAATCCTTCCTTAAGCCATTCCTCTGGGCAGGAGGTGCTTGAGGACCCTCTGGAGATGCCATGGAGCCTGTTGTGTGCATGCACTCCTCTGGCAGCCTACGAGCTGCAAGCTCCCTGTCCTCCCAGCTAGTTTGAGGGTGAGTAAAATTAAACCTTTCTATCCCACATGTAGTGATTGGAGAATAGCAATGGGAAAATAAAAGCCAAGGCAAAATTCCTCAGAGCAGGCAGTAGGAGAGAAATGAAAATGCTGTTACCATTCTTCCATATGAAAAGAGTGACAAAGGGAGACCTCTGTCCCCATCCTTCTGGGTGCTACCTAGATTTTCCAGCAAGGTCCCAGTAATAAGCAATCAGCTGGTTTAAATGTCACATTTCAGCCAACCAGGAGAAGAAGCTGACTTTCTACCGGGATTCTCCACAACAGAGCACTCATTGTGATAAATGAAGTGGAGAACAAGACAAATGAATAACCTAACACTGTGCATGGATTCATCAACTCAGGGAAAGCTTCTGAAGGAAAAGACACTGCACAGGGAGCTTTGGTAGCAGGAATCTCCTAGGAAGCACATGGATTGAAGAGGAGACCTCTGCTAAGCTCCTGTGCAGAGGGAAATAGAAGGTTATGGGGGAAAAGTAGGAGTTCATTGAGCTGTGGATGCTCCTAACTTGTGCTGGGCAGAAGGGAACTGCATTTCTTACACTCCAGCCCCTTGTGTTTAACCCAGACTCCCTGATGTGTGCAAACTGATCAGGGCAGCTGAGGCAGGGTGGTTCTTGGGCACTCATAAACACGTGAAAAACCCAAGCAACTTTCCTGCATGATCCTGCTGCTCTCCAAGGGGAGTTTGGAATGACAGGACCTTCACCCATCAATAAACCCTTCCTGCTTCCCATGTCCCACAGACAAGATCACAGCCTGTGGTTACTCGACTGTCTATAAAGCACTTTTTAATCCAGAAGACAAAGATGTAACAACACCCAGGGACTGACAGCTGAAGTCAGGAAGGTTCAAACCACTAAAAAAATGGAAATCGCTGGCAGTCAGGGTAATCAACCACTGGAAGGGGTTACTAAGAGTTGGTAGGAGTTCTTCAACACTCACCTTCATTACTGAAGGAAATCAGGAGTGGAGGCTCTCTAAAAGACACAGTCAAGCTTGGCCAACAAATGCTGGGAGAGGTTTGGGAAGGAGGAGGTGATCCTAGGAAATGGCAGCAGACCTTGCTGGCTCTTGAGCTCTGGGGCTGGTGACTCCCATTACACCATTCAGCCAACAAGTGGTGTTAGCAAAGAGTCACATTCAACAGGAGAGCACGAGAAGGTGTTGAACCCTCTACTTCCAGGACTAAAGTTTTGTTCAATGTTTGTGTTTTACAAAGAAATTTAAATTCATATCATTGTAGTTCTTAGAGTGATTTTTTCCCCCCCTCCTTATAATGTAAAAATAGCCTTCAATGAGACTCTTTTTAAAGTCATAGAGTTAATTTTCTATAATAATTGTTAACAGTTGGAGTTTTTCTTTCTTCAAGCTCAAGGGAAAAGCATGGACAGATTTATTAATGGTGTCCCCCTATGTGATTGATGGGCTGTCAAACAGGGAAACTTCACACCTGAAAAAACTTGAAACAAGAACACTTATACCAAAAATAACGCTTGTGCCTGCTACCTCTGCAAGTCTCTCTGTAGTGACTTGTGGCCAAGCTGTCTCAGAGGCATTTCTACCTTGGTATCTCCTCTGTGGGTTCATTTCTGTGCCGTGTTCTTTTGTTGCTACAGACCCAGACGTGCTCCTGGCATCCCAAATAAGTGATGGATGGCATTTGAGAAGAGAGAGATCTTCTCTCCAAAAGAGTGAGCAGGCAGAAATAAGATTCCCTCTTTGGAGTTTCCTTCAGCACAAGTGTCCATCAGAGCAAACAGTGCTCAGACACAGGATTTCAGCTCATGCATGTGATGTGTGATGGATGGGTGAATCTTAACTCCTAAGCACATCCCTTTCACCATCACTGGTAGCAGGGACCACCTGACATGAGCCACACTGAGATTCTCCAGTCTCACCAGCAGCTCTGAGGTCAGGTTGGGCAAGTAAGAGTAAGATAGCTCTTGGTTTTGTTGCCTGGTGGCCACCAGCTCTCTATGCTGAAAGCATCTGCTGTTTCATTCATTTCTCAGGTGCTGTGGGGATTGGGTAAGAGCACCAGGAAGCCCAGGATGGGCACTGGTGGCCACAAGATGACTCTAGCAAATCCAGATGGATTAAAACCCTCTTACAAAAGGGATCTGCAGATGTTCTGGTAGGCTGACTGTGTATTTGGGTGTAAGTACCAGCCCTGGTGTAGTCCAGAGAAATGCACCTCTGATGTGTGGTTGCACTGATGAGTTCATGGGCTGGTTGTTCCTACTGCAAAGGATACCAGGCAGCTGCATGGCCAGGAATAAAACTTGCCCAAGTCACCAGAAGAAAGAGTTTGATCCCTTCCATGGAAACTGCAGACATGTGGACAGAAAAACCTGGCTGTTTGCTGAGCTTCTGCTTCCTCTCTCAACAACCATACAGCAATGAGTAGAAGACAAGACGAGCAGCATCCCTGAGAAACACCCCAGTCTCTTTTTCTGCCATTTTTCAAGCTCTTCTTTCTGCAGACAGTGGCTTCTATTCCTTCCCTCAAATACCAAGCTAGCACTTTGTTGACATAGTTGTGATGAATTTTTCACCTTGGTCAACAAGTTTTATGGGACACCATCATACCACAGGCACCAGGAGATCCAGGAGTGCCTCTAGAGGCACCCAGAATAATTATTGAACTATATAACTATTTGGTACGAGTCCTTGTGAGCCCTCATGAGTGCAATGAAGAAGCATGAGGAACCACATCAGCATGTGATAGGAATGAGGAAAAACTCAAGCTTTACCCACTGATGACAACTTCTGCTCCAACAGCAAAAATAATCTGTTTTAATAATCTTAATAGTCTTTCTCTAGTATCCTTTGTCCATATGGCTGGTAATCTGGCTTCTTAGGAATGAATTATAAAAAAAATCCTCAAATAGGGATCTAATGGCTTAGCTCAGAGAATCAAAGAAATTAGAGGCAGAGAAACTCTATCAGGCCACTCAGTCTTCCTTACCCTCCAGGTCTCCTTCCATCAGGGTCCTGCTGGGCTGGAGCATCAAAGCAGAGCACTGAGGGGAAACTACATGCTCGTCCTAGGTCTTCCCCAGCCTTCTGTCACTGTGGGCACTTCTCTTGCTGCCCCATGTCCTCTCCCACTTATTAAAAACTACATTTTCTTCAAGACAGTGACTGTCCCTTACAATGAGTTTACTTGCTACCCAGGAAACAGGGACCACAACCAAGGACATACCCTTCCCATGCTGTTCTAGCAGTGACAAAAAAGTACAAAATTCTCTTTCAGACACTTTTTCTGGGTTTACAAAGGTCTTACAGAGGGGAGCCCACAAATCATAGAATCATAGAATTGGCTGGGTTGGAAAGGACATCAGAGATCATCGAGTCCAACCCTTGATCCACCATTGCAGTTGCTAGACCATGGCACTGAGTGCCACATCCAGTCTTTTTTTAAATATCTCCAGGGATGGAGAATCCACTACTTCCCTGGGCAGCCCATTCCAATGTCTGATCACTCTCTCCGTAAAGAAATTCTTTCTAATATCTAACCTAAACTTCCCCTGGCACAACTTAAGACCGTGCCCTCTTGTCTTGTTGAAAGTTGTCTGGGAAAAGAGACCAACCCCCACCTGGCTCCAACCTCCTTTCAGGGAGTTGTAGAGAGTGATGAGGTCTCCCCAGAGCCTCCTCTTCTCCAGACTGAACAGCCCCAGCTCCCTCAGCCTCTCCTCACAGGGTCTGTGCTCGAGTCCTTTCACCAGCCTGGTGATGTTTCTTCCCACTTTGCCTTTGGCAGAGGATGTGGGCAAGGAAGGAACTGATCCTGCTGCCCTCTGGTGCAAATCAGCACAGCCCAGTAACAAGACCCTGGTCTGAGGAGAGGATCTGAGTGAGGCCAGAAGAAGGAGGAAGCTCAGATCTCATCAGTTTTTACTTGTGAAGATTCACCCTGACCAAACTAGAGTCACCCTGGCAATTTGGCACATGGAGAGCAATGCCAGAGTGTAAACAGGACCTTGTGCAGAAAGCAGGGACTGCGAGACCCTGCCCTGCTGGTGGTTTGCAATGGGCTTTTAATTTATTTAACCATTGGTAAACAGATGTAATCAACATAACCTTCCCCATCTCCTTTGGCACCACATCAGAGCCACAGGCAAGCTCCACTGGGGACCAGCCATCACATTGGGATGAGACTGTGAAGCCTTGAGGTTATGAGACCACTGCTGTGAGTTTTGCCCAAATCTTTACATGCCCAGTTGGTCTCAGCAAGATACCATTAACTTACAGAGGAAGAAGAAAGGAGCCCCATCTGGAGCTTAGAAAGCACAAATCTGCCTTTCTCTCTTCGCAGGCTGGGGCCATCTGAACAGAAGGTAAAGGTTGCAGGAGATGCTTTCATAGGGAACAATGCATGGGAAGCCCAGACACAATATGCTGTTCTTTTCCCAGCCCCCCAATTTCTTTGCCAGAGCAGGTACATAAAATGAAGAGCAAAGAAAGCTGCAAGTCAGGACCATCGATTCTGCTTCAACAATTCTTCCCGGGCTCTTCTCTGAGCTCATAAATATTTTGCAGTATTGCACCAGTGCAGCACTACCAAGCCCTCTGACTGAGCAAAATAAAATCCACCCAGGCACTGATTTTACATTGCAGCAGCCAAACCCATAAAACACGTGTCAGCAGCAGCCACTGCAGGTAGTGAATTACATGGGCTCGCTCTTAGGGGAGCTCTGGGTGCAGGATTTGAAAGGATTTTAAAGAAGTAGACTGTCAGAAATGCTGAAATCTGAGTGTTTTCTTTCCCTTACAGAAGCTCTCCAGATTGACAATAGAGCTGTCAATTTGCTCTGCTCTGAATAAGTCAGTAATTGAAGTTATTTTCTCCTTTTTTTTCCTTTGGCCTATTTGCATAGGCCAATCTCTGTATTCTCTACTTATTTTTGAAGCATGAAAATTTGCCAGTCGCTTCAGAAAACAAATCAGGTGCCACAAGTCCTTTTTCTCCCCCTCGGTGCATTCGAGGGATGGTTGCCCAAGATGAGTAATAACTGCTTTGATTCCAAATAGGAAAGAAAAATCCCCTGGCCAGAAGAAGATGCCCTAATTTCCTCGCTTGCTTTAAATCAGGGAGGCCCAGCAGCTCCCTGGACTGTTTAAGAAGTGGCTTAAGAAGTTTCTGCCACTCCATCCCCCCATGCTGATCAGCCAATTGATCCAAGCTGAAATCTGTCCTTAAAAAAAAAACAAAACTGCAAAGCTTCATTGTTTTGGCCACTGAGATAACAGCAGTGCCCCAGTGCTCAAAAAGGAGGGCAGAGGCAGGAAGGTAGGAAGGGAAGAAGATCTCTGCTCCCCAAGCCAACAAGGTGCTGAAGAGGAAGTTTCATTGAACAATGATGTGCATTGGGTTTCTCTATTATATATGGTTGATTATTCCCTCAAAATATTCCCCTTTTTGTTGCAATTTTATGTAGCAAGTAGTTCCCATGTTTTGGCTTGCATCTCTGATCCCAGCCAGGAACCAGCAACAGGGACTTTGGCAGAGGGTGCAGTAACACTGCTTGATGGCAAATGGTCTGTGACTGCATGGAAATACCCTGACACCTGGAGATGAGTTTAAACCCCGAAGCATGAGGTTTTGTATCCCTTGAAAATCATTTGGAAGCACTAACTCTGGACACTGAAGCTGACTATGTCAACATCCAGGTGTTGGCACCTGAGACCTATCAAGCTCTTCCTTTTCATAACACACTGCACAGGGGGGGAAAAAACCCTGCTCATGATTCTGAAATTTTCCCAACATCTGCCATATCCTTCATTGTTAAGTTATAATTAAAGTCACTCAAAG
Source organism: Calypte anna (assembly GCF_003957555.1). Taxonomy (NCBI): domain Eukaryota; kingdom Metazoa; phylum Chordata; class Aves; order Apodiformes; family Trochilidae; genus Calypte; species Calypte anna. The sequence continues at coordinate 22,174,984 of NC_044254.1, read as the reverse complement.
CTTTGCAGACAGGGAATGTTCTTTGGGGCTTGCAGAAGGAAAAAAATGAGGTGAAAGACAGCCACTAAACTTGCACACAGCCAGCAAGAACATCAGCAGCATAATGCCCTGAACAGGGGGCTGTGCTGCTTCTCTCTGCCATAAATAAACCCCAGGAAGTCCAACATAACAGTAAATAAAAGCTGGGCTGCTGTGTGCTATTATTCACTAGAAGAACAGAGGAATTCAGTGATGATACAGAAAAAAAAATAATATGGCAAGTCCAGTTGCACATCAAGAAGAGGAGAGGGACCAAAGGGGAAGGGATAATGAGATGGAAGAAAAATCTGAAAGCAAATGCTTTTTAATTATCATCATTTCAAGAGAGCACAGAATGACTCCACATGGTCCCTCATGGTTGTAGAGAGAGACTCAGGTCAGGGCAGAGGGCAAATCCAGGGTCAGATTCTTATTGAAAGTGAAAATTGTTCTTATTGTGCTTAACACCAGCTTTAGGAATATTAAAGAACAATTTGGGTTTTGTCAGTTAATACACTGTGGCCTGTGGTTAATGTGGCACTAAGATAGATTTTTTTTTTTTAAAAGGCTATTAATCTAGCAAGATTTTAAAGAGCTCAGCAGATATAATGTGACTCTAACCTACTCAATCTAGAAATTACCACCAGCCTCATTCACTGGTGCAAACATAATGGTTCTGAGAGGTTACAGAGACTCAAGGAAGATCATCTTTTTATTTAAAGGCACTCTAGTTTTTTTTCACTTTTACACCACTGGACAATACCCAAGGGATCCTTGAAAGCCTCCAGCCCTCTGCTTCCCTCAGCTCTATGCTCATCATCCTGACCATTTTTCTGACAATAGCAGATGGCCTTATTAAAGGCACTGTCTCTCCTTAGAAAGCCAGGACAGTAATTTTCCCAGTAAATATAATCCTGCCACATGTTGCTAAAGACCATTACGTTGGTAGGTGAGGTCATGAACAAACTCACAACCTCCCAGTTCCATTTTGGTGAAAGGTTATGTAGAAGATTCCTGGACATGAACCACGCTGGGCTGGTCTCCAGCAGTGGACCCCACAGCTTTGATTCCTTATGGGGAAAAAAAAAAAAAAATCAGCATAACCATGAAGGCAACTCCTCTGAAAGAGGGATGGATCACCAAAAGGGTGCAGCAAGAGAGGTTTCCGAAAATTTTCCAAACTGTCAGTTCACAGGAGAGAGGTGCTATCTGAGGCTGATCCTCCTGGGACCCCTGTGCAGCCCATGCCAGCATTGATCCAGTTTGTAAAAACATGAAAACCCAACCTGGGGGAACAGGAAACCCAACTGTGGGGAACCACGAAGGGCTGCAGTGAATCTCCTTGCTGTCTGCTCTGCTGCAGACCCAGGTCCTGCAGTGGGCAAGGTGCCCACCCCTCAGCCCTTCCAGCACAAAATCCCACCCCTGCCTGAAAAGCTGATGGAGAGAAGCAGAGGTACCAAAGGGCTAAGAGGAAGAGGATTTGTCTGCAGAGTTTTAATTCTGAGTTTTCCTCCACTGGCACCTTCCTGACTTTTTCTTGACCCTGTGGAGGCAATTCCCACTCCCAAGAAGTTCCACAGGGTGCTTGAGAGGCCCTGAAAAAGACTTTCAAAATGACACACAAGTCATGCTGCAAAGTGAGAAACAGAGAAAAGCCTGGAGGGATCAGCTCCTGCACTCTTCCCACGTACTTGGCATTTGTGCTCTTTTTCTTTTTTCTCTACTTAACATTTTCTTTCTCCTCTCTTTCCAGTAGCACCAAAACCCTACATGTAAACTCCCCTGACCCTATTCTCAGCTGGGGAAACACACTGAAATTAGATGGTTGGTGTTACTGGCAGCATTGATCCCTTTTACCTTCCCATCTGGCTTTACTGCCAGATTTTTATTGCTACTGCTTTTTGCCAGGGACACACATCTCCTTCTGGCACATCCAAATGGCCTTAAAAAATAAAGGAATGAGAGACCTTTAAGCCAGCAAAAACCTGTAAATAAACAGTTTGGGCCAGCAATCAATGGGCAATCTCTCTAAGCCCCGGGATTGTTCAGTTAGATTAAGCCTTTCTAATGAATTCCTCATTGAGCCACCGAACAGAAATGAAGCCTTGTTAGCTCATTATCTTTCTAATTAACCCATTCTAAACCTGCTCCTTCCTCACCAGGAGGTAGCTGTGATGTTTGGGTTTCACACTGAGGTTTATCAATGACCCCCTGAGAGTCTTTTGTATCAGTAACTGAGATTTATTTGAAATGACTGAGGAAGGCAGCTCCCAGTTTATTCCCTGTGCCAGATGAAGGTCCCAATACTATGTTATCCTCAGGCTACAATTTCCCAAGGACAAGCCATGTGTCCTAAGCATCTCCAAGCCCTTTTGCTGCAGTGATGAATGCTCCCCCACTGCCCTTGTTTGCATGCAGATCATTGGGCTCATTAAGCTGAGGAAGGGGCCTGGCCTCCCAAATGGCCTCTGTCTGTCTGTCTGGGGATAGCAGGAGTATTTCACCCCTGGCACTGGCTGCTCTCTGCTCTGTCTGTGTTTATAAGCATTTCCAGGCAAACACAGCAACATGTCTAAGAGATGGAGAGCCCTCTTGCCAAAGGATGGCCACAGCAACCCAATTATTTGTGCCTTTTGGAAGATAGGCCATATAGTAACATCCAGTAAGAGATCAATCCCCTGTCAGGAGAAGGATGGAGTGAGCAGTTCAATTGGCTCAAGCTTGGTGTCTCCACTGTCTACGTGACAGTGATCTGCTTCTTGGCTTCTCTTTGGAAAGCCCCAGCTTGGAGCAGCTTAATGGATCATGTGCTCAGAAGCCCTGGCATCAAGGCCACCCTTGCATTCAGACCTGAATCCTATTTGTCACCTTTTGTCACTTCTATCCATAAGTACCTAGAGGGGCTTTCTCCCCTTTCTCCCTCCCATTCAACAGCATCTCTCCCTTTTGGGCTATTCCTTGGTCTTGCTCTCTTTAGGTTCAGGATCTGGCCGACAACTTTTCCAGGTGGGTACCTGAGCTGAGAGCACACCTTTCCATCTCAGAAGAAGAAACACAACACCCAGGGCAGCCCACAGCCTCCATCAGCATCCCTCAATTGAGCAAGAGAGAGAAGGATGCCTCCTCTCTCTCAGTCCATTTCACCATCTCCAAGACGTACACAGGATCTGCACAGATGGAATGTCCAGGCACATCTCACTGCATTCAGCCTTCAGCCCAACTTGGGATGGAGAGCCCAAGCCAGGAGTTTCCCTGAGCGTCATCACCTTGCAGCTCAGGGACCAGCACTGATTCTCCTGCCCACACTTCCCATGGCTTTTTCCACCCTCTCCAGGATTCTCTGCCAGACTGCTCTGACTGATCAGACACAAGTCCTGAAATGTGGATTTCAGTCCCAGATCAAAGCCTGGCATGTTTTGAAGTGCCCACTGCAGCTTTTGCCAAGGGAGCAATGTCAGCCTTCAAACTGCCCTTAGAGTGGTTTGTAAATCTTTTAGAAGCAAGTACAAAAATTAAACTCTGGATTTTTTATTTCTTCTGTTATTTTAAATTCTAGTTCCTCCCCTTACCTTCACATCTAAGCCCTACCCAGCCTGAGAGAGCCATGACCCCAATCTACCCTGAGAGATTCGTTCAGATCCTGCCTCCAAGAGCAACATTTTAATGACCCAAGCAGCCAGGGATCTCTAAATCTCTCTGAGGAAAGGAGGCAGTCAGGATATAAACAAAAATATGCTTTGCCTAATTGTTTCTTACCTCGTCAGGAGCAATTGAAAACGGCTCCTAGGGCGATATCCATCCCAGTTGGTAACAAAGGGCTCTGAATGAAGGAAGCCCAGGCGGAACAGCAGAGGCAGAAGCAGAGACAAGCCTGGCATATAAATCTGTGCCAATCTGCCCCCACAAGTGATCCCACAAGACCTGGAAACTGGCACAGCAAGAAAGAAATTCCAGCACGTGCCATGCCGGGATCTCTGTTCCTAGGGATACCCGGCGGCTGGAGGAGCCCCTGTCCCTTGAGGGAAAAAGGGCACAGCCACCTGCCCACCCTTTCAGACACCACGCTGTGACATTTATGTCCCACCACTTCCCTGTAGACTTTGCCAGGATCCCCATCCATCCATAGGGCTGTTCCTGAGGCAGGAGGGTGGTTCCTGAGGCAGGAGCTGATGGAGGGGGCTCACGTGGCAGGGGATGACTGAGGAGATGGATGGGGAGCTAGGAATGGCACATCTCTTTGGGTGTTAAAAAACCATAATTTTAGACTGCAAGCTATGCCAGATCACTGTCTGTATCTCTGAAATGATTTTGTTTCTGCATTTAGTGTGAAATTCCTTTTGAATATATTAGTTCATCTTACCATCAACATCTTTTCATAGAGGGCTGAAGTGATGGCTTACTCTAATCTATATATTAGGTATAGCATCAGCTGGACTGTAAGCAAACCTTTAAGATAGGTTCTTTTTTAAATATTGAAGCAGGGTGAAAACTACAGCTATGAGCTCTTCTGCTGAACAACTTTGTGGTGTAGCAGGGAGCAGACAACACAGTCCTGTTAGATAAGCAGACAGAGTATCAAGCATGTTTTCTGACTGACAGAATTCATTTTTTCAAGGAATTTCTGACTTCTAGACTGATTTTTCCAGTTATTTTTTTTTCTCCTCTTACTCCAAGTACTCCGGCTCTGTGGTTTGAAGACAATATCCCTTCACAGCTGGCTGGTGGATTGGTTCCTGCATGCAACCATCCTTACATTTCAGAGCCTGCTTCTAGAGGCAGCTGCCCAACTCCAGAGACTGGCTGGAGGCTGCAAAGCAAAGTGGTTTTCATGCTTTTGCGTGCTCTGTCCATCATGGAACTCTGCTTTTTTTTTTTTTTTTTTTTTTTTTTTTTTTTTTTTTCCTTGGAAGGACTCTGCTGTCACTAAAAATCTCTGCTGTGAGCTCTCATTATTTAAATCCCTGGATCTGGTCTCTTCAAACCTCACCTCCTACAACACAGGCAATTGAGCATGCTTGGGGTCTCCTCCTTCCCTGTTCCTTCTCCTCTCTGTTTTTTTCCATTTTGTTTTAACCATGGTTGTCAAAAATCCTTGCAAATATGACACTCACTCTGTACAGAGACTCTGAAGTCAGATGACAAGGCAAGAGAGACCTTGCTACACATTATTTTTATAGTCTCAGGATTCATTTTAAGACAACTTTGTGTCATCAGCAGCAACTCTTCCACAAGGTGTTAATATTAGAAGCAAATACAGATGTTAAAGTATAAAACTTCTCTTCGTGCATGGAAAAAAAGAACATCAAAACCTCCGAGATCTGCCCTAACACTTTCACTCCCAAACATTTAAAGTCCCATCAATGCCATGAGAGTAATTTTATGAGATCCTTTCATTCTTCAGCTGTGGGTTTAGGAGAGCAGGAGATGCTCCTGAAGCTGCAATATCAGGAGGAGCCTTGCTCTCTCTAGAGGCTCCTCCAGTAGCTCTAGGGGATACTCTAGGGTGGGTAGAAACAGCAATAAGGTACATTTTTTGGTCTCCATCTCTTTTTTGGACACAAGGTGGTTCAAGCTGGTGAAAGGACTCAAGCACAGATCCTATGAGGAGAGGCTGAGAGAGCTGGGGGTGTTCAGCCTGGAGAAGAGGTGGCTCAGAGGAGACCTCATCACTCTCTACAACTCCCTGAAAGGAGGTTGGAGCCAGGGGGGGGTTGGTCTCTTTTCCCAGGCAACTCTCAGCAAGACAAGAGGGCAGGGTCTCAAGTTGTGCCAGGGGAGGTTTAGGTTGGATATTAGAAAGAATTTCTTTACAGAGAGGGTGATCAGACATTGGAATGGGCTGCCCAGGGAAGTAGTGGATTCTCCATCCCTGGAGATATTTAAAAAGAGACTGGATGTGGCACTCAGTGCCATGAGCTGGGAACTGCAGCAGTAGTGGATCAAGGGTTGGACTTGATGATCTCTGAGGTCCCTTCCAACCCAGCCAATTCTATGATTCTATGATTCTACTTCCTTGCAAAGTAAAGTACCCAGGCAGGCTGGGCTGCACAGATAACAGAGATGATGTGTATCATTATTTCACTGCAAGAGATGAGGCAAAATTAACACAATGCAGCACCATACCCAAATGCTGAGACAGCCCAAGGAAACCAGCACCATCCTCACTCTGAAGGCATTTACCTCCCTTCTCTGCTTCCCCCACTCCCTCCTCTGCCTACAGTTCCCCCCACCCCAGCCCCTCCAGACACATCCACAGGGATCTTTAAAACTCTATAAAAAACATAAGAAGCTGTTTTCGACTATTAAGAGAGACTGTTGATAACACAGTTCCAATAAAAAAAAAGTCTATATATGTGCTTTCTACAGCTTCCCTTGGAAAATAATTCATTTCTCCCTGCATTATATTTCATGGTAACCTAGAGACTCAATATGTTCTGGATTACTGCATCCATTTCTGTTTCTGCTCTAATGGCCCACTGGAGTATGAACCTTCCAACCAGAGTCCCCTAAATCTGGTGACTGGGGAGCTAGTTGTACTTTCTTGTTTTCCACTTGATAACTAGCCCCTTCCAGCATTGCTTTTATGGCAGTAATCTTCCTAGGCTGGTTGCAGATTGCTTGTCCTGCTGTTTTTTTCCTCGCTTGCTTTTTTTTTTTTTTTTTTTCTCTTGTCCTCCAGCCACTGGAGCCAATGGTCACTGTGGACTTATCCATCACCTTGTTTTTTATGTCAAGCTGGAGTTCCCCAGCTCTGTTTTCTCCCTTTTTTTTATGCCCCCCATCCAAATGCCACTGTAGTCTGGCAATTGCTTGTGCCAAGGAACTGCCCCTTCCATTTAGGGGCAGGGACCTAGAATTGCCAATGCCTATCAATAGACCAGAGAGGTCCTGGCTATAAGTTTATGGCTTTGTATTACAAATTATGGGGCAAACAGAGGAGGCAAAGCAAACACCTTTCTCCCCTTACTGCTTTGAAAAATAAAATACATTAAAAACAGCATGAAAGGGAATAAATGGAGCCAAGTCCCAGCTGCACCTTGACACAGCCTTGCTGTGTCCCAAAAGTCATGAGGGTGTTTGGAATCTGGGTGTTGTCCACCAGCCTCCGTCCTTACCCCATCTGCATTTACATGTCAGTGATCTGAGATCTGGGCACAATCATTTCGTTCATTTTATTCATGCTCTGAAAAAGAGATGGAATGGAAACCTCGAGTGCTGGGGAGAGGAGTAAATTAGAGCTCAGGAAACCAGGCTGAGTGAAAAGTAAGGGCTAAACCTTCTTTTATCCCTTCAAGCTCAAATCTGAATACAGATTGACATTTAAAATTTATAGGTAACACACTTTGTCCCCAAATGTGGGAATATCTAAACTTCTCAGAAAATTAACCTAAAAGGCCAGAGCTGAGGATTTTAATTTTTTTTAAAGCTATTTCTATGAGTATGAGAACTGTTCCTTCTATGTTTTTTTTTCTTTTTTAACCCACAGCTCTCAGAATCCTTTGTGAACTGCCAGGCACACACACAGAGTATTTGCTTCACTTTTCCTTTCCTATAATAATAATAATTCACACCTGCAACAATTTTACTCAATCTTAAGATCACTCCTAGGGCTTCACTCCTCCAGTCTCTTAGTGCTGGTGCTTTTCCTCCTCAGGACACTTGCACCAGAAGTGTTTTCCCTGCCCAGCTGCCATTTAATTGTGCCTCTGAGAGGGCAGCAGAGAAATCAGCTGAACTCTCCATAGCCTTGCTCATCTGTCTGCAGATTTGCCTGCAGGTCCTGCTGAGTTAAAGGTGTGACCAAGGCCATTGTGCAGCCCTTCCCAAGGCCAATTCCTAGGGTTAGGCTGATCTTAGCATCCAAACCGTGTTTACAACTCCCATTTTCTCGAACAGGTTGAGTTCATTGGCATTAAAAACTCTCTATAGTGCATCAGTCTTAATCCAATTTTAAAAGGCAAGGCCAGCAACTGTGTTAAAGGGATTAACTCTTATTAAATATAGTGTATTTGAGTAAGCCCTAAGGGAAGGGCTCCAGTTGCTCCTGTTTGCATGGAGGGAGGCAGCCATACCAAGTTACATTCCAGTGACTTGGCTATAAATTACATCATCTTACAGGAAAATAATTTTTAAAGAATGGGAGTTATTGGAAAGCAGTGTTCTCAATGGGCTATATAAACATTAAGAGACAAACCCTTCATTTCCTGTAAGTCCATGTGGGAGGGGAAGAGCAGGTGAGGAGTGAACCTGCCATGGCAAAGGAAGCTGCTGCTCAGATCTCACTGCAGAATGTCAACAGAAGATGTTGAAGACAATGGAAAGGGATGGATCTGAGTCCTCCAATCTTTGGATGTAACCAGGTAACAGCTAAAAAAATGTGTTATCTAAAGCAAATGGATTCCAGTCCTGAAAGGGAAACACCAGGATTTCCTTCCTACCTCCCCACAAGGGTTTATCTTTAACATCACCTCACCTGCAACCCCCCAGAAAGCCATCAGCCATCACCAGGTCTCAGTGACTCCTTCCAGTCCATTTGCTGTCCACTGCAGAGACACAAATCACCTGGTTAGGAAGTTCCTCTCAAGTGCCCAACCTTGGTCCCACAATCTGTCCCATCTGCTACAGGTCCCTTTGAGGACATGGACAGGGACCACTCTCCAAGGGGCTGTTTTCAGATTACAACCTGGGGCTGGAGAAGCATGAGGAGGTAGAAAGCCACATCTCATTGCTGCTACAGACCAGACTGGCACTTGCTTGGTTTGCCCAAGTCTAGGGATGGGAAACAATTTCTGTTTATTTAAAGGTAACCTCACATGGACTAAGAAAAATTGACTTGGTGAGCCTAAACGTATGCAAACCCCTCTTATCCACCCCATGTGGAGAAAGCAGTGCATGGGAACAATATGGAGTACCTCTAAAATAATGGTGAAATTGAGCTCAGCTGACAAATCCCTGTGCATTCATTCCCAATGGGAGCAACAGAAGATACAAAGATTTGTAAATATTTTAATCTATCTAACAACTGCTGCCAGGGAGTTTCCAAAATCCAGGCCTCGGAGAATGGCCTTAATTCTAATTAAAAAAAAAAAAAAAAAAAAATCTCAGATTAAAGAGGAACTTGTCATCATCTGTAATTAGTTTGATACAATCCATGATAATGAAAGACAACATCAGAGCTGCCCAGAGAGAAGCTTCCAGTGGATAATGAATACTGACAGATTTCAACCAGATGGCTTTACCAGACTGCAACTTTGCAAGTGGTTTTGAAGCTCATACTTATTGCTTAGGATCAGCTAATAGCTGAGAGAGATCTGCGAATGGTTCCAGATGGGGTTTAAAGGCAAATAAAACATATGGATAAAGACTTTGATTAAGGGGAAAAAGATAATTTTTGAAAATTACTTTCACTGAGCACCCGAAGCCCTATGGCACTCTCCTCTTCAGACTGGGGCTTCACTTCTATGGATGGTGAGCATCCTGGTGGGTGCCAGCTCAGCAGGAGCAAGTTAGTGCCCAGCAGCTGAAGTGATGGCATCAGGAGGCATCAAGATGTCACATCCAAGTGTCTTTCCCTAACTGCTTGAGGTTGCCTTTAACCCTGAGGAGGACATGAAGAAGGAGTGGCCAGAGAAGGGGTTGTGTCTCTGATCCACTTGGGGTAGAGGAGCAGGATGTACTTGCAGCAATGTCCCTTTGCCTTTGTCCCCACAAGGCCAAGCATCCATGAGGACAATCCTGTATCATCTTGCTGTTTCTCCAAGGACAGGGTCACCATTTGAAACAAACAAGAGCAGGAAAAAAGAAACATAAGTCCCTGATTCACATAGAAAGGACACAAGAGCAGTTGCATTTGCCAGACACAACCTCAGAGGGCTTAGTGAGGTTGATTAAAAATGCAGGGCAGAAGAGGAGCCCACATGGACCAGTGGGAAGCTGAAGACTCTGGAATAGCCACACTCAAGAGAACAGCACATCTCTCTCCCCTAGCTCAACTTAATAAAAACCTGAAACATTTAAACCCGGAAGGTGTCACAGCCCCCTGGGACAGGCACTGGTGACACCCATTGCTGGCCATGGGAAGTCCAGATGCTTCACTCCCCAGGAGCTTTTGGACATGCACGATGCTGGTGACCAGTGTGAGACTTGTGGCCATGTGACACCTGCACAAGCCATTCAATTCAAACATCCAAAGGCATCCCCTCTGTGTGCCACCAACACAGCCCCAGGCCAGAAGAAAGAGAGAACCTGGAGAGAGAAGCACCAAGCTGCATCCTCCTTTCCTCACCTCCTGGCAGGAAACTGTCCCAAGCCACTGGCCACAAGGACCACCAGCACCTGCTGTGCTGGTGATGGATTCAGGGAGGAGGAATAACACCACAGCAAACTATTTTTCCCTGCCTGAGTTCAAAGATCCATTTCAGCTGTCTGCTTACTGCTCCAGTCGGGTGAAAGCTCCTGGTGTCTGAAGGGGCTTTCTTGCTTCTCGTGGCATTATGGCCAAAATATCATTAAGACTCCTGTAGCTGGAACTGAGCTGTCAGTAAGAGAGAGAACTTGACTGAAGGCGTTTTTGCCACCAAAGGGATTTTAATTTTTCCCCCTTCTTCTGCCTTATCCAAGAGAAGGAAATATACCAAAAAACCAAGACAGGGATTTTTCAGCTAAAGTTATTTCTTCCAACATTTGCTGCCATGGGGACATGTTTGGGTTTGCAGCTTGCCTGCTGTTTGCGTGGGGTTTTATGAGCTGTTCACATCAAATGTTAAGAAAAGCAACAGAGAGCAGAAAAAGGCTGAAGAGAAGAGCTGGATGCTCTGGGCTCCAGGCTCAGAACCTGGAGCCCAAACTCTGCTTCCAGTTGCTTCATTATGGTAAAAAATAGAAGTGATATTACAGTGGTAGTGATAACTCTATAGATTATAGCCAGGTTCATATAGACAACAAAGGATTGGATTTTACAACCTTAAAAAATATCTCAGCATGTTGAATAATTGCATTAAACCTAAAAATGTTCCCACCAGCTTGTTCAGTGTCTTTGTCCATAGCTCAGACTTCTAAATCAGGAGATAAGAAAGAAAAATCAAGCCAAATGTCACACATTTCATTCCTGGTTTCCAGGCTTTTAAAATGATCCTTAGATCCCTTTCCACTGCCTGGTTAACAAGTGGAGATTCTAGCACCATCACATAATTCCTGTACCTGGGGATTTAAGGGTGGAGGAGCAATGGGATTGCCAGCCAGGCCATAATCATTTGCAACTTGTTTTTGAGAGAACCAATTGACTCCCAGCAACAAGCTCAGACCAGGTATATTCCTGCATCCTACCACTTCTCTCTGAAAGAGGGAAAATATATATTCAAATCTAAATCTAGGGACAAAAATCCCCTCACTCCCAGTCTCTACCCAGTTTTTAAAATCAAAGAAGATGCTCTCAGTCCACCAGATGCTTTTTTTGGGATAAGCTTTACCCAAAGCTTTTTTTTTTTTTTTTTAATACAGATCAAACCTCTAAGACAGAGCCCCAGTGCAAATTCCCTGATGCTTGTTTGACTTCATTAGCACAAAAGTAAATGAAGGCACTTTCCCCATTGTCCTGCTCCAGTGGAAGAGCACTGAAAAGGCAAAGTACCAGTGACCTGTGGAAACTCTCCCAGGCTGCCCCATCAGCAGCACCAAAACCACCCCATTACCTCTGCAGCTCTCCGTTGAGCTCTTTCAAGCCCCTTTTACCTGTTACATTCCAGCAGTAATTTTAGGATAGGCTCAGGGCTGCACCCTCCAGGGTGTGTGACAATCACAGCCTTCCCAAAGGCTCACAGTGAGGAGAAGAATACATGGGGGGAAAAAAAAATCCATTTATTGACTTTCAGAAACTTTGTCCCACCTGACACTTGATCTTCTGGACTTGGTGGTGGGCTGCTGGCCTTTACCCACTGGCTCATCCCTGTCCTGGAGTGTGGGATGGGGAGAGGGAGGTGTGTATGTTTGCTCTTGGGATACTCTAGGGTTCAAATTCCTTCTGATTTTCCTTCTCCTCCACTGGGGTTTCCCTATTCCATGTCTGGTGCTGAATAAACAACAAAACCAGTAGGTGACCCAAGATGCTGTAAAATCAACCTATTGCTGAAGAGCCCAATACTGTGCTGGTCAAACCAGAGGCTGCTTCCAAAAAAATCCCAGCCCTGTGTCACAACACTTCTGCAGGGTCACCATTACCTGGTGGCAAACCACCTCTGCTGGGTCTGTGGAGAAGAAAACAGGTCCAGCAAATGGTCCTTGCATGAGCCACGATGGGGTTTGACTCAGCACCTGCTCCAGTGCCTTCCCTGCCCCACCAGGGTGGCACAGCCACTCTGAAGGGCACCATGAAAGGATCCCACCTCCCTTTAGGAGGAAGAAAAGAAAAGGGCCTAGCTTTGGAGGGAAAGGCAGCTCCTGTTTGCTATTCAAATCAGGAGTCACTTCTGGGCACAGGTCAATGAGAAAAGGAAACTTTAAGGCTGAAAGGATACGGACTTGGGGGATTTTTCATCCAGAAATGGTGTTTACTGGATTCATACCCCTTCTGTGGGCAAACACACCCCACAGTGCTGGGAAGACTTCAAAAGGGCCCTTTTGGTGTGGCTGAGGAGAGAGAAGCTGGGGATAGTGGGGGAGCTTAGTGAAAGATTATCCACATCTCTGTGGCTGAGGACAAAACTCCTGTGGCCCCTGGGCAGGTGGTGGCTGTGGGGAAACACATTCCTTCCCTCCTTCCTCCTTCCCAGGGATGCACAGTGGGTCAGGTGAGGCTGGGGGGATGCAGAGGGTACCCCCAGACAGGGCAGTTGAGAGGTCTCCAGTGGCTGAGCTCAAGGATGCAATGAGATCCATGGCTGGCAGTGCAGGCAGAGATGAGCAGCAGCAAGGAGGGGTATGGAGCATCCCTTGGGAGCTGGGTCCAGAGGCAATGCTCCAAATGCCTCAAGCAGAACCACTCTCCATCTGACTGTGATCAGCCAACACGTGGTGAAAACACATCACACTCGACAACCTTTCATAATGGGAAAACATCCAAAGAAACTGCCCAGATTCTCTCAGCAGACTGAGTATCAGAAGTGCTTCATTTCAGCAGGCTTCTGCAGGGGGGGGGGAATTTCCTCACTTTATTGAACTTCTATTTTTATGTTATGTCAAGATATTCCTGCAGCTTCAGATTTATTTAATACCCTGTTCATGCCATATTTGGCATTTACTCCCTTTGACATCACGATGCCAACATTTTCCTCAGATAATTTCAGATTACCAGTGAGATCTGCACCAAACCACATTTCAAAGTGCTGGAATTCTCCTGGAGATGGAAAGAATTTTTTTTGTTTGTTTAGTTGTTTTTTTTTTATCCCTTGAGAGCTTGAAAGAAGGATCTGCCACAAGAAAAGGTCCCATCCCTGCTCTGAGGCAGGATCACTACCTGGGATTGGGAGGGAGGGCAACTTCGTGCATCCCTTCCTCCCTGTCCAGGTGTGCTGAGGAGGGAAAGCCACAGCCATGTCCTCCTCCTCACATCAGCATGGTGTTCAGGCTCTATGAAACATGACAGAAAAATCTGGGTGCAGATTTGTCCTGCTCCTCCATGATGCTGTAACAACTCTATACTTTAGCCTCCTCATCATATTTCTGGGTGCCAGGCTAGACACTGAAGAAAACTGCAAAATCCCTGCCAAGTGCAGAGATGTAAACCAGAAGAAGAAACCACTGGTTTAAGTACTGCCCTGCAGGACACAGGGAGAGGTGAGATGGGTGCCTGCTCACTCCTGAGCCCCAAACCACTGGGGTCTCCAGGAGAGCACAGGAGTTCCCCAGGGCTCCCCTGAACCCAACATTTTCCCATATGTGAAGCCAATGAACACAAAACCACACACAGAATGAAGCCCCCAAGATGTCACACTTCACTTGTGTCCTGCAAAAAAGAAAATTTTAGAAAGGACAAAAAAGTCAAGATTTGGCTCAGATTTGAAGAGAAAGCTTGGTCTGACTCTTTAGGAGCTCAATAACTCCTCGCTACCATATTCATACCCATCTTTAAGTTAATAATTTAAATTAATAAAGAATCTTTAACACATGACTAAAGTGGTTTTGGATGTGAGCCACTTCAACAGCCCATTATCAGCATCATGTTTGTTTTTCCATATTGACTCTGTGTGTAATATAATCCTTGTTTATGATAATTGATTTTCCTTGGACTGCCTTCCTGGGAATAATATGCACACTTTTAAACTCTCTTTTTCAAGATCAAATGGCATTTAGGCCTGGTGATTTGAATCTGAGTTGGTCAGAGCATATAATACAATAAGAGTGAGCTTAAAGGAAAGCAGTTAAACCCTGGATATTTTTCTTATTGCATAGCCAGAAAACCCTTGAATTGAGAGGGAAGTTTGCATCTATTTTCTTGTCGTCTATTTTAAAAGCTGTCAGAGTTGGTTAGTCTCTCTTAAAATTAGTCCTTTGGATCATCTTCTTACTAAAAACAAAATCTGAGCTTTTTTTTTTTTTTTTTAAGCGATAGCGGATTAGGGCAAGAAGCTTTGTTTAGCTAAAGCGAGGGATTAGAGGAGATTTGCCCCCATAAAGTTGTGGTTTGATGGTGCTTTTATCCCTGGATGTTGCTAAAGCTGTGTTGCTTCAGGATTAGGAGCATACAAAGAGTCTCCTTGTGCTGTTTCACAGCCAAGAGAAAGACAAGGGGGAGAGGGAGACAGGGGAACACATGCAACAGAATTGGGAATTCCTTGGTCACACAAATCTAAAGTTTAAACCCCCTGACACAAACTTTGCTGGACACGTTGTGAATGCAAGATGCCCAGACCTCTAGTGGGAACCGTGGTGGTGGAGCAGCGGGGGTGGGACAGCCCCAGCCACCACCTCCCAGCCTCCCAGTGGTGACTTTCCTGCAAAAGGAACAAAAATTAGGCTGGGATTGGCAAGGGAAAGGCAAGGAGGACTTCAGGATGGCTTGGGCAGCATTTTTCCAGGGTGAAATGTGGGCCATCAGCAGCAAACCTGGATGATAAGAAGCTGTAGTGTCGCTCCAGACTTCCAGCATCAGGAGATGAAGGCATCTAATTCATCACTTTGAACACCAGCCCACCATACAAAGGGCTGGTGGTCCTCAGCCTTTCTTTTTTTGGCCCATGCAGATGTGGTGTCCCCACCAGTCAGAGCCAGGTCCTGGCCCAGCTCTGCTCTGAGTCTGAGGGGAAACAAGAAAGTCAGAACCCCCCCTACAAGGGTATCCTCACAAAACAGCTTTAAATAAAATAGAAAGAATCAAGACCAGGCACCAAGTGGTGATGGAACATTATGTCCCCTGTCTGCAGGCCTTCCAAGTGTTGGGAGACAGTTTGGTTTATTTGGCAGGAGGCAGAGAACCTCCAAAAACCTGAGTTTTTATACGTATGGGAGACTCATCCTTATCCAAATCAAAATACAAAGGGACTTTGTACTTGCCATCCCCTCCTGTATGACAAGAGCATTTCAAAAGCAGAGACAAGGAGCAAGGAAAAAAAAAAAAAAATTAAAATCCAGGAATTAAAATCCAACTTATTGCCATCCTGTGGCAATTATGCATCTCCCCCCACTTTTTATTTATTTGGGGGGACACAGGCCTCAGTACCCTGAGCCTTGTAGCAAAGCCAGGAGAGCACTGGTGCAGCACAACACTGGGCTGTGGGGTCTGGGGGCTCCTTACCCTGCAAACCCCCCCATGTGTGATTCTGCAGAGCTGGGCCAGAAGGAAAGAAGAAGCATCCTCGTTTATACCAAGTGAGGGAATCAGGCTCTTCTCTTCCAAACAGGAGATTAGATTTTATTAAAAGAGGTAATACATATTAAAAAGAAACCTAAAAATCCCCCCTGTCACTAGCTGACTGTTACATCAGACTTTTCTGGGAAATCAAGAGATTCTTTATCAAAAGACATTCCAGATGATTAATAACATAGTCTGGAGAGTGCAGGTTTTACACAAGCACCTGTGTATGTATTTGAAGGTGGGAATACAAATATGTGCATGCTTTTATGCAAACACCTTTGCTGATTTGACTTGATACCCAGTGGCTGGCTGAGTTTTGCTAAAACCAAAGAGGTGCTGAGGCCATGCAGGAAAAACACCCAGGAAAGCACCTTTGTGTAAGCCCTTACAGCTAATGGATACAATCAGGATACAATCAATATTTGAGGGGAAAAACAAACAAACAAACAAAAAAACCAAAACAGCAGCTCAAAAAAAACCCCAATAAAACCCCAAACCCATAAAGAACAATATAAGAGTGGTGTCATATGAATAAAACAAGATTTCTCCAAGCCAGGGCAGGTGCACCATTGGTCCTCACCAGCCACTCTCCATCCAACCTGACACTGATGCTGAGCCAAGTGAGATTCCCGACACCTACTGCATTTTTCAGGGGTAAAAAAATTCTATTTCAGTACTGTTCTGGTTTGAGTTTTCCTTTGCTTCATCGTGAGAAAATAAAAAATTAAGTCTTGCATCTCTCTGATACATTTAGGACTTTGCAGCCCCATTTACTTCTTCTCCAGCTCCTGGTTTGCAGCCAGGCTTCACTTCCAGTGCTGGATTACAGGTCAGGCAGCTTCCCTTGATGCACCAAAAAGTTAAATAGATATAAAGCCTTTGGGGAAGTGTAGTCTCCCAGAAACATCAAACTAAACTGGTGTGGGTCCAATTCCCTGACAATGCTCCTTTGGGAAATATAATTTAATTTTCTTTCTCTTGAATTGTAATTACACGTTTTGCAACCTTTTAAAAAATCCCAAACATTCCACCCAAAACCTGGACTCACCTCTATTTCTGTTTTATTTCAGTGGTGATATTGTAGTCTTCATTTGCCCCCTAGAAGGGTGATGTATTTGGGGTGCAGACACAGAAATCCCCTATCTGGTCTCATAGCAAGAGAGAGGTTGTTCCTGCTCACTTTTGCTTACTTCAGACGTGTAAGATGCTCAAGCCTTTTCCTTCCTTCTTTTGGGGTGAAACAGAAGTACAAATTCTCATCAGCTCACAATCCTGCAAGTGCAAATAAAACCCCATGGACCTGGAAGCTCTTTAAAGCTGATGTCCTGCTCCTGCTGATGGAAAGGAGCAGGAGATGGGGAAGGGACCCTGGGTGGGCTGCCTGACCCCAAAGTGACCATGTTAAGGCACATCATTGAACCAGGAGTTTGCAGAGTGGCCACAGGAGGTGGAATGGGTGGGAAGTGCATCTGGGGTGGATGAGAGATGCTTAAAGAGCTGCTGATCTGGAGGGAGAGCTTTGCTGGTACCCAGCTGCTCCTGCCCACTGCTGAGTTGGAGGAGAATGCCCTTCCCTTCAGCTCACAGGAGGGTGAATAAAACCCCAGGCTGATGCAGGATGCAGATGGCATCTGTTCCTCACCACTTGCTCACCTGAAGGCTGAGTTTTCCTTCCCTTGCAGGGCACTCGCTGGCAGCAAAGCTCTGTGACTGAGGGACCAATCTCCCTAAACAACAAGCATTTTCTCTCCAACATCTTTGCATCATATGACCTTCAAAACAAATCAGAAGGTAAAATAAACACATAAAAGCAGCCGGGGTATTTGGCCTGACTGAACTCCATCAGGGCTGCAGAGCTGGAGGAATGCATTATCAGTTCCCAGCAATTTTTGATTTTTCCCCAGTGTGGGACTGCAGAAGTGGCCTTATTGAAAGGCCAGAATCTGCTTCTATTTCAACCAGTGACAGGTACATTTATATTAAGTTGATTCCCTCTTGAAATTACCCAAGTTTAAAGAATTATCTGTCTGCAAGGATGAGGGATTGGGGGGGGGCGGGGTGTGAGGAAAAGAAGAAGAAAACCATACACCAGCAGTGGCTGTTCAAGATGATGTTCTGGGTTTGGAAATGACCTGTGTAAGTCAATAAATGGGTTAGGAGGGGGAGAAGGAAAAGAAAGTAGAGTTTGTGGCTCTTAATCATAGCTTTGCAGGGTTTAGCTGCTCTCCCACTGTTGAAAAATGCTTCAAAAAGCAAAATAAATGATCTTCTAGTTACTAAAGTATTGATTTTGCCTACATCCAGTAATAAAGAGCAAGTCACCTGTAGGTAAAACTCTTGTAAAATATATTTGATACTATAATAGTCTGGAGATAGAGTTACATGCAGCTGGGAGAGGCAGAGGGATGACAAATCATTGCTAATAAGGTGTTTGCCAAACATACTTCATGCCATGTGCTACCCAAAACTAAGCAGGGCTCATTTGCTTTTCCTCTCCTCTCTTCTCCCCTTGGAGAAACCCACCCAGCAGTGGGGTGGCACAGCAGATGGCATTGGGGTGGGTTGGCTTGGATGGTGCCTGCAGCCAGTGCAGCCCCAAAATGGGAACCAGTGCAGGAGTCTGGAGGGAAAAGCTTCCTCCAGATGCTCAGAACACAGCGCAAGGGTTGGAGCCACTGCTGCACAAGTGCTGGTGGAGGTGGCCATGAGGCCAAGCTCCTGCTCTGGGAGGGAGAATTTGTCCCCAGCCCCCTCATGTCCTTGAAATTTCTCCTGTGGAAAACACAGCTAGCCCAGCTCTTTGCCTAGGAGATGGATTTTATCCCCCAGGAAACATATCTATCATTTTGCTCAGAGGTAGGTACAAAATAAATCCAGTCATGCATTTGAGCATCCGTTACTGAAGGACCGAAGTTAGTGCTAAATGATGTAAATCTAGATAAATATCATTGCTTCTGAATAAATTACTTTGTAAAACAGAGCTGAGCTGCATCCAGCCTTGCTGCCAGGATTGGCAGAGCTTGCACAGATGTCCACAAGACCAATATTTGGAGTTCATTCTGAAAGGATGGTTAGGGAGATCCATCTCTGGGAGTGATGTGCTCAGCAAGGGCCAAATCTTTAGTCCCGAGGGTAAAGCCCTCCTTTGGTTTTAGTGATGGGAGGTTAGGATAACAAACCTCTCAATATACACTGGGTCTAGGAACACACTTAGAGATGCAAACAAGCTGTGAGAGCAGTGTCTCTCCCAAAGAGAAGCAGAATCAGTGCTCTGGAGGACAGATCATGGCAGACTGATGCTGGATTCAGAGCATCCCACAGGGCAGTCAGACTTCAGCTCAGGACACAGAGGACCATTACAGTGGCTTAAAGGTTGAGGAAAACTAGGGTCAGAAACTCCTTCAGTGCCTCAAACCTTATATGACCTGTACCCACACAGCTAGGGGCACCTTGTCACTCCCAGAGAAAGCAAGTTGGGTTTGGGTGATACCATCTGCCCACAGCACCCCATCCTCACAGGGGGAAGATGTCTCATACCCAAAGTACAACTGCAACATGCTGCCACAGCCAAGTCAAACCAGAACTGCCCACATTTCTTCTCTGTTTTCTTGTGTTTTGTCTTCAGGCTATTTTGTTATTTTGAGGTTGGCTTCAAGTTCCTGATCAAAATACAAGTATTTTCTAAGAGAGACACTTTTTAGCCCAACTCCACTGACATAGATAACCTTTTTTTAATATTAATTTAATTAATTTTAATATTAATTTAATATTTCCTCTGGCTGATGGATGGAAATTGGATGAGAAGAAATAGTAGCTCAGGCATGGGATGCTCTCAGCCATTGGATTCAGGGGTCTGCATCCAACACAGATGTTAACACCCAGGGAATTCTTCATGCATCAAGTTAAAAAAAAAATTAATATCAAAATTCTGTATCATTGATTCTTTCTAGGCAGCCTGTGAAAAGAAAGGATGAAAATCACCTGTGCCTTTGTGACACACCAGTCCAAGCATGGGGTATCCCCATGGGAAGCCAGACCCCAAAGGACACTGCCAGCTCTGCCCTGGCACTGGAAGGGATGCTGGGCACATCACTCCTCTATTTATTTGCCTTTTCTCACCATCCTTCCTGCTGATTTCTTTTTGCCCTGGATGCCCTCCTGCTTCTCACTTCATCTGCAGCTCCTGGGCTAGCAAAGGCCCCCAGTTCAGCAGGAGTCTCTGAACACAGCTGGGATTCACTGAATAAATAACTAAGTAGATCTCCCCATCATAACTATACTTTAAATTCCCTGCACGGGAGAGACTGCCCCTTTACATTCTCTCAGCTAACACTTTTACCAGAAACCAGAGGCTGAAAAAATTGATCTCTTTGGCTGTTTTCACCTAATACTCTTGGTAGATTTGATTCCTTACAGGTATTTTTTTAAAAAATAGGCTAAACTAAGGAATGACTTGCTACAGTTACAAACTGCAGCTAATTAAAAAAAAAATTAAAAAAGAAATACACTCTGCTGCTTTTGAGACAAAGATGAGGAAATAGCATTTTTACTCAAATACACAAAACTAGTGTGTAAAAGGAAAAGCAGAAATGGGAGGAGGAGCTGAGATTGCTCTGTGGTTTTTGTTATTCAGGTCACCTTCTTCTTGAGGGGAAATTATAAACTCACAAGCTCTGTACTCAAGGTACAAACTTTAGGTTTCAGATGGAAGAGATTTCTAACTCTTGTCAGAGGAATGAAAGGCTCGGTGAAGAATTGGAGAAGGCACAAGAAAGCAAGCAGGAGAGAGAAGGTGTTGGGTTCCCTTTAAAGCAGGTACCTAAATCTGAGGATTTTTTTTTAAACCCTCTTTAAGATGAAGGCTCTGCTAATAACATGTCCAGAAGATGGCTCCTGGCAAATTGCTTTGTTATTCTTGTCAAAAAAAAAAAGTCCCTTGGAAGCAGTCAATTTTAAACCATATATCAAAATGATTAATTGCCCTTAAATGAGCAGATGTTGAAGTACCCTTGAATGGGGCTAACGCCTTTTTGGATTGCAAACATAATGTATTCATGGACTTGGAAAAATATCATTAGAGCTATTAATTAGCTATAAGCACCAAAAGCTTTGGTGACTCCAAGGTGTTCACTTTCTTTTTTTCTTTCTTCTTTTTTTTTTTTTTTTTTCCTTCTTTTTTTTTTAGACTTAAGGGGGAACTGGTTTTGCTGGAATAAGGTTACCAGGTATTTTTTATTCCTTGGCAGAAAAGCTCACCAAGTAGCTCGGATTGGAAAAACTGTAAGAAAGACTGGCTGACCCCTAAGTATGAGTAGGGAGTAGCTACAATAGCCAGGACCTAAGGAGAGAGCACAAGTATAGTGAGGCAAGGAAAGAGAAGGGAGATAATAAAAGAAAGGAACCTGACATTTCAGGAGGCTGCTTAGGTTATAATCCTGCACTCAACCAAGAGAAAATATGATAAACCACGAATGTTGAATGAGGTTTGACTCGATTTTGGGGGAAAGAGGTGCTTTGTGACATCCTAACTTAGGGCAAAAGGAACTTTTATTGCAGAGTTGATTCTGGAGAAAAAAAAAAAATAAAGTAAATTCCTCTACCCACTAATCTTGCTTTCCTCCAGACCTCCAAGAGCAAAGGGAGAAATGTAGCAAGCTGTGGCTTGAGACTTTTTACTAACAGAAAATCCTTAAAAGTGAGCCTGGTTTTGTCTCTTTTCAAATTGTGCATAAAATATATTTTCAATGAATTCATGGGAGAAAAAAAAAAAAAAAAAGAAGGCAGGGGAGAGAAAAAAAAAACTTTTTAAATCTGTTTAAGTTTATAAACAAGATTAAAGAAACAATGTCAAGGGTCTTATGGAAATGGTGATAGTGCCCCTTTAAATAAGAGCAAGTGGAGATTTTCTATATCACTGTGCAGTTTAAATCTTTCTTGATGGACCGGACACTAGTCCTCCTTAAATCCTTCAGAAAGCTGCTTTAAGGAAAAAGGCTGCGAGGAATTTCTTCTCGCTTTAATTGCTTAAGAAACGGTTCCCACAATGAGCTGTGGCCTAGATTTGCCTCTCATTTAAGTTCTGATTTTTAAAAGTTCACAAGTTAATCCCCTTTCGGTCTCGCACGAATGCAGTTGGCGTCGGGGACAAAGTACAGGACAATGTCTGGAACATTTCAAACCCCCAAAAGATGCACCATACAAAAAAATTAAAAAATAAAAAAAAATTAAAAAGCTATATATATAACCTAAAAAACCAAAAAAAAAACCAAAACAAACAAAAAAAAAAAACCAAAAAAAAAAAAAACCAAGCAAAGTGAGCTTGATTTAGTTAAGTAACTATTTTAAGACCCTGTTGCAATTCTAATTTGAGGCAAGTAGAAATCATCTTGCACTGTATCTGCCACAGTTCCAGGGGTAAGGAGGTTTCTCAGTGTCTGCAGTTTTCTTCCTTGCTCCTTCCGAGGACAGAGCTTTATTTCTCTTCATTCAACCTAAAATTAAATGCTCGCAGTTTACTGTCCTGGCAAGAGGTGTGATAAAATTCACAAGGAAACAAAGAGGGTGGGAAGGAGGGAGTTAATGCGTTAACTGTTTAAAACATAACCAGCTTGGCTTTGATTTTAGTTGTATCGAAAGAAGCAGCCACAATTTCTGTGGAAATGCAAACACACAATTAACTGAGTATGAGGTTCAGAAGCTAAAATACCCAGGACAGGGAAATTATATGTTTTTCTAAATTAAATTAAAAAAAAAAAAAAAGCACAATATTCTTCCAACATGACGCCCTTATGGTCCTACTTATTTTTTCACTTTTATTTTTTTTCCCCAAAAAGCAGTTTTCAGGTTAAAAGTAGCGGCTGTCCTTCCCGTCATGCAGGTGAAGGTGCGTGGAGCTTCCATGGAAACCTGAAATTCCCGGTTCACTTAGGAAAGACATGAAAAATAGTCTTGGAAGCGGATTTTTCGGTACATGTACAGACCCAGCCAGTTAGCCCAAAAATATTATCGTTAATATAATGGAAATTTTAAATGTCCTTTCTACCTTATGAACTAACAAAATTCTAACCTCCCACCCCCCCGCCCCAGCCCTTCTAGTGCTGGATCAAGTCAGGGTGGAAAATGTAAATCGTTTCATATTTCATTTTATTCTGCGATGTAAAATTTGCGCACAAAAATTTACCCGATTTCTGCCCTCCCTTCACCTTTTTTTTTTTTTTTTTAATTTTTAAATTTTTTTTAATTTGTTTGTTCGGGTTGTGTTTTCTTTTTCATCTTTCTTTTTTAATATTGTCATTGCTTTTATTTTCTTGGCGGCCGTGGAAATAGTCAAGCCCAGGTTTCGTGATAGACCCGGTGCCGGCAGCAAGTTTGCGGTGCTCTGGGGAGGACGGGGCATCTCGGAAGGGAGCGGGACCAGTGACGGTGATAGTTGTGGGGGGAAAGGTAGTGAGGACCCCCCCCCCTAATGCAAATCGCCCCTAGTCGGGGCTTCCTGCCCTCCTGCTCACACCGCATCCCTCCCTTGGCTCGCCGCGTTTTGGAGAAAAAACCCCTGTAAATCGCGATACAACTCGTGCCCGTTTCCTGATGCTTTGCTCCCATCGATACCTCGGGGCTGGGGGTAAATGCAATAAATCAGTTCTGCGGACAAACTTGGCTTACTTTTTCCGAGCTGCGCTAAACGCGCTATTTACTCGTTTCTGCAAAGACGCGCGGAATTAAGCGCTGATATTTATTTATAGGGGCTGATTAAACAACAGAAATCCCCGCGCTGGAGAGCTCGGAAAGAGAGAAACTATTGTTAATTCTTCGGGGGCTTGAAAGGGGGGTGAGGGGATGGAGGTAAAGAGGGGAATTAAAACTAAGGCTTTTTCATCGAAGCAATCACAAAATCTCCCGTGCTTAATAGCTCAGCGAGCAGAAATGCGAGACAATGGTGAAATCGCGGGCGGAGGGCTTGGAGTTTTGTGCCTGGGCTGCAAGAGGCAACTCAGAAACAACTGCCCCCCACCCATCCCCGCCACGGCACACGGGGAGCCCCTTCCCCGCTGCACTGAACGAAAAGAGCCCTGCAAAGTTTGGTGGCCATTTGAGCAGGTTTTGCAGCCCCGGGGTAGGGTTTGTGCCCCGGGCTCTGCGAGCTACAGGTTCGCGGGGCTGCTGCCAGCCAGGATTTGGAGGGTGAGGGGGGGTTTTCCAGGGGGGTCGGTGAATTTTGCGAAGCATCCCCTGGCTGCTTCCCTCTGTCCCCCTTTTCACCTCGTTGTGATTAGCGGAGGAGGGAAGGTGCAGGTCGCAAACTCAGGAAGGGAGGGGGGGGATGCCCCTTTGCGAGGCATCCCCCCCCCCCAAAAAGCAAGGAGGATGATGCCCCGTGGGCTTCGTGGGTTGGTGCACAGCCCAGACCGGTCAAGGCACCCCGAAAAACGTGATAAGGACAATCGAAGCGCCGAGTTTCACCCAATCGGTTTCTCGGGCAGAAGCGAGTGGTTATTAATTAGAGGTTGCGAGGAAAGGCAGTGCCGGGGCTCCCCTCCTTCCCGGGGAGCAAGCGGGGCTTTGGCGGAGCGAGGGCTGGAATAGATTGGAATAGATTTAAATAGATTTACCTCCTCCCGCTCTTCCCGGGACAATCACTTGGTACCCCCTAACCTCTGGGAAAAAATAAATATATATAAATATATATTTATACATACATATATACAAGAAAAATAAATACAAGAAAGTGGCACTTGGAGCCTTCTGATGTCCTGAGACTGATCGACCCCCCCCCCTTTTTTTTTTCTTTTTCTTTTTCTCTTTTTTTTGGTCAGAATTTGTACAAAATATCAAGCTCAAATTAAAAGGTCCTCTCCCCCCCTCTTATTCTTTCTTGTTCCCTTAATTCCTGTCTAAACGGTTTTGCTCTGGGAGAAGAAATCTTTTCTATAGGAGGGAGAGAGGGAAAAAAAAAACCTTCAAGAAGAGAAGGGTATTATTGTTTTAATCCTCTTACCCGCAGTCATTTTAAAACAGGGTGTTTTGGAGCCTGAAATGGCGTCTCGTCTCCCAATCCCATCCTAAATCCTCCTGGGCTGGGAGAAAATCTAAAGGCAAGGAGCTGGCATCTATTAGCAATCTCTCTAAAGGCTTTAAACTGCTCTTTCTGCTGCGAAGGCATGGCAAAGCTGAAAAGCAAACACAACTACCTCTCCAGTTAGCTCTGCCAGATAACCATCCCGACCGCTGGACGGGAAGGTACCTGCGAAAATCCCGCGGAGAGAGAAGGGGAAAAACAAAACAAAACAAAACAAAACAAACAAAAGAACACTCCAAACTTGTTTTCCTCTTTTTTATGTATTAAAAAATAAATTTCAGGGGGAAGTAAAAAAAAAATTGTAAAGCGAGGGGATGCAGTAACTAGATCTTCTCTCTCCACCGAAGCCTCGTGGCCTCCCTCCTTGCCCCATTTTCCCCTCCCTCTACCTTCTCTGTACCCCCCAACTCCACCCCGGCACCTGCGGAGCTGCCCCTGCGCTCCCGGCTACTGGAGTGGAGCTTCCCCGACGGAGCGGGATGCGGGATGCGGACCCGCCGCCCCCCGCTCCTCTGGGCTCCTTCCATTAGTCCTAACTTTATCAATCTGTGTCGTGCTCCCTCTTCGTGTTAAGGAGCAGCCGCGGCGTGCAGCAGGCTAAGCTCGGACAGCGAGTGGGGCAAGGAGAAGGGTAAGGGCACTGCCAGCGCTCTATAATTACGCTGGGAGAGATTATCCCTCACCAGCACCTCCACATAAGTGAGAGAGAGGGGAACTCCATCTCAACCGAGGGAGAAAGAAACTTCAGGGTCTGCTCCAGCCTGGTGCTAAGCAGAGGGGTGGGGGAAGGCATGGCTTCCCTCCCCTATGCCTTACGAACCCCATCATCACCACTACCACCACCAGCCGTGGGTCTAGCCCTCCTCCCTCCACTAGCCCATCCGCTCCGAGGGATTTAATTAGGCGTTTACACCTCAGCTTGGAGTAAATGACTGGTAAGAAATCTTTGGGGGGCGGGGGGGCTGTATCAGCAGCCCCGTTTTGATTGACAGGGTGAAGGACCATTGAAAATCTTGCTGGGTAGCTCCCGGGTCGCTATGAAGCTCCTTTTAAAAATCCTTCTTCAATGCTGCCTCCTGGTAGATAGATGGCAGCTGCACCGGGCGCGGAGGCAACGCGCAGGCAGCGCGGCGGGCGGATGGAGTAGGGCGGGCGGGGGCCAGCGCCGCTCCCACGCGTGTCACCGCGCCCGCGGGAGGCTGCGCCGCCGCCCCAGGTAAGAATCCCCCCTCCCCCCTCCTTGCACCCCCGGGATGCGCCGCTCCGGCTGGGGATGCGGGGTTGAAGTCAAAGGAGTTTGGGGCTTCTTTGCCAGGTGGGGCAATCTCTCTGTCGGGGCACTCCGCGCCGGGCGGAGGAGCCGCTGGCAGGAATGCGCGGAGTAGGGGGAGCCCAGCCCGGGCTCTAGCGTGAATTCCATCCCCATCTGTTTTTTTTCCTTTTTTTTTTTTTCTTTATTTGGAGTATACTACACTAAAAAAAATAAATAAAAAAAAAAAAAAGGAAAACCCCAGCCACAGGCAAGGGCGTCGCTCACACGAGACATGGAGTGGGCTAGAGCCGTGGGCCCGCTCCGGTGTGGGTTTCGACAGCTGGCGGGGAAGAAAGGGGTGAGATCCCGCTCAGTGGAAGGAGGCGGGGAGGAAAGGTGGGGGGGTAGCGGGCGCGCATCCATCCCGTCTGCCCTTATTCCGAGAGCGCAGCTTTCCCCTTCATTTTCATAATGATACTTTAATAAGCCGCACAGCCCGGTGAGAGTTCGCCGGGGGCAGAAACCACCTCGAGCGGGGCTGGGAGAGA
This sequence comes from Calypte anna, assembly GCF_003957555.1. Taxonomy (NCBI): domain Eukaryota; kingdom Metazoa; phylum Chordata; class Aves; order Apodiformes; family Trochilidae; genus Calypte; species Calypte anna. Next base: position 22,148,300 of record NC_044254.1, on the reverse strand, counting down.
GGGGGAAGCCGGGCGGCAGCCCCCACTTTGCGGGCGGGCAGCTCTAGCGATGTTTTGTTTTTTTTTTTCTGGTGCCGCTGGAAGTTGAGTGCGGAAGGGGCGGCAAGAGAGGGCAAAACTCCGGCAGCGCTAGGAAACCTTCCTAGGGAAAATTATCTCCACACATAACCCCTTTGCGAAGTTATTCTGCAAAACGGACAGGGATCGGCCTGCAAGGAGCTGGGGGGCAGTCTGTGTCCCCCCTCCCTCCCCCTTGGTCTCACTCTTTAAGAGGTATATAAATCCCGAACCTGCGCTGTCAGGCTCGCTTGATAAATTAAGGGCTTCGCAGTCGAAACCTATTTACACCTCCATTATAGGGCTAACCAAATGGGGATCAGCATGCATATTTTTACCGCGAGAGATCTCATACATCTCCGCCACAGTCGCCCCTCGGGCCATGGGATAACAGATAGAGAAGGCGGGGGGAGGGACGGGGGTGTCAGCCGCAGCCAGCACTTCGAGCTTAAAAAAGTCCGTGTCCGCGCTTGGTACCGGCTGCCCTAGGCACCGGGGACCTGTCCCGCCTTCAGGGGGCAAGGAAAGGGCGAGGGTGACCTTCCCGGGAGGGGGTCCCGTCTTTATGGGTAGGGGGCAGACACGGCTCCTCTAGTTGAAAGCAAGGAACTCAGAGAAGTTCCTCCGATGGGGATGGGGTTTGACTGCGATACCCGCCGTGGCTGCCCCATTTTTAATTTTTTTATTATTAATATTATTATATTTGTTTGTCTGGGGGGAGAAGGGGTAAGAAAAGTCTCAGCCGGAGCCCTCAGGGCCTCCGCGGCCAGAGGCTTTCCTGGCCTCTCTTTTCATTATTTCCAGGCGAGGACCTCGGGCGGGCAGGGGTCAGCGCATCCCGGGATGAGTCCTTGCTGTTCCCGAGGGTCGCCTCGGCGAGCCCGGCAGCAGAAAAGAGGGAGGAGGCAATATTCCCCGTTTCCTGGTTGGATGCGCTACCCAATTCCTTTCTAAACGAAACGCGGGAGGAGAGAAGCAGCACCCAACTCTGGGACTCGGGAAGGGCTCGGCCTAAAACCCGCATCCTCACGGGGGCGGGGGTGGTGGGGCTCTGCGGGATTGCCCCCGCACCAGCCGTGTTCCGCACTTCGGCTCCGCTCGCAGCGGCAGGGAATAAAAAAATCTCCACCCTCTGCCCCATCCCGTCCCCTCTGGCGGCCCCCTCCAGTTCCACTTGGTTAGCTCAAGTTTTCCATGTAAATGACAGTAATAAATATCTAATCATGTCCCGCAGCTATCGGCAGCTCGCCGAGCAGCCGGCATTAATGAGACATCCAGGGGAAGTGGGGCAAAGGAGAGGGGGAAAAAAAAATTAAAAGGAAGAAAGAAAGTTGTTTGGTTTTTTTTTCTGTCTCCCCGAAATGGTTTCGAGAAGTGGTGAAGGGGTGCAAAGGGCTGAGGAGTCCCCCCTTCCACAGCTATCTCCGGAGCGGTCGCACCTGTGGGTTGCACTCGGGTTCAAACCCATCCCCTCCAATTAACCCCAGCAATCCCCCCCCGGCCCCCCACAAGGGGAGGGGGGGAAGCGGTGGGCCCTGTCTCATCCCTGGCCTGGGGGCTACCCTCCTGCAAGCCCCGCCGAGCTGCGTGTGCTCATCCCCGCCGTGATTCCCAAACAATTAATGGGGCTGCAAAGAGCTTTTAATGCTGATGTGGGGTCGGGGTGGGGGGTGGTAGTGGGGGGGCATGAGGACTAAGGCTGAAATTAAACCATGAGAGTTGGATTTGTTCTCCTACCGCTAAACAAATGGAGTGATTACCTTCTTTCCAAACGCATCAGTCATACTACATTAAGTAGCAGAGAGCTAATTATCCCAATTAGGAGGCTGATTTATAATTAATGGCTTGGACCAAGTGATAATTGGATGTTAATGGATAACAGTTTTGTGTGAAGTAGCCTCCCTCTTTCCCTAAGGCAGGGCTGGAGGGCTGGTTTGGTGTGGTTGTTTTGTTTGGGGTTTTTTTTGTTTGTTTTTGGTTTTTTTCTTTTCCCCCTCTCACCTCTGCACGGAGCACAAAAGGAAAAAGAAGGGAACTCCGTTCTTTGCTGCCCCCTCCTCTCCGGTGGGGACCCTCTTGCTGCAGGTCCCGGAGCCGGGAGGGGCCGCCGGCCGCTTCCCAGCCTGACCTCCAGCAACCAGGTGACCTCCAGCACTCCCTTTCCCCAGCTTCCCAAGCGATCCCTGCTGCTTTTTCCCTCCCCTTTCCGAGTTTCCGAGCTGTGGACAACTGGCCCGAAGCAGCCGGGTTGTCTGTGTTCCTCACCCACGCATGGAGTGTGAGTTGTTTCCTCCGTGGGGGGGGGGGAAAAGGCTGAGCCCCACGGCATGTCTCAGTACAGATGGGGCTGTTGCCCTGTCCTAAGGAGAGCAGGATGGAGGAGAGGTTTTATACCCTCCCTAGTTGGTTTTAGTCTGGGCTGTAGAGAGAATCTACAGTTTCACTGTTCCATGTTTCACTCAGCCTCATCTCAGAACTGGCACCTTGACTGTTTAGCTTTCCTTTTTCACCCATGAGTAAGGCGATGTAAGTCAATCCCTGTTCCTTGTTGCCCCAGCCAGAGAGACTTGGACCTACAACACTCTGGCTTTCAGATCGTGTTTCTAAGTTCAGTTTTTCCATTCTAACTAGAAACCGTAAAGACAGACAATTCCTGAAAGGGTAAGAGTGACTTCAACTCTGTCTTACCCCATGACCAATGAGAGCTTGTATTAAATTACACCAGTGTACTCAATGCAAAAATATGTCCAATATCGTGCCATCAGTACACAGCCAATTTAGATTGGCTTTGCCAGCTTTCCCTGCTCATTTAAAGATATTTTGACATTTAACGGGACATTCTCCTTGTGCTTGCACAGATCATCAGGCTCCTGCAGCGATCTTACTGCTGTCTCCAAAGATACAGCTCTGTTTCATAGACCTGGGGCAGATGTTGCTTCCTCTCTGTGCTGGGGGCCACTACTGGCATTAAAGAAACAGAATGAGATGAGTTTCCCACAGGTCGGAGAGAAGGACAGGCTGGTCAGGCAAATTTTGCATGGTCTGGTTGTATGAGGAGTGACTGCAGTATGTTTTGTTTCCACTGTCTTTATCCTTCAGAAGAATGCTTCACTAGGGAAAAGGGGAATTGGAAGAACAGAAGCCAGGGTGAAGAGTGTCTCTTCTTTGTCACCATCACAACCAGCCCTACCAAAACAAAGGTGCTGCACAGAAGGACCAGGCTCCTCTCATGTGGCTACCTACTGGATTTGCTGGTGAAGCAATGGGTAAACCCTTTAGCTCAAAGTAGCCCATGTTTTTTTTTCCAAGACCTCGGTTATTCTTGCAGTGATTTTTCAGGGGCATCCCAAAATTCAGCTCATCAAGTTGGAAATGTTTCTGTTGAGGCACTGAAGAACATCAATCTGGTTTGGGCCCTTTCTAAAGCTTCAGTGCTGATTTCTACCACTCATGTCATAACAAAAACGTTAAGAGCTACTTTGCTTCATTTGGCAAGAACATTGAAGTAGGGATAATACTGAAGAGCATGGATTCAGTAAGGCTCAATTTTTCCAGTCTTAAACAGGTACTGATAAACTTACCTACTTTGGGGGAATGTGCATCCACATCTGCTTGCTGCAAACAGGGTGCAGTGTTCTGAAATGCAACTAAATATCCAGGAATCAATTCATGGTGCACTGGGTTTAGCCAGATTGTGAGTCTTTCCCCACCAGTCTGTTTTGATCCAAAAGCTACAGAAAGTGATTTTTTTCCCTTTTAATTCCTTTGACTTCATCAGAGTTTGGATCAGGCCCTGTGTGGTTTTTAAAGAATGTTTGGTGCAGATACATCTCCTGGAAAGGAGAGAGGCTCAAAGAGAGGTTTGAGACTGGGAGGCACCAGCAGTTCTCCGAAGGGTGGCAAATGGGTGTTACAGCCTGAAATTGTGGGTGGGCCCCAATGTAAATGTGATTTCTTCCCGATAGCTGATGGCATAACTCTTGTAGGACCAATTGCAGCCTCTGTGTGGCTGAAGCAAACATTCAGAGATGATGATGTTAAAACTATGAATCATAGAATCATAGAATTGGCTGCGTTGGAAGGGACCTCAGAGATCTTCAAGTCCAACCCTTGAACCACCGTGGCAGTTGCTAGACCATGGCACTGAGTGCCACATCCAGGCTCTTTTTAAATATCTCCAGGGATGGAGAATCCACTACTTCCCTGGGCAGCCCATTCCAATGTCTGATCTCCCTCTCTGTAAAGAAATTCTTTCTAATATCCAACCTAAACCTCCCCTGGCACAACTTGAGACCGTGCCCTCTTGTCTTGTTGAAAGTCATCTGGGAAAAGAGACCAACCCCCCCCCCTGGCTCCAACCTCCTTTCAGGGAGTTGTAGAGAGTGATGAGGTCTCCCCTGAGCCTCCTCTTCTCCAGGCTGAACACCCCCAGCTCCCTCAGCCTCTCCTCATAGGGTGTGTGTCTCATGAAGTGTGTGTCTGGATGACGCTTGGGAACTCCACTGGGATCCTCCAAAAAAAGAGAAACAGTTGGGCTGAGAAGGGTGAGCTGATGGATTTTGGGGCAGAAAATTCTCCTTGCTTGCAGAAGCCTCATGTCTTCAGCTGCTTGATACCAACCGTGCTGAGCACCAGGGGAAAGCAAGCAGGCAGCAGCTCTGTGTGCTTGTAGCACGTGTAAGCCCCAGCTGGGTAAACGTGATTCTGCTGAAGGGCTGCACATCTCACCAGACATTTAGCTGCTCTGCTCTGCTCTGCTCTGCTCTGCCACAGTTCTTTAAAGCTCAGATCACCTGCTGGTGGCCAAAATCTATTGCTTACGTTGGCAGCTGAGCGTAATTCAGTGTATGGATCCAAATGCTTACGGGAAAGACAGCACTAAGTGCACCCGCCCTGCTCCCCAGCCCCTGGCACTCCTGCTGCTAACTCCAGTTCGTGGCACTGCTTTAAGGTGGCACAAGTCTTCCCCCTTCCTTATTTAAAAAACCCCAAACCATTAAATTCAAACAGCTTTTTTTAACAGTAGGAAGAAAATTAAGATTATCACTCGTAAAACAGGAAAACTCAAAACTTGCTTATTCTTTTAAGGTATTAAAAGTATCCACAACTTCATGGCTTGCTGGAGTTGCCTTCCAGGATTTATTTTTTAAAATTTTTTGGTTTTGACTAAGGTAGGACCCTTCTGTCATTTTGTCTTATAGCTGATCTCAGTGTGGGCAGATGCAGTCACCACCGTGTGTTTTGTTCTGAGTGCTGAAAGCCTCCTCTGCAGGAGCAAACCCAGGGTCCAGCTCTACCTGCAGAAACATCGTGGGTCCAGGCTCTCAGCTTCTGTCTCCTTCAAATTTTGGTGGTTCTTTAGATCTCTCCAAAATCAGGTTCAAGTGAAACTGTACTTGTTGCCACAGCACCACAGCTTTTCAGGTAACCAGCACCTAGGGAAGTCAATTTGTGCCAAGTGGGTCAAACTCCAACGATGCAGCCCAGACCTTTGCCTCTCACAAAACCTCATTGCTCTCTCCTCCCTGTGGAGCACATCTTGTGTGCCTCCAGCTTCACACTCAGAACATAAGGCTCCATCTTATATTTACTTGATGAATAATGATGATGGGTGGGAAGCTGCCCTCCCTCCATGCCTCTTTGTATGTGCTGTCCTTGGAGCCCAGCACCTCAGCTGAGGTGCCACACTTGGGAGTACATGGACCAGGCAGCACCTGAGAGCAGCAGGAGGGAACATCTTTACCTCAACAAATCCTTACACAGCTTACCTGCCAGGGCTCTCTGCAGCCACTGCTTCTTGCAGTGATGAATCTCTGTCCTTAGGGCTCAGGGCTAGGAGGTAAGAACAGTGTTGTGGCATTGGTGCTTGGGACAGACAGGGGTGCTGGGGCAAACATTGGTTACTAAATGTCACAGGCTGAACTTATTTTGATACTGAACTGTAGATCCTTGTCTTGTTGATGAAGTTTGCCCAGGTAGCCAAGAAGGCCAATGGCATCCTGGCCTGTATCAGGAACAGCGTGGCCAGCAGGTCCAAGGAAGTGATTCTGCCCCTGTACTCAGCCCTGGTGAGGCCACAGCTTGAGACCTTTGTCCAGTTCTTCAGGAAGGAGATTGAGGTCCTGGAGCAGGTCCAAAGGAGGGCAACTAGGTTGGTGAAGGGACTCGAGCACAGATCCTATGAGGAGAGGCTGAGAGAGCTGGGGCTGTTCAGCCTGGAGAAGAGGAGGCTCAGGGGAGACCTCATCACTCTCTACAACTCCCTGAAAGGAGGTTGGAGCCAGGGAGGGGTTGGTCTCTTTTCCCAGGCAACTCTCAGCAAGACAAGAGGGCAGGGTCTCAAGTTGTGCTGGGGGAGGTTTAGGTTGGATATTAGAAAGAATTTCTTTATGGAGAGGGTGATCAGACATTGGAACGGGCTGCCCTGGGAAGTAGTGGATTCTCCATCCCTGGAGATATTTAAAAAGAGACTGGATGTGGCACTCAGTGCCATGGGCTGGGAACTGCAGCAGTAGTGGATCAAGGGTTGGACTTGATGATCTCTGAGGTCCCTTCCAACGCAGCCAATTCTATGATTCTGTGATTTCTGAACCCTCAGCAGAAGCCCCAAGGAGCTGCCTTCAAGCCAGCCAGTTTGCTCCTGCAGGTGATCTGCAGCCAAATACATTGGAGGCAAAGCTGTTCTGGGGGGCAAAGAGCAAATAGTGAGCAGCCACTCCTGCTGCCAGCAGCACTGACCGGCAGAGTTTGGGAAGTCTGAACCATCGTCCAATTTGGAAAATTCCCTTTGCCAGCATTAAGGCAAATGGAATTGTGCTTCTCAGGCAAAGCCATTTTCGCAGAAGTGAAAGCTGAGCCAGACAAACCCTGTGCAAATACAGCTAAGCCAGAAACATGCTTGTTTTGGAATGGGTGAGGGAGGAAAGAACAAATTTTTGGTGGCTTTTTCTAATGTTATTTTTTCTTATGCTTTTGTTGCTGTTGTTGTTTGGTTGGGTTTTTTTGTTGTCGTTGTTGTTTGGGTTTGGATCATTTTTTCCCTTTCATATAAACACCCAAACTAAACAGTTCCAGCTGTTAATTCAGCAGTTTGATTGCACAGCACTTTAAGGTTACTCCGAGTCCTGAAGCCAGAGCCAGCCTGGAGGCAAAGGTGCTGTGAGGTCTGGAGGTGTGAGCAGATGGGAGTGCAGGTACGTGGGAACCCAGCTGCAGTGGGATGCTGGAGCTCTTCACATCCTCTGACATGGAGTGTGCAGCAGCAGAGCTGGGCTGTGGGTACTTGAGTTTGGTCTGGGCTGGAAGATTTGGTTTTCTTTATCATGTTAATCTTAAGAAATCTAAATGGCATGGATGATTTTTTTATTATTAGGGTGGTGGTGTTTTTATGCTGTTGACTGAGCTGAGCAGAGATACTGAAACTAGGGCTGAAGTGGTGATCATATTAAAAGCTTTTTTTATTTACCCAGGAAAATATTTATCCTTCAGTATCAGTTACAGGAGCTTTTACTGAGGGTTGAGCACTGCTCTGGTAGGGAGCAGAGAGGTGCAGTTACCCTGATTTGATCTGTGAGCACCAATTGTCCTGGGTAAATCACGGCAAGCAAGAGGTTTAGCACCACAGTGATGTTTTAGTGAGCCCAATCCTGGCTCCGTGCTGCAAATCACTGGGCTCCAAGCCTTAAAACTTATTCCTTTCTCAAAAGCTGGGACTCGAAGCATTTCTTTTCTTTTATGTAGGACCCTGCCCTTCAAAGCTGCCTCTGCAAACAGACACTGCAAAGTCTTTTGCTGGGAACTGTCAAATCAGTCACTCAGTTCTGTTTCCCAGGACTTTGAGGAAAGGAAGAATGATGGTTTCATAAAAACAAACAAATAAATAAAACCCCAAACCAAACCAAAAAAAACCACCAAAAAACCAACCTTAAAAATCACAGCTGCTAATGAGGGCTGTTACTCCAGTCACTCGAAACCTGGTGTCCAAGTTTGAAGCACCCTGCAATGCAACATCCTCACCTCTCAGGAGGCTCTGAGGTTTGTTTTCTAAAACTCACAAACTCTCCTCACATCTTGTTTTGCTTCTGCTACAAATAAATGAGAATTACAAATGTAGCTGCTGCTCCCTTCAGCAATAAAGCCTTGACAGAGTTGATCATTTGACAGGGTCCACCCAAAAAATGTGGCACTGTCTCTAACTGGAAGTATTTCCAAGTTTCAGCTGGTAGCAGACTTTCTGGTTTTAAGGAAAAGATCTTTTTTTATTTATACCAAGGTCAGCAGCAGAAGCTGAAGGTGAGCTGTGAGAATTGGTGTAATCAGGCAGGTTTTGCTTTCAGTGCAACTCATTCAACCAGACAAAGTTTAATTAAGATCTTACTCTGTGGTAAGAAATGAACTACACTTAAATCAAGAGATTTACACAGGTGTGAAAATATTGCAAGAAAATTAGAATTTTTTTTTTCTTTTTTTGTTTTTGAGACCTCTTCTCAATTCCTTAATTTCAGTTATAAGAACATTCCTTTGGAAGCCTGTTTTTATGGTGCATGTTGCTCTCAGACTTTGGTGTTTGAATGAGAAAATACGATGTATTTCAGTATTTCAAATTTTTTATATTTCATCCACTACAAAGGTGAGATTTTCTTTTCCTTAGACATTCAGCAATCTGACATGAGGAACTGATTTATAACAAAACTGATTTATAACACGCTGATTATTATATTCCGTGATTTTGGGTCTGTATATATCTTAAAGACTTAGGAATAAAAATTAAAATTAAAAAAAAAAATTGAAGAAAACCTCTTGCAAGGATCATTTATTTAGAACCTCCCAAGTATGTGATTTCTTTAGTACCAAATAAGTACAAACCCAATGTGTGTGTATGGAGTGAGCCTGTATTCCTAGACTGTCAGATAAGCAAAGAAAGATTTGTTATTTATCATGCTGATTTAAAGTAGTTCTGAATAAGGACTCTAAGCATAAAATCAGAAAGCAGAACAGCTCCAGGAGGGAAGTGAGGGGAAATATTTCATTGTGATTTTATTTTCAATGATGCTTATTCCCAGCAGAAGAAGAGGGATGCTCTTACCCCAACCATTTGCTGTTATTCCCATTTGTAATGAGCGTTGGGTTCCTGTGCTTTGCACGAGCAGCACTTTCAAGGAGGCACTGGGGCTGGAGGGCTGCAATTTTCCTGTTTACCCCCTTTTATGATATATATATTTTTTTTTTATTTTTTTTTTTAAGTGATGCTTTTCTCATGCTCTTGCTTGTCTTGTGTCAGGACACAGATCTGAGGTGGTGCTAAAATTTTCCAAAGTCCAAATGCATTGCTGGTGAATCCCTCTTTGTCAGAAATGAACTGAGGTGTTAAAATTAATTTCTACCAATGAGTTGTCAAAATCCAAATGTAAACTTTTAGTGCAGCTTATTTTTCATGTAAGGAAGGCCTCATGTAACCCTCGCCATCACCTACTCCCCCCATTTTCTGGAAAGATTTAATGAAATGATAACGTAACACCCCACAGAGGAGGATACCAGAGCCTGCTTTTCTTTTCTCCTCTAAAAAATATTTACTCTTCTTAAGCTCTGACCTCAAAGTCTTTGTTTGATGGCACCTGAGCATCTTCTGTAGGCCAGTGAATTTAACCCCAGTACTTCTCTGAGTTTGGGGTGACTCAGTATTGGGAGGCACCAACTGAAGAGGAAAGAAAAAAATGGTTCAAAGCTTCTGCAAATCTTTTAGTCCTATATCCAGTTTCAAACTCATCCTGCCCAATGATGTTCACTTATTTATCTGGCCTTATTACCAGATAAATGCACTTGAGCAAAACCACTCGTTTGGTTTAAAATTCCTTTCCTCTAGAGCAGCATCAGCACAAGGAGCTGTCGTGGATGTCCTTATCCAGGACACCCCAGAGTGGGAACAAGCTCTTCAGAGCTGACACAGGCTCTGTGGTCAGCACAAGTGACACCTGAGCTTGCAGGCTGCAGGGATCGATATTTTTCTCCCTTAATGAGTTTTGTCAGTTCTGTGGTTTTATTCCAGGCATTGGGAGTGACTGGCAGGTGAGGCCAGGTACAGATCAATGAAGCAGTGAAGGGGGGGGGGGGGACTGAGGGGGTGAAATGAAGAGAGGAGTAAGCAGACAATGTCCCTAATCTCAAATTCTTGGTCACAGTTAATACGGCTCCAGGGTGGATTTTGGGGTTGGTGATTTTCTTTTTTTTTTTTCCTTTTTTCCCCTGATAGAAGGGGAATTATTTTTAACTATGTTTTTTTTACCAAGTGTTCAGCAGAAAACTTCAGTATCTCATTTTTAAAAGGTGTTTTGTTCTCACACCTGTTTCAGTTCCACACATTCACAAACCATTAGGAACAGGAGTATTAACCAGGGAGGGAAATTTGTGGATCTCTCCTTTTTACATCCTGTTTCAGGACAGAATTATGTGCCTGGATACAAAATTGGTTGCCGGCTAAATAGGGAAACTTAGAGCCTTTTATCCAAGTTGAGAATCCAGTGCTGATAGTACGGGAGCCCAGGGCCAATTTTTCCCTGGATGCTGAATTGTTAAACTATAGACAATAAATTGCACCCCTCTGATGTGGTAACTATGGGAACCTGAGGTTTGGAGACCACTGATGGAAAGGGGTAGGTGGGAGCTGTGTTGTGCCAGGAGCAATGCAGCTCTGCTTCAGGATAATGGGATTCCTGACCCTGGCTGGTAGGTACACAAGTTGGTTTGCATCAGATTGAATAACTGAATAAAGAATGGTCTGCATTCTGGATTAGTCTGGGATGGGCAGAAACCTGCATTGCCCAGCCACTAGGTAATGTAGAGGCAGGAGAAACCTGAGTTTCTCATCTCCAGCAGCATTTAAAGCTAAGGGGAACTCTGCAGGACCACCTCAAAGGCTCTCAGAAGGGGCAAACCCAGGGTAGCCTCATCTTATACAGAGATTATTCCTCTCACTGTTTTCTAGAACCTTTTCTCAGCTCCCATCTCCTTTCTCCATCACTCTCAACTCTTCAGCAGTCTCTGCACAAAATCAGGGTGAAGCATCCCTTTTCTTTCAGCAGAGACCCTAGGTTACCTTTTCAGCTGTCTTGGCAGCTCCAAAGCCTGTACCCTCCACAAAGCAGGAGCTCAGATTTTGCTCTCATCCTCTTCCTGGCTGTTCCTGAGGCCCTCCAGCCACCCAGAGACATAAAAGATGCATTTTCAGATTTTGAAAATTAAAACCATCTATACAGCCAGTGGGAAGGGATCAGCTTATTTGGTTGCTTAATGAAATATAAAGATTATTTTAACCAGTGTAAGCACTATTCGACAGCTTGTGAAACACAGCAGTGGCTTGATGAATTGCTTTCTCCATTAAAAAAAAATTGCTGCATGATGTCTTTTAAATATTTAATTTATTGGAGTTGGAGTGTGCTCAGAGCTGACAGTTAAACAGGAGCTGCTTGTGGTCTCAGTTAAGTTTGCTTATTAGGCTGAACAGTTTCACTCAGTAAATGTTCCATACCTGGTTTTCTCTCATTTTTTATTCTGAGATTGGGATGATAGGTTTGCTGCACAAGGGGGTAGGGAGTTCTGCCTGCTGTCTGCACTGCAGCTCACCAGGTAGTTATCACTAAAGCTGTGATGGGTTTTGACCCCCTTCATGAATCCATCACTATAAAGTCTCCTGCCTTTTTTTTTTTTTCTTTTTTTCTTTTAAATTAATGTGATTTCTCCTAGGCCATCCAGAAGACTTTAATCAGACACACAAGCACATAAATCATCTTTTAACAACCAAATAAACCAAAATCTTCCTGGAGCAAGTGTTTCAGTGGAAACATGGGGCTTCAGGCACAACATCACTGGCAGTGTCCTCAGAAGATTATCTAGAGTAGGAACACTCCCCTCTTCACTTTTCCTTTAAACACTTTTCCCTTGGTACACAGCCTATGGCATGTGAGGGGGATTAGGAAGGAAATGGGTGATTCTGGGAGCTGGAGAATCAAAGCCCCTTGACCTCCCGCGTATCTGCTGGCAAGGCTGAGCCTCTGTGTGGATTTTTCAGCATCTGTTAAGAATGAAGAGTTCTGGCAGCAGCTCATGGCACTTAACAGGTTCTGTGTCTTCAAATGGTATTCACAGAACACACAAGAACTTAATAAGCTTTGAGACCTCCAACCCACCAGCCAAAGCTGGTGGACCCAGCTACCTGGTTCACACATTAACGAGTGGGAAGAAAAGAGGTGAAATGAAGGTGCAAACTTGTTTCTCTGCTGGCATTGTCCAGAAAAGCCATTCCTGCTCCTGAACTCTAAAAGTGAAGCAAAGAGCAACACTGGAGAGCTGTGGCCATCTGACTGTTGATGGCGACCAACTTGATGCATGCTGAAGGCTCTGCTGCAGGCTGGCCTGGGCTTTTCAGAAAGGAACTAATGCAAGTATGGGGTGAGGCTGTGCTGCAGATACCACCAGAACCATCTTGGGTTGGGTCCTGCAGGTGTCCCCAGGTGATGGGAGATGTCCCCTGTGGCCACCTCAATGGCACATGTCACTAGGACATGATGCTCACAGGCAGCAAAGCTGGGCAGTCCTGCAGAGCAACATGCTGGAGATTTTGCTGTGTACCCATCAAGGTGAAAATATAAATGCCAAAAATCTGTTGGCATGTGAAGTCCCTCACCTTGATCAGAGACCAAGCAAGCAATGTTGGCATTGTTTAGGTTTTCCCTAAGCTTGATTAGAGCAGAAATGAGGCATTCTTGTGTTTTGGTCAACAAAAATATCAATTTTCACAGTGATTCATCTTAGAATAGCATTAGCTTTCTTTCCTGCTAGGGTATAAATGAAAGTTATTTTGTTTTCAGGATGTCTTTGCTTGTCTAAAAATTGAGCTTGGGTAAGCTTTAAAATGAAACATTTTGCAAATTAAATCAGAATTAATTGCCTAAATATTATAAATAATTTCCCCTGCTTTATAGAACTAGATAAAAAATATGTCTCAGGCACCCTTAAATGCTATTTTCAGTAAGTCAGCTATTTATATAAATTTGTCTGCCTGTACTTTGAAGTAGGAGGCAGGGGCTTTTTTCCTTTTATACTTTTATATAGGATGTGGTAGAAAAAGATGTGACATTCTGGCTGGTGACATTCTCCATGGACCACAGGGATATGTGTGATACTTTGCAGCATGAGCTGGGATGTAGGTGTTGGATAGCCACCAACCTTTCTTTTGGGTCTAAAACTGAAGAATAATTGGAGAATGAATCCGGGGTGTGTGTACAGGGACAGGAAACAGATAAAGGTGGCATCATGTTGTATATCAGATCTGTGTGGTGTAACCACACCTGGATCTGTCACCCTCCACCAGCACTCTTGGCACTGGATGATGGAAGAGCAGGAGAGACTTAGAGAAACAGGATTGATCCCGAGTGCTAAATTCCCAAATGAATGGTTTATGATTCTTGCAGCCTCTTTGAGAAGACAGTCTCTTGGTTAAAACAAAATCACTTGGTTAAAACAAACCACAGCAGAGTGATGAGGATGTCCATGAGCTGGAGGGTGTTTGACCAAGCTCCAGCTCTATGGTTTCCCTCCTCCATTCCTGAGCACCATGACATACAGGTGCTCACAAGGATGAAGCCAGATGTCCCAGGTCTTTGCTAGACCCTACAACACAGAATTCTTCTCCTTTCCCTAGGAATTAGATCTTGGTCTCTGGATGTCGCACAACACACACTCTGTGTTTGTGTTTCCTGTATCATGGTGGTTTGGGAGAGAATGGGAATTCAGAGCATGACAGATAGTGGGACCAACTCATTTATAGCCCTCCCTCTTCTGTCCTCCATGACTTGCTTATGTAAATGGTGTTTTAAAATTTTTCTTTCGTGGTAAATGTTTCACAACTTCCTTTCCAATGTCTTACAAACTGCAGAAATGGCATCCTGAGGCCCTCAGTCATTTATAACATGGATGAATGAAGCATCACTCAGCTTCTGAAATCAATATTAGCTCAATTTTACAGATGGTCTGTAAGGAAAAACAGCTTGAAGTTTCATGCAGAGTCCGTAGTAGAAAAAAAAGCCATTAGTTTTTTGAAATTATTTCCTTGGTAGTGAGCTATGAAATGTCAGTATTTATTGGAAACCTTAATTCCCTCGTTAGCCACAATGTTTTTGGTCCTATTAGGCTACAGATTTTTTTTTCTTTTACACCACATGATTTTTTATTATTATTATTTTTTCTGTGTCATTTATGGTTTTTTAAGAAGAACCTTGAGAAAAATGGAATTAAATGTATGGAAATTAATTATGCATGAGCGGATTCAAAGAAGAAAGATTATTTGATGTTATAGGAATGGGTTTATGGAAGAATCCACTGAAGGCAATGACAAGGACAAAATCCCAGCTGATCCTGGGACAGAGCTAGGTTTGTTCTTTAGAAGTAATAATAGTGTAATTTATTGTGGTATGTAAAAAGACAATTTTTTCCTGTCTCTTTTTCAGCATTTCATGAGTGGGTTATAGTCCCACAACCTGCTGAGAGTCAGGAGGTTGGACGGGAGCTTTGCTGGCACCAGCTTAAATTTGAGCTCAGCTTTTCCTAAGCTCTGCTGAGAGCCCCGGATAAGCTGGAATAGCAATTCCCTAAGAACCTCTTTCCTCTGGCTGCTGTTTTTCAGGTGGATGTCGCCATGCAGCACTATGGAGTGAATGGATACTCCCTGCATGCCATGAATTCCCTCAGTGCCATGTACAACCTCCACCAGCAGGCAGCTCAGCAAGCTCAGCACGCCCCTGACTACCGACCCTCCGTGCATGCCCTCACCCTGGCAGAGAGACTGGCTGGTAAGAACAACTCATGGCTTTTCTAGTTCGCTCAGAAAAAAGGAAAAAAACCACAAAAAACAAGACCCCAGACACTGGCCATGTGGTCAGGCCCTGCAGGGGACTCGTGCCCTCCAGTGTTGGCAGTGTTGCTGCAAATGGTCAGAGCTTGGATGCTCGATGGTAAAGCAGACCTGACAACCTGTATACCATAGCTAAACCAAAAAGTTACTGTAGATGTGATTCTAAAGACCTTCCCAGCATGAATCAGTCTTCCCTGATTATCTAAACAATACACATCTACTTTAAGATAGCTTTCTAGTTATCTGATATCAAAGAAAATAAATTCCAGACTAGAATGGATGGAAAAACATTATCTATTCAGACAACTTTAATGGCCTGAATTTAAGAGGTATGGGCTTAAGCCAAAATAAGGATGCAGAAGTTTCAGGATGGTCCTTCTAGGTGGGTAGTTCATGGAGTCATGGTGGTTAAGGCCTTGGACTCTTTGAATCAGTGAACCACCGCTGACCCTGGAAACTTCATGCCATCAATGTTCCCTTGTCCAGCTGCTAGTCATGGCCTCCTTAACAGGCTTGCTCAGATCATTTGATGGTCTGTGGGATCTCTGGATGGCTGCATGGTGAAGCTGGGGTCACCATTCTCATTAAAAGGGAACTAAAGTGAGATCAAGGAGACCTGGACTTTAATCCTGCTTCTACAGGAGTGATGACAGGGTGGCACTTCCCCTGGTTGTCCCTCCCCTCCTCCCCTCAACCTTTCAGTCAGGGTAACAAATGGTCCCAAACTGAAATGTTCCTTGCAGATCTTGGGTCTCAAGGTGCTCTTTTCTAGATACAAAGATCTCTTGGAAGATTATTTGATCCTCTGCATCTTTTACAGTAGAGCATGAAGGACTTGATGTCTTTGACCCTAACTAGAGTAAAAGCAGAGGGAGATTTAAAAAAAATAGAATTAAAAAAACCAACCTGTTCTCACATTCCTGAGCAGGAGATTCTATTGGTTTTCTGACCTCTTATCTTTAAAATTAATAACCCAATTGGAAGACTTTCCAAATTAAATCCCACAGTCCTCTTGTCTGCTTATCTTTGGTGGGGTAGGCATTACATACCTACAAGCTGGCTCCTTTGCAGTTGCTTCACATTCTGTTACTTCTGAATATCTTTCAGTGCAGGGTTATAGATCTTATTTGCCTTCCAGGGACATTCAGAATAAAGCAGCACAAAAGCAAATGACCTTAAGTCAGAAAACAGAGGTTTCTGATTGTAACTGCAAAGCCTCACCTGCAATTTATATTCTCCCTCTTGCACAAAGCCTGAAAACACAGTGAAAACATTAAAGTAATTGCTGGTTGGCTCTCGTTGGAGTGCCCAAACTTAATGCTGCCTCCAGGGACCTGCTAGGTCTAACCTCTACTCCAGAAATTCGGGAATATTCCAGCCTGCAGGTGGGGTGTTGAACCCGTGTCCTTCCTCCTAATTCCTTGTACTTGAAACACAAATGTTAGCTTTGTAAAATGTTTTGGGGTAGCTTCAATTTCTTGTCCTGGAACATCCCTTCTCCTCTCCTGGCTGCACTGTGAGCTGTCTCTGAGTGCTCGAGGACAGTCCCTTGGCCTCCAAAGCAGCAGCTATTACCAGTGTTTTAACTCCCTGAGGAGCTCTTGATTCCTCAGACACGTTCTCTGGTGTGCCACCAACAGTGTAATTTAGTTGGCCAAAGACCTTTAGCCTGAGCACATCTTTTCCAGGCTGCCAAAACCACGGGGCCTTGGCAGTCACCTGCAAAGGAGCTGCAAACGCTGACCTGGAGTGAAACAGCTGGAAGTTTGGAGGAGGAACACTTGAATGGTGCAAAGCTGATTTGCTACACTTGTTAGCCAACATATTTGGAACCTGGCTGTGTGGTTCTGGAGCTGGCCTGACAGCAGGTTTTGTTTTATCGTTTACATTCACGCCACGATGCTCGTGGCAAAAGCAGAAATAAACAGCAAGCAAGAGCCTTCATCTGACTCAGTGCACTGATAATCCTCACTTTTCTCCCTGTTAGGTTGTTTTCTAATGTGTTCATTCCACCCTTCTACTGGAAGTCACACTCATAACTCTATTAAAAATGATACCAGACACAGCTCTTTCTGCATTTCCTCTTTGAGAGTGAACCTCTTGCCAGACTATTTCATTCCAACGCTTTAGCACACCATGTCCCAACTTGCATAATAAAGGGTGTTTTTTAGGGTTTTGTTTGTTGTTGTTGTTTTTAATTTTAAATAAACTTATTTTCGTTGATTTAAGATCTTTCTACTCCCACTAACTGTTGTGCAATAATAGTGCCTCTGGTAAAATAATAAGCCCTTCACTCTGAGCCTCAGATTTTCCCCTGTCTCGATTTCTTCCTTGCCCTCAATTTTGCAAGCCCAGTTTGTGAATCAGACCTTCTGAGGAGCAACTCTGCAGAGCAGAGCTCAGCACATGAGCTGCAGGCTCAGGATCAGTGGGGTTGGGCTTGGTTCCTGCCTGGGCTTTCCACCCCAGATGCTGGATGGAGAGTGGCCATGCTCAGTGAAGCACATTCCTTCAAGCTAAACACACATAAGCACATGAGCTTAAGTGCTTTCCTGAGCTAAGGCCCAGAACTGCTCTCCAATATCATGCCTGGAAGACTACACTGAGCTCCATACGAGACACTGAAGAAGAGCCAGCTCGTCCTGGTTTCTAGGCAGATGCAGGTCTCTGATGCAGCTACAGCCAACAAAATGAGCTGGAGGCATTTGGGTTGGAGCTGCACAGACTCTTCCCACTGGTCAGCCCTGCAGCCTACAGAAGCTCTGCTCTTAGCTGCAAGGAGAACATTGGGCCTTTCTGCTGGCCATAATGGTGAATCTCCCCAGGATGTGATTAATCCTGGTTCTTAATGAAAGGTGCTTATGCCATATTGGAGTGTGGATATCTGTATGTCCCATCTCACTGATGTCGGAGCAGATTGGCTTATTTCAAGCAGATTTAGCAATGGAGCTTTGACCGTTTCCAATCTGTCACAGAAAGAGGTTTCCTCTTGCTTCCCCCTCCAGAACAGGCTTTTTAGTCAGAGGTTTTACCACCTAGGACATCTCAATTACTCAGTAAAATGCGTGTGTTTTATTAGTCTAGAGCCCCCCCCCCCCCCAAAAAAATGTTTTGTATCTTTGTCTGGTGTTACAAAGTGCTTTATTCAACTGTCAGCATACAAATTCCAATAATTAAATTGGCCACTTTTCTTGTCTTCCAACGGCTGTACATTTCAAGACATCATTTTGGAGGCACGTTATGGATCCCAGCACCGCAAACAAAGGAGGAGCCGCACGGCGTTCACTGCCCAGCAGCTGGAGGCACTGGAGAAAACCTTCCAGAAAACCCACTACCCAGATGTGGTGATGAGAGAGAGGCTGGCTATGTGCACAAACCTACCTGAAGCCAGAGTCCAGGTACTGATATTTCGTGGCTTTGTGAGTGGGGATGTTTAAAAGAATAGAGTGGATGGTCCAGAAGGCTGAGACCTCCCTTGAGCTTTCAAGATTCTTCCAGTGTAAGCAAAGATTTTGAGGCAGTGAAGTTGTCAAAGGCAGGGGTAGGGTGGGAGGAGATAAAATCATCTGTAGTCACACATCTGCTAAAAAAATTCTTACTTCTCACATGCATATTTTTTAAATTTAGGATTGTCTGAAGTGTACGCTGGTTTTCATTTGTTCTTTCTTTGGGGAAAATTTTAGAAACATTAACAGAAGTCTACTTATTTATTTCTTTGCAAGGCTTTTCTGGCTTTCTCAGAAAAGCAGAAATCCAACTAATTCCAGCTGCTCTTTTCCACCACTGTCAATATCTGTAACATCTCAGGCCAAGGTTTGTTTTTGGTTTTGTTTCTGTTTTTGGTTTTGTTTTCATTGCAATTAACACAATGTGCTTTGTAACCTGCTGGTGGGGTGGTTCTTGCATTGCTGGGCTTCAAGATTAAATAGCAAGTTCTTCAGTGTGAGGTGAATAAGTATTAGAAGAAAGCAATATATTTCTTCCAAGCCATGTTTACTGATTGAAGTTAAAAGACAGTAATTCCCTTCCCTTCCTTAAATTCAGTTCCTAGATAGCAGCCTATGCCTGCAATGATTTATTTTGAATCTTTCCCTAGTTTGGGTAAAAAAAGGGTTTTAGAAAGTACCAGAAGACTGTACAGTAACCCAGTGTAATGTCATTAGCCACAGCAATAAGACAAATATTCTGGTTGGACACAACTGCCTGACCAATTTAGAAAAAGAAAAGAACCCAACCAAACACCAGCACCAGTAGAGTGCCTTAAGGAAGCAATATAAATGCTGTCAATTTTTAAAAATGTATTTGTTGTGTTATTTGTAGAAACACTGAAAAAAGGTAGAGCTCTAAGATCCAAGAAAGTGGAATGACATTTGGGGGCTTGCAGTACCTCATCACTTGGAGTTACCCTGGAGCTCCCAGGATGAATTATGCTGAATTTGGCACTAAGCAGGATTTTTCACCAGTTTTCTCCCTTGCTATTTGTGGCCTTGAAGGTTTGGTTCAAGAACCGGAGGGCCAAATTCCGGAAGAAGCAGCGGAGCCTGCAGAAGGAGCAGCTGCAGAAGCAGAAGGACTGTGAAGGGAGCCACAGTGAGGGCAAGACAGAGCCACCCGTGCTGGAGACCCAGGCCGCTACCCCAGACACTGAGAAGGTCCAGAGCCTCCCAAGCGAGGTGGGTGCAGACCTCAACTTAACCCTCTCGGAGCAGTCGGCCAGCGAGTCTGCCCCTGAGGACCAGACTGACAGAGAAGAGGAGTTTAAGAGCACCTTGGATGAGGTTAAAGTGGACAAGAGCCCTGGTGTGGACAGCAAGGTTTTGAACTGCAAGAGAGCAAGCCCAAAAGCAGGTGAGGGGCAGCATCTTGATAGGGTGTAGTTGGTATCAGGACCTGGTATACCAAGGGGTGGTGGTGGTGGTTGGGTATCATCTCCTATTCCCCATGACATGGACCGTTGCAGGTAGGCTGCCCAGACTACTTGTCTTCTTGTCCCCAGCACTAAAAGGGGCACACAGAGGAGGTAGCAGGAGCACAGAAAAAAAAGCAAAAACATTCTCCTTAGGCTAGGATTGGGAAAACAGTGCTCAGTAGCAGGAAAGCCATAAACCAAAGAGGTCAGCCTCGTTTCTAGGAATTAAGATGCTAAGTACGGAAGAGATATGTTTATCCCTCCTGAGCTATCACCCCTCTGTTTCACCCTCCTGATACAAGAGAGAAGCTCGTACTGCAGTCTGAGCCCTACTCGGGCATGGGTTAGGACCTGCATCTGTCCTTAGAATTAACCCCATCCCCTCTGTCTCCTGCTGCAGAGTCTCCTATCAGTGCTACGGTGACGCCTTCATCCAGCAGCGGCCTGTCTCAGACTCACTCCTACTCCTCCTCCCCCCTGAGCCTCTTCCGCCTGCAGGAGCAATTCCGCCAGCACATGGCAGCCACCAACAACTTGGTCCATTACTCCTCCTTCGAAATGGGGACGCCGTCTGCCATGCCCTACTTGGGCATGAACGTCAACATGGCACCACTGAGCTCCCTGCATTGTCAGTCCTACTACCAGTCACTCTCCCATGCTCAGCAGGTCTGGTCCTCACCCATCTTGCAGGCTTCCAGCTCTCTCCCAAGCCTGAACAGTAAAACAACCAGTATTGAGAACCTAAGGCTCCGGGCAAAGCAACACGCTGCATCCCTTGGCCTGGACACCCTACCCAACTGAGTGCCAGGTGAGCTGCCACTGCCCGTCAGAAGATACACCAGAGGTTGGCACTCGACAGGTTTCCCCTCAAGCTCCCACCCACTCTCATCTCTTCTTGGAATAAGGTGCTCCCTGTCAGGGAAAACTTTGCGTTTCCTAACGTCTCAATAGCACCGTGATCTCATCAGACATTCCTGCTGCCAGCCTGCTCTGGGCTAATATTTAAGGAGGAAGTGTGGGGGGAGGATGTGTGTTGGGACAGATGAACTGTCCTCTGGACTGCAATGAGTTGAGCCTGCAACGTTCAGCAGAAGGCCACTCTCCTCACCCCTGTGATAAGGTGCCAACCATGTTATATACACCTTTTTTCGTTGTTGCTGCATTCTTTGAGAAAACAGAGTCCTGCTTCATCCTGTAAATAGTTTATAATGTTGACAGCACCCATCACCTGTGTGTTACTGTCGGTGTTACAGAACTGTGACATCTTTTGCTTTTATTCCCCTTTCCTTCTCAATTTTAGTAGCTAGTATCAAAGTTACAAATCAGCCATCCTCTCCACCTCAGCTCCTGGCTACCTGCTCCTCTTGGCTCGCTGTCCTAAAGGTGTTTATGACAAAGAGAAACAATTGTGCACTTACTTCTCTGCTCCACTTCTCCCAGCTCTGCTCAAGCCGATGTTCTCCTGGCCAGGAAATGATGTGAAGATGAATTTCCTGTTTAAGCACTTCCCATAAGGCAAGGGATTTTTTGTTTACTTTCTAATAGCACTTGTTCAAAGAGAGAGGACAACATTTTGGCCAGATGCTGCTGGCTGGGGAGAAAAATGAAAGCCAAATTCACAGGAGTATTTTTTAATCTGGTTTGTTCCCCCTTTGATCCTCAGTGAAGTATAAACTCTTCTATTTAAAAACTACAGGGTTTTCTTTTTGGAGAGCATATTGGTTCTACTTTGACAATAGAGAATAATAAAAACTTTGTATGAACTCCTGGTGTGTTCATACACCGTGAATTATATGGTTCTTTGACAAAAACTTGATTAATGCAGGCTGTGTTTAGAGAAACCCTCTGATCACCAAATTCTGCCCTCAAGCCCTGCAGCCTCAGGAACTGGGTAGCAAGTGAAAATGTAACAAGTGAAAAATGCTGTAATGCTGGAGGCAAAGCAGGTGATAAGCAGGGGCTTTGTGTTCTCTGGAGTTGAGGGGGAATAGATGAACTTGCCAAAAACACAGGGTTTGCAAACGACCAAAATTCACCAGCTTCAAAATAATTTCCATGAAGAGTTTCAGCCTCGTTTCACTGGAATGACCCATCATTCAACCTGGGGTGGTTTTCCTTGGGGAGAAGCCACGTTTCCGCCAACTAAAATCACTTTTCTTTTTGCCAAATCAAATAAATCCTGTGAACCCACTGCTGATATCCTGAGCATTAGAGTTGGATGGGAACCAGATCTAATCTCTAACATTGCCTAGGACCGAAAAAAAAAAAAAAAAAAAAAATTCAGACTGACTCTGGGGCAGGTGCTAAGTGGGAATCCCATGGGTGTCAGCCAGGTCTGCCACTAACATAGAGGGAAGAGTGGTGCTAATTTGCTGCAGGTGATCAGCTGCCCATATGTGATTTAAGTATGAGGCTGTAGACCCATAGCCTGCAGCCCCTCTCACTCCCACCTTGCTTCACACCTGTGCAGAAGCCAAGGGTTGAATTACCTCTTAAAACATGGTGGGGGAAGAATCTTTTCAACTCCAATAATGCTGCTTGGAGAAACATCCAACTTCTGCAAATAGAGATGTAAAAATAGCCAAGTGTGATAGGAAATGGTGTTTTATCCCTCATAAAGTTGTAGCAAGAGCAGACAACCAGAAAAGGCAGCTCACTGCCTGCACCAGCTTCCAAGGAAAATGGAGCATCTTCCTTAAGTAGTTTTATTATGCCAAACACTTCAGTTTGGGAAGTTTCTCTCCAGCTTTTGTTTTCCTGACTTTGTCAAATCAACCTCCATGACCAGCAGAATTCTCCACTTTGCCAAAACCAAATATATTTGTAGGAAGCAGATTTTTGGCTGCAGCTTTCAAAGGAGTCTGATTAAATTAAAACCACCAAAGCACACTCACTGTCTCCAAAAAGTTCCTTTTTAAGTCCCAGCCTTCATTTTTAATAGCCTGTCACCCAAACCAGGGACACCAGTCCAAAGCTTTAATCCTTTTCCTCCCTCAAAAAGCTGTATTCACCTTTATTTTTCCTGCCTCCTGCTAAGCTCAGCACATTTGCTAGCTGTGGAGTTGCTTTGCCAGAGCAGAGCAACTCCAGATTTAATTAATGCCCTTTCTGATGTTGTTCTCTGGTGCCAGTTTAGACTGAGCTGATGAAGCAAGCAAGGGTGGTAATTGGCAGTGAGACCAGATCTGGACGTCAGCTCTTCTGTAAGTAATAAAAGAAACCCATGAAACTGCAGCTCATGTCGGGAGGTGCTTCAGGCAGAGAACAGAGGCTTGGAGTTGCTCTTTTGCCATCCCAGGTCAGCCAGGCACCTCTCCTCTGCCCAGGTACCATGGCACTGGAAAGGGAGACATTGGCTTAGATCAGGGCAGATACAGCCTTACCACAGGTCATGATGAATACCATGGCATTTGCCACAGGAAGGTCAAAATATGTGGATTTATGCCCTGCTTCTGTAAGGCAGGGACATGGAGGGCAGGATATGAGCTCGTTGGATCCAGTCCTAGATTTGCCATGATCCTCCAGAAGGAGATGAGACCTTCCCCACCAAGCCATGAAGGGAAACTCTTCCCCATGCCTCAGTGCACAAATTTTAACATTCACCATCTTCACACATCTTGACCAGTCCTGGTGCCTGTCCCCTTCATCCCTCATGGTATCACTGACATCCTCACAGCAGGCTTGGAGGAGCTACCAAGAACTTCCCAGAAGGAGCATCTAGCACGTTGTTAAAACCATGGCCATCAGGATGCAGCTAGCACAGCCCAGAAAGCAAACTGGGAGAGAAGACATCCAGATCTCCATCATTCTCTGGATGTCTGCTCAGTGTCATCCTCATCTGCCTCCACCTGGTGCATCCACTGCCCGGGGTGCTGTTGGTCCTGGACCAGAGCACATGAATATTTCTTATGGTTAGATTATTTCTCATGTTCTAAACCAGGATGAAAATATCTAAATTTTTAAAATGAAAAGAAAAAATAGATTGCCTTAAATATATATGAGCCCCAGGAGTATTTTATAAGTTCAGGGTTTAACTTCTTATGGTCAAAATTAAACATCCATGAATGGAATAAGCTGACACATAAAGCAAAATATTATTTGGATCTGCAAAAATGCAAGAATTTAGGCTCCCAGATTGCAAAAATTTAATAATGAATTATCTGTCAAAAATTAATTTTTCCTGCAAATTGTTTTATTGCCTCTGGGCTTTTGGCTTTTTATGAAAAAAAACCAAAACCAAAACCAAAAAACAAAACACACAGGAAAAACTTTCCATCGTATTCAACCAAAGGGGGTGATTCTGCATCATTCCTCTTTGAGCTTTACAAACCTGAACATTCTGTCAGGAGAGAAGAACCCCTCCAAATCTCTCTCGATTTGCAATGTGAGGTTTGCTTCTTCCCTTTCCTCCCACCAGCTCCAGGTATTTGTGAAAATGAAGCTGCTGATGGAGTCTCAGAAGCAAAAAGGGAT
Source organism: Calypte anna (assembly GCF_003957555.1). NCBI lineage: Eukaryota > Metazoa > Chordata > Aves > Apodiformes > Trochilidae > Calypte > Calypte anna. The sequence continues at coordinate 22,123,956 of NC_044254.1, read as the reverse complement.
GAGGTCCCTCTCACTGTCCGGGCAGAAAATCTGATGCATTTTAACCAACACTGCAGATGGATCTAATGCAGTTTATTCCATCACAGGCACAAAATTCCTGCCCAGAAATCCTACTCTGTTAAAAGATGAACTGTTATGGGGAAAAGTAAAAAAAAGGATGAAAGAGGAAGCTCTCTCTGCTCTGGATGCTGCACAACCAGGCACAACCAGTTGCCAGGGCAAGGCATCCCTGGTACAATTTTAGTTACAGGGAGATAAATGCAAAAAAGAGTAGCAGCATTTTGTGTTCTGTAATGCAGATGATCAAGTTGATTTTTAATGCATGAAAGAAATGCCAAAGAAATGCACAGCATGGCAAGGAGGCTGGGAAAAGGTTATGCCCAGCCCTTTAAAAACAGTGATGAAACGACTGGAAAAAACTCTCCCTAGAGTTTATTTCAAAACAGGTTATGTACCCAGAGATTTCCTCTGCTGGTCTTTTCCCCCTCTTGCTGCTTTGCTTATGTTCCTTTCCTTCATGAACCAACTATGGCTCCAGACCCCACTTACTGGATTTTTAAGGCTTTAGCTATGGTCCTTGCAAGATCAGGGTCCTGGAGAAAAGAGGTCAGAATATTCAGGATAAGAGTTTGCAGTTAAATTCTTCTATTCTGTGAGAGAAGTCTGATAGGTATAGATAAAATAAAGGAGGTATTTTAATCGTGCAGGAGAAATACTAACTACCTATTACCAGTGAGGAAACATCCAGTGGCAATGCTGGGAGGCAGGAAGGGAACCTCTTTTTTCTCCTTTTTAATTTTTCAACATTTGATGGCGATTAAGTAAATAAAGAGAGAGAAAAGTTTTGCCTGTACTTCCCCCACCAAGAATCATTTGCTGTGGAGGCAACACAAAAAATGCTCCCCAGCAAGAAAATAACCACCAACAAGCAGATCTCCCCACATCTCTTTTCTCATTTTGGTATTTCACTGTGGGAAGAATTTTAACCAGCTCTGGGTTTCTGTTGCCACCACAGCCAGCCAAAGAAGAAACATCAAACCCCAATGTGTGTGGAGAACCAGAGCTGTTTCTGTCTCTCTGTGCCACCTCAGGTACTTCCACGGGTGCACCAATTTTGAGGACACTTCTGAAGAGTTCATATAGAAAGCATTAAATAAACCTCCATGGAAAGGAAACGTGAAATAAAATCAAACTTATTCTATTAGTGTAATTACAGTAGCTATGAAACATAACTCAATTAAGCTTGAAAATAAGTCAATCACAGAAATTTCCTGCTGGTTTTTACAAGCTGTGTTGATTTTTATTTTCCTCCCTCCTTAGCCCTCCACGTGCCCCTTGCTGGTTTTTTTATGTTCTGTTCTAGAACAACACAATTCATCTCCTGTGTTTTCTCTAAAGTGAAGAAAGCTATTTCTCTGAGTAGGGTTGCTCTCCTCCAAACCCACAGCAGAGGAATAAGAAAAAGTTGCTGCAATTAACGACCAAGCAAACAAACAAACAAACCAGCCCAAACTTCATGAATTTCCAGCCAAGCAAGATCAAATAGACAGAAAGTCCCCAGTGTGTGTGTGACTTTCCCACCATGTTATAAAACTGCCTTGTAATGATTAACTTCTTCTGTTTTCCATGGGCTTTTTAAGACTTTGGGCTGTTCCCTTCCCAGCTGCAGGGACAGCAGAGTCCCTCCTGTCTCCTGCTTGCTCAGGCTGCCTGGAGAAGGGATGCAAAAAGCTGGGACACTGATATCACCTCTTCTATACTGTGCCTGCCTCTCATCATTGAAGGCTCTGGTTAATGCCAGTGATGAGCATGGCCTCAGGGCCCCCTCAAGGTTCAGGATACAGCCCAGGTGACACGATGATCTTACTGGTTTCAGAGGAACCTGCTGGGAGCTGTGAAGTGCCATCCAGACACTACATAAACCCCTCAGTGCTGCTGTGATGCCACAGTGGAACGACCCCAGCAAGTTCAGTGGAGCAATGCCACAGCTGAGCACAGAATTTAGCCACAAAATTAATTTGTAAAGAATACTTGTCATATACTAACAAAAAAATGAATTTTTTTTTTAAATAGTCTGGACTTTCAGCTAGAAGTACTCTGCAAAATCTGTCTAAGAGAGACACAGATTAAACCCATGGCAAGTCCAGGAGTGCATCTGGTGCCCCATGAATGGCCAAAGGCTTTTTTGACTGCTCTGGCAACTGAGCTGGGCCACCTCATTCTGCAGAAGTTTAGACATGTCTGTGCAATGGAAAATAACTTTTTGGTTTATTTTCTCATGACAGGAGGCAATCAATTTAATTTTTTTTCCCCAGCTTCTGGCCCAAGGTGTACAGTTAGCTCCAAAGTGTAACTGTGTTTGTCTGTCAAAACTATATTGCAAAGGAACAAAGGCTTTTAAAGAACAAAAAGGAAAATAAAAGTAATATACTGTACAGATTGCTGTAAAATTGAGCTGTAGTGTAAGATCTTGTGCTTTAGAATTCACTATTGAGGAACTCAAATGTGTATCATATTTATTTATTCTGGTAGGTAAAAGAAGAAGAGAAAAAAAAAAAAAAGAGTTTATATTCATTTCTGAAAAGCTGCAGCATGATGCTATGTACCAATTGTGCCAGTCCTGCTTTCTGTAAAATTATTGCCTGTTTTCATACTCCACTAATAAAAAAGAAAGAAAAAAAAAAATCAAAGACTATTTGTTTTGTAAATCCTTCATTAACATCAAGCCCAGCCAATCACCTGGAGTCTTACTGCAGCAGCCTGACCTGTTCTGTCCCTGCATTGTGTCCCAGAAAACCTGGATCTGAAGAGAGGATCAAATAACAGTGCCCACACCAGAGCCCATGCTCCTTTCCCTGTCCCCATGTCCCTGCCGCGTCCCCACTGAGGGTGCTGAGTGCCATTGCCTGTCATCCAGGGGAGGCTGGGACCACAAGGAAAAGTCTGCATGAAAAACAGGCAGAACATCAGCTTCTGGCTGTTGTGGTCACTGTCTCCAGCTGGGGTGGCAAGCACAAGGGATTTGCTCTCTTGTCATCCCCCAGCACAAGCCAGGAGATAAATTGATGCCTGATGGGGTGGGGATGGGAAAGACCTGACCAGAGAATTTGTCTTTAAAGGCAGCTGTGCAGGAGAAATTAGACCATTCTCAAGCTGTTTGGGCTTTCCTGCAGTTCTGGAGATGTCTCTGGTCTTTTGCTGGAAGACTTGTTCTCTTTTCTAAGGCAAGCAAGCCAGTGTGGTCTGTGCTGGAGAAGATGGCAGAAATGCCAGCACCCCTCCACATCACTGCTTCCTAAGGGTGGGTTTGAACCTAACTTACCTGGGCAAGAAGTTGCCAACAATATCCATGGCTTTGCATCTTGGCTACAGGTCCAATTTGATGCCTGGTGAAGCTGAATCTATTGGGATTTTCCTGAAGTCGTCTGTTCATGAAGTTCTTGAAAAAGAATCAAATTATTCAATTTTAGAATGTTATCCCCCACCAACATGACTTGCTGGCTTCTTTTCCCAACTCTAGAAATATTGTAGATGGAAAAAACATAGGGGAGAAGTTGCTGGGAAGGAAAAGCATTTGTAATAATGATCAGTACATTTTGTGACATTCTCAAGAAAAGTGATTTTTCTCTCAAACCAGTCAGAAATCCAGGAATACTCAGAATCTAAACATAGCCTGGGAACACCCCTGCCAACAATGTTTTTAGTTCTAATTTTTTTTTTTACTGGGTTTCATCAGTGCCTTCGAGGACCATTTGATCACATGCACCCAGAGTACCAGCCAGCTCCAGCTGCCCTAGGCTGCAATCATTGCCATTTTTTTTCCAACAGCAAGGAAAGTATTAATCACTAGATTTCCTTTTCCAGTGGAATTACAGGTTTGTTTTGAATATTCAAAAACCCTGTGGGTAAGGAGAGCCTCTGACCTTCAAGGCCTCCAAACAGCTCAGTCAATTCCTGCCTTCACCAAGAGGAAAACAAACATGAGCTGTGATCACACCATCACATATGGTTATCTGCAACCTAGAATAAGCCCTGATTTTTTAAACCCCCCAACACACACAAGGTCGATGAGGTAAAGTCAGCCACCTGCTCAAACTGGAACCCAAACTTGCAGGAAGTTCAAGGTGATGTTTTGTCCTTAAAAGCCATGTCTGAAAGTTATCAGGAGGTTTGTTCCAGAAAAATACAATGTAAGGGGAAAAATAAGATTTGAAAGAGCTCCAGAGCTCAGTATTAACTGCACATGTGGCATTTTGATCCATTTCCATAAAGCATAACAGAATATTTGCTAAAGAAGGAGGAGGAGGAAGGGGAAAAAAAAGACCAGAGTTAATATTCTCCTTCGGATCCCCCATTTGCTGATTACTCTGCAAGCTGTGTAATTGGGTGTTTCTGGCAATATGATGAAATGTGCCACAAACATCAAAAAACGGTGCTACATTAAATCTGCTTTTCATAATCTCTTCTCATTTCCCAGACCTGAGACATTTTATTCAATTTTTCCTGACTAAGTTGATATGTAAAGCCACATAAACAGATCAATGCAAATAAATACATATATATTTTTCAAATGCTCATCGAAATGCATTCATTACAAAGATTTTCATCAAGGCTCTCTCACACCACTGCCAGCCAAAGAAACTCATTTTTTAAATGTTGCATTATTTTTTAGACTACTTTGTGGAGCTACAGGCCACTTCTTTCTATTCCATTAACAAGTCCAACTCAATCTATCATGTTTCAGCCTTATCTTACCCGATTAGAAAATCATTTTCCTATTTGCATTAAGGGCAAAAATCTATGCAAAGTCACCATAATGTTATTCAAGCTGCAGAATAGCAGTGAAGATCCTATTACACACTGAGGCCAGCTCTGTTCTCAGGATCTGCAAGTCCAGAAGGGTCTTTATTTTAACTTGCTGCAAGGCACATGTCAGAGAAACCCATCTTGCCTTTGACAAAGCAAATATTAATAATACCTAAGTGACTTAAATACCTGCAACTTTTGTCTGTGTATCACTTGAGGCTTTTGCATAGATTCCACTTGGTGACTCCAGGATTTGTTCAGGATTTGCAACTCCCTTTTTAATGAAGCCTGGCTTCTTCCTCAGCCCTGGGAAATCCTTTGGCTCTCTCCCTCTGGTCCAGCATCCCCAGGCAAGAATGACTTCCCACTGGGGTGAAGCCCAGTCTTCCAGCCATCAGACTGCAGCCCATTCTTTGCAGCTGATGGAGGAAAATACTTTCATTCCTGTAGGGGCAGGACAAGGACAGTGTCCAAGTGCAGAAGTGTCAGGACTGCACCTTACCTGCACTGGCCTTACCAAACTAGACCCAGAGCCTGAAGGTGTTGAGTTGTCTGACACTTGAAATCAGCAGATGTTAATGAAATAGGGTTCTTGGCTTCTCCAAGCCCTGACTGAACAAGACACTCATCCAGGCAGCTCAGCCAAGACCTGTGATTAGTCCCAGCTCCATGTTGCAGCCCTGGGAGTGGGGTGTCTGTATTGTACCCTCTCACCCCTAATCCCACTTCCTTTTCACAAACCTCCACCCCAAGTTGTTTTCTTGCTCTAGTCTGGCAGGGCTGGGACAAGCTGAGCCCATTTCTCAGCTTTGCTTCTCCTGGAAGCCACCAGAGCTTCACTGCATCTGTGAAGCCACAGATGTCACTACATCTGTGCTGCGGGGTTTTACACATCACCTTCCCCAAATCCTGAGCAGGGAATGCAGGGACCCAAAGCAAAGTTAATTCCCTCACCCACAGAAGCCAGGCATGTATCCGGTCCACCAGCAAGGTATGTATTCCCTTCAGCTTGGCTTCCTTGCAGACACATTCTCTCTTCATTAGTAAAGCAAGTTATGAGTGTTGGATTGCACTGTATCCGCAAGAAAGCACATGGGCGGACTGATAAACAGAGGTATGGGGTTATTTCAATAAACATCATGAAAGGTCCAATAAAAGAGGATGTTGGTGGGATTTTTCATCTCCTTGGAGAATAAAATTCCTCTGTTTTTTTTTATAGGAATCGTACTGGAAACAGGCAACACAGAATGACTTATCCACTCTAGGATGTGACTGAGAAATTTGGGTAGTTTTATAACACACAGCTTAGCCTGACATAAAACTGACATTTTATGTCATAAACTGACATAAAATGCTCCACGCAGGTGACACCATCTGCACAGAACTGTTGTCCACCCCACCATGAGCTGTGCCTGTCCATCTCCCAGCACAGCTCATGACAGATTGCAAAGGCCAAACCTGTGTTTTTGTTCCTCTTGCACTAGGGAGAACCAGACCCACTGAACAACCAAACCCAAAGTCACTCAATCACTTGCAAAGCAAACCAAAGAGGTCTCATTTGACAGCCTGCTATTAGCTGGAGGAATTACTTTCAACAGGACATAGGGAGGCTAAAAGTTATGTGGCAGTGAACATGGGGATGGGATCTGTCTGGAATTATTCCATATGAAGTGATGCATGGGGTGGCCCATGGGATCACATAACCATTAGGAAGCTCAGGTGAGGCACTTACTTTTCCCAGATTGATTTTGGAGCTGTCATTTTTAACCAGCAAACCCTATGCCACACTTAATGCAAAGGCACCTGCAAGCACATTTTAATCCAAAATAGAATATTTATGCTATTTTCCCCATTATTTCTTTCCTATGGAGTCAATTAATAGATCCTCACCACCCCAAAGGCTCTGTGAGCTAGGTGGCTCATCTCATCTGTCTGGTGGCCATGGCCAGGGTGGCTTTCAGGGACAGGAGACCATCTTGTCCAGGACTCTGTGAAAAACAGCAGAGAAAAGCAAAGCAGTTCAGAAGTTGCAGGTCTCCACAGCTGCCCTGGGTAACAGAGGGGAAAAACTGAAATCCACTGTGTTACCCTGACAAAAGATTTGCTGATGGATTTTCATGCCTGCAGTCTCACTGTCCTTTAGTGAAATAATGAACTTTCCTAAAACAAGATAAATCAGTCACCTGGTGGAAGCAGCTCAGCTCCCTTCAGCTTGTGGTCATGGAAGCACACTCAGAAATTCCGTGGCACCTTTGGTTTTGCTTCACCAACAATGTCTCCTATGACACCTCCTGTAGACCAGCCTCCTCCCTTCCCCAGGTAAAACTGGGAAGCATCTAGTAAAAATTTCTTGTGATTGCCTAATGGAGACCACCAAAGATGAAACTCTTCCCTGGAGAGATTATCTGCTGGAGAGAGACCCATATGGAGAATTAGGGACATGTTTCTTGTTGTGTGTCAAGAGAAGAGAGAAGCATCACAGCCCTGCTCCACCCCAGCCCTCTCCCTGGCTAAGCCATCCAACACATTTGCTGCCCCTCCCCATAACAGGGTAAAAAGGGTAAAAAAAATAAAAAAGAAAAAAAAAAAGTAAAAAAGAAAAAAGAAAGGCCTTCTGATCCACTCTGAAACATGAGATATCTCTCAAACCCTCAAAAACGTCTTAATTTCCTTTCCTCACTCTCTGTGCAGGGAATGATTACTTGGGCAGGAATGTTTCTGAAGGAAGACAAAAAAAAAATTACATTAGTGGGGAACAATGGAAGGGAGACCTGGTGGAGCAGAAGAAGTGAATTAGTTTTGCCTTCAGAGACACCCACAGAGAAAAGAAAGGTGTCTGAGTTGCCTCAAAGTAATTCCTCTTTGCATGGAGCTCCTCTAACTGGCTCAAACAAATAGGTCCGAGTGATGTGCATTTGATTGCAGCCCCACTTCCCCAATTTTGTTTGTTTGCTTTGCTTCCACCTGCATTTTTAAGTCCTTCCACCTCCCAGGATGTCTGCAGGGCTGTGTTAGCTGTAGGAATGTGTCAAATCTCCACCAGGTCTCAGCAGAAGAGTCAGGGATGGGAAGGGGGTTCCCATCTGCTCTGGTTTTTGGAAACAAAAGCAAAGCATCAGAGAGGGAGCTTTTTTCAGAATGGAAATTTAGGGACAAATTAACCCAAAAGCAGGCAAGGGGATGCAGGGGGCAGCAAGGGGAAAAGGGAAAACAGGAAAACAAGAGGAGTGAAATCCCAAGTAGGTAGAATTCTATCGAAATGGTTCTTTAGGTCCATATTATCACATATTTTTTCCCTATTTCCCTTCATCGTTAACTGAAAACCAAATGTTTTTTAGCACTAAGCAGAACCTTACTGGCAGACCAATTGGTTTCTTTCCATTTCCCAACAACACCTAAAAAAAATGTCTGTGCTTCTACAAATTAAAAAACAAAACAAAACAAAACACACAAACAAATAATTCACTTTTCATTCACCTTCGCTTGAAAAAAATACTGAAATTAAGCCCTCAGAGCCTGAACCAGGGTCTCAGCTCAGCCCTTCCAGTTGACCTTTAAACCCCCTTGCTTTTTGGCAGGTCTTTGTAGGGGGACCAGGGGCTCCTATCTTCTGCACTTCCAGAGTGTCAGGCTGAACAAAAGCAATCCCTCCTCTCTTTTTCTTGAGGATGAAGTGGAGCACACACACACACAGCAGCCAGGATGCCTTCTATGTTGAAAAATTCCTATGCTGTCAGGCCTAACTAATAAATTGTCAAGATATGTAAACAGGGCAGGGGATGCTATTTATTTATTTATTTGTTTGTTTTAAAGGGGGGTGGGGGGGAGCTTGAAAGCCAAGGACAGACTTGTACCTGCCTTAGATGAATAAGTATCCCATTATCTTGAAGAATGAGAGCCCCAGGCTGTGATTATGCCACTATTGTATTCTAAACAGCATGGTTTGTCAAATGGAATAAATCCTGGCAAAATCAAATAAAAAAAGGGATCCAATTTGAAGCCCAGCACACAATTTATTATTTTGTTTAATGTCACCCTCTCGATGTTACTGATTATTGGGCAAATAGCCCCGTGTTTAAGCATGTGTTTAGAGTCACCTGTCCCCCTGGCAGGCTCCCAGCTGTCACCCTCACTGTCACCCAGTGCTGGCAAGCTGTTTGCCTAGATTGTCATAATACAGGCCAGCATAATGGGGAAAAAAATTAAAAATTTGGGTTTCTACTTGAAGGAGCTAAGCCATGACTTTGAGGGATGCAATGAGGAACACTTTGCACTGTACTGGCAGTGCCAAACCAGGCAGGTGCCAACAGCAGACACTTGCATTGTAAATTCATGAGGTAGAAATAAATTTCTTATTCATCTTCTTTTATTGATTTGGAGTAACAACCCATCTCCCAGAGACTCTTGAAAAGGTTTCTCCCCTCTCAAAGATGTCATCTCCTGTTGCATTATGGGTCAACCTTGACCGAAAAAAAAAAAGAAAAGTGATTAAAAAGGCCAAAGAGATTATATACATTACTAGGTGTTATAGAATATATACTTGATATCACTTTACTGCTTGAGTCACAGGGTGGGATTGGACATCTTGCTGCCCTTGCATATCATGGAAACGTTGCTGGAGCACTGGAATGATGACTGTTAAGGAGCCAGATCCAGTTCTGCTCAGCATTCACTTGGCTTCCAAAAGTGTGTCGCTCTCCTGAAAAATTCCTTGGAGAGAGCTCCCATGGATGTCTCCCAGGCACACGTGGAAGTGTTCAGGAGGGAGGGAAGGGGCAGGCTGGCTGCCCTCAGGCATGTCCTTGGGGACCAGTTTGTTGAGGAGGGAGAATTAAGGTGGCTTCTATACTTCACTTAGATGGAGTTATCACAATTTCTTGGCATGGCCTTGAAGGGGCTTGGTGTTCCCCAGCTGTGAGAGAGCAAGAGAACCACACCACCTCCAAGTGGCATAACCTATTCACCTTGTTTCCATTTGTATAAACTCTTGAGTTCCATAAAAAACATTGACCCAGGAGCAGAATGGGACAAAGAACATGTGAGTGTTGGACATTGACCACAGAGCATCTTCTGCCCAAAAAGCCCTCATGATTTTTCCTTCTGGTCCCATAACCCTTATCCTTACACTTGCCTTGAACAAGAAGGATTATTCATATTCTGGTGCTTTAAATGACTGAGGATTATGGAAGCACGAGGCTGAAGTGCAAAAATCCAGCATTTTGTCAGCTCCCTGGGGCTGGAGTTCTTATGATATGCAAGCAGATTGAAATTATGGAACAAGAGCTGAAGGTAGCAGGGAGTGACCTGGCAAAGTCTGGGTGGAAGGAATGATTAAAGAGTCAAAAGAAAAGAAATGTGGGTGCATTTTATTCGGTTGCAATTGAAATCAATAAGAACTACAGAATGCAGCCTCCTGGTTGGTCTTGAAAGCAGTATTTGTTAAAGCACAATGAAAAATGGAGGAATTTTAAAAATCTAATTTATTTTACATCATTTTGTGTGTTCTGTTTCACTTTCCTGAACCTCATTGCTTATGGACATGGTAATGACATTCACTCCTTGTTTCATTCAAGTTGCATAGGACAGTCAAATGTGAGCATCAAGAAAGTTACTCTCAAGTCCCTAAGATAATTTATGAGATTTTTTTTCATGTAGAAAAACGACTCCTTTTGCTTCAGTGTTTGGCTGTCAACTTTCTGTAAACCACAAAGGAGAAAGTAATTTAAAAAGCCAAGATGCTTTCGTATTCACAGGGCTCCAGGAGCTGGGATTTAACCCTTTTGGCTTTCACCCCCTCACTCCCCAGATGTTGCAAAGTCTGGGCAATCAGTTCCCCTTGTTGCTTTTCCATTGCTTCTGCTGAGCACTTGCCAGCCAACTCTTGACAAAGTTTTCCTGATTCTTTAAAACAGGCAAAGGCAGCACAAAAATGCAGTCCCTCATTACAGAAGAGATACATGCATTCATGATCCAGAAATCTGATTTTTTCCTTTCCCCAGCTCTTTTGATCAGCCCAGAAAGAGTATTACCTGTAAGACTTTTTTTTCCAACACAAAGCAGGAATGATGGCAAAGTTTCTATTTGCTTTGTGCAGAACATGTGAAAAACATTCCACACCCACATAGTCTAAATAAATTAGTCAAACAAAACCCAGATTTCCCAAAATGAGTTTGAGTATCTTACCAGAAAAAAGTTTTTTCTATTGGAATATGCATGTTAGAGAGGACTCATGTGGGTCCATGTCATAGGTTGGAAAGGTGAGGACACTGCTGCTTCAGAATTCTCTCTGTTATAAGGTCCTAACCTGTTAACAAAAAAAAAACCAAAAAAACCCAGACACAAGCATCTTACAGATGGAAACATAACATCAAAAGCCTGTGTGCCCTTAGCTTTCTGAACTGAGAACATGACTGTTTCCCAGGGGAATTTAATACTACTTGATGCCATTGCCCAGGCAAGCTCAGTGTGTTTGTATTTTTTTCTTTTACAGGAAAGTGGCTTCAAAAGCTTCCAGAATGTTTCTTCTTTCAGAAGTGCTTTTGCCTCTGTAGGTTTTCAATATACATTTCTCGCACCCCTGATTTCCAAATTCTTCTACTTTTCTGGGACTTCTGTTTCCTATCATCTGGAAACCCTAAATATTGCCCTCAGAGGCAAACTCTAAATATTTCCAAAGAGGTTACCAACAACAACAAGAAATAGAAAAAACAAAAAATAACAACACCAAGAATACCCAGTGAAAGTCAAGAAACCCTATGAGAAAAAAAATCCAGAAACTGAGCTTGAGACTTTCAAAGACTCTCCCAACAACATAGAGGTTTGCACCTTCAAATCTTCCACCCACTTCAGCATTAACCACCATTGCCTTTCTTCTTCTTTTTTTTTTTTTTTTTCTCAGTTTTTCCCAAGCAAAGGGAGCTGCCTGCCCACTCCACCCTCAGCAATCCCCTGACCCCTCTCCCAGCCCCTGCTCCATGGGGTGAACCTTGCGAGAGCCCACGGCCCCATTCAGGGCCAGGATTGTGCTGTCCCCACCAGGCTGAAAGCCCTGGGAGGAGGGGAGGGGAAGAGGGGAGAGGAATCCAAAGGAATTCTGGCACCCTGGCCCGATAAGAAACTTTAACCCTATTCAGCTGCTGACAACCGCTTGTAGAATATGATCTTAATCCTGTTTCTAACATTCTTTCGCCCTTCGGCCGCCCTATTCCAGGCTGTATTCTTCTGACTGTCGCCTTAGCAAATCCCCCAAATAGAATTACTGGGGGGGGGAGGTAAACATCAAAGGGAAATTCAAGAGATCTACAGTAGGTTCACACAGCGGGGGAAAGAGGGGCAGGTGGGGGCTGGTGGCAAGGGCTGGCTCTGCCCTCACCCTGCCTCCTGTTCTGGTTGCATTCCTCTCCACAGGGCAGCCCCAGAGACCTGCTCAACTCTTTTTAACTATTTTTGGTATTTTTGGTATTATTATTATATTTTTTTTTATATCCTTCTTGAGGCTTTCTGGTTTTTTCCTTGGGAGGATGAGAGCCCAGTGGTGCAAAGATCCTGTGTAAAAATAACCCTTTGGTCAGAGGTGTGTGTCACCTAAAGGGAGAAGATGGAGGTGGGAGAAGGAGAGAATATCTTCCTGCTAGGAAGCAGAAATGGGGAGACAGTGAGAGACTTGCCCAGCAGCACACGTGGAGCCTGTTGTAGAAATGAAATGAGTGAACATAATTTGGGAGTTCCCAATATTTCCCATCAGAAGCAGGAGCCTTCAGCACTCAGAGACATATAAGCCCCATGGCACATCCTGAAGAGCCTCCCAACATGGGTTACCAACTCCTGCATGGAAGAAGCCTCCATCAGAGCACAGGAGAAGCATTCACACAACTGCAGCCTCCTCTGCTGCATAATTAGCACAGCACCATCTACTGTGTCCCTGGGGCTAAGGAGAAGGTGGGACTCTGAGGACAATGCCAAATCCTGTCACACTTCAGTCCTCTAGAAACCAGGGACCTATTTCCTGCTTCCTGTATAGTTGATGAAGAAGGGTGAGCTCCTACCAACCTCTGTCTAGCATGACTTAAGGTGGGGTATGGACCATGTGTCCTCCAAAGGCCCCTTCCAACCCAAATTATTGCTCTAAATACAGCAGGTTCCTTGTAGCCCTTTGTAGCAGCTGCAGCAAGACAGCTGCTCCAGGGAGGGCACAACGATGATGGAGCCAAACTTTTCTTGTATAAAACTATTCTATGACAAGGGAAAAAGCCACTACTGGCAGCTTGGGGGACTTGGATTAGCATTAGGAATTCCTGGAAGTTACAGTAGGTCAGGACACCAAAGGTGGGGGATCTCCATCCCTGGAGGATTTCAAAACTTGGGTAAACACAGCCATGGCAAGCCTGACCAAGTCCTGGCAACAGCCTTGCTCCAGACAGGAGGAAGGACTGAAGAGCCCAGAGATGCCCCAGCACCACCCAAGCACACTCCTCAGCTGCCAAGTGTTTAAACAGCAGTTTTATTCTGAAAAAAAAGAGTTGTTGCAAGAAAAGCCCTGTAAGACAGTGTAGCAACTTCCAGAATGTGAAAATTGGATCAGCTATAAAAAAAAAAAGAGAGAGACCTAAAAAAAGAGCACCCACCACCCACATTAAAGGATTAACTTTCAGTTAAGAACCTGAGCAGCTTTCACCCTGAACAAGTCAAGCTGCCTGTCCCACTGCTGTTACCTCCAATGCCCCATTATATGTGGTTTGGAGGAAAGGCTTCACATTTTTGGTCTGGTTTTCCTGTTTGACAAAGGAGACTGAGTATCCTCATATGTTCATTGATGCTCTAGATTCACCCCAAACCTCAAGACCCCAGCTGGATTGCAATGGATCATCACCTGTTAGCAGGGTGTAAGCTATGATAGAGTCTTTACAGATCTTTTCTCTCACGGTTGTATGTCAAAACTTGTTTTATTCAATGCAGAAGACCCTTGAACATAGCAGGCTGATGAAGAGGTCCACCTTACAGCAGTTATTTTGCTTTCTTTTAACTCATTCTGCGGTTTTGGCATCTTGCCTATGCAAAGAAAGCTGGGGCTGGGAGGAGGAGATACATTCCACATTTTCATCACATTCAACAAGAGGAAAAAAGGCACAAAAGAACACCATTTTTAGCCTACACAACTGCTGTCACATGTTTTTCAGTGTTACTGCTTGATTTAAGCCATGTGATACCCATGAGGTACTTTTAGGACCTGAGACAGCCCATAGGACATGGGAATTCTTCTTTCTACTCATCTCTTGTTAGACCCGAAATGGAAAAACTTGTCTAGTTTTGATCACCACTTCAAGAAAGAGGTGTATTAGGTGGAGAGAGTCCAGAGAAAAATAATGAAATTGACTGGAAAATGGGATCCATAGAGAAAAATTATGCAGTGATGTTGTGCAGCCTGGAGAGAGAAAAGCAAAGGCAGATTCAAATATATTTGCCTGCTTGAAGTACACAAAGAGCTGTGAGGGATCAGGAAGCAGTCCCTTCACCATGTCCTCAGAAAAGAGGGCAAGTTCCAGGCTTAGAAATGTATTCTTCAAATTTTGCTGGTCAGAGCCTATCCACCCTGTAAGGAGCTCCCAGGTCTCTTTGGGATAAACTGTTTCTGCCACATCATTTGATATGTTGGGAATAGGTTTTTATTTCTCACACTTTGTGTGGCCTGAGGCTTCAGTGATTACCAGGCTTGCCCCTAAACCTGTGTTCCAGCTTCATCATCCAGCTTGTCACCCTGCACATCACAAAGCAAAGGACTTAACTCCCCTTGAAACAGGGAACCCCTACACCACCTTGCCTGCCAACAAGGAGGTACCCTCCACCTCACCTGCAGCAAAAAAGTTATAGTGGTTAATTACCCTCACAGGCCATGTTAATCTTGCTATGAGATCCTGTCTCATCCTAGGGCTCACACCTCCTTCTCGGGTTGCTTGAGATTTCACCCCTGATTGCTGTTGGCATCCATAGTCCTGCTCGTTATGAAAAGCTCAGCTAGATCAGTTGCAGAGGGAGGCTTAAGTGTTTCCAAGACCCTAATGAAAATTCCTTTCTGTAGAAACTGTGACCCAGACATGAAACCCAACCCTCAGCAGGAGACTTCTAATTTCATAGGAGACAAAAGCCAAGCACACTGAAAAAAATTGTCACTCTCTTGGAGAATGGGGATTTCTCATTCAGGTGTGAATTGCTCCATCAGCCTCCACACATCCCTGTACTTAGGGGTGTTTCTCTTGGGATTTAGTTTAAATCAACGGAATGGGTTTGGGAACACTTTGTGTCTGCCTTGTCTGGACAATGGGACAACCAAACCTTTGGGCAGCTTTTGGCATCCAAGTCTCCTTTCTTGTTTAATCCTGAAAGTGTTTATTTGGACTTGAGGACCAGTTTGTTGAAGATTTGGGACATGGAGTGGTGACCACATGTGACTTCCCTAATGGTGCCTCTAGACAGAGAAAATAACTTGGGTGAGCCCTTCTCATCCAAGGAGATGTGGTATTTGGCCACTCAGCCATTCACCAGAGACTGTTCTGGATGTCCAAGAAGCACCTCCGTATGCCTAGCTTGATGTCAGGATGAGCCTAACACCAACACTTCAATCACATGGAAAAGAGTAAAGGTGTCTGGCTATAAATTATTATTTTATTTCATCTACAATGTTAGCTCTGGATTACATTTGGGTGAAAATATATTCCCTCACAATCTGGGCCTCAGGAAAAAATATCTCATCAGAAACTTTTCTGGAGAAACCAGAAAAAAGGCACACTGATCCAGTCCCCATATTGATTCCTCAGGTTTGTGTTTTAGAGTCTCAGTTCACATTTTTTTCTGTTAATTTGCCTAGTGACCTGTTTTCTATGTCCCTTCTTGAGTGGGGCAAGCAAGAATATGTCCATTTTCAAAATACTGGAGAAATGGGTCACAAATCTGGGCATCCTGTGTCCAACACAAGAGATGCTTTTGTATGGGCAGGCTCAAAACTGATCCTGTCTGTTCATGCTCGGTATGTTCAAGCTTAGCACTGCTTCCAAGTCTGGGTGAGTACCAGGATCCTACCATATTCCTATTCCCCTTTCCCTAGATAAAACAGTTGAAGAGGGGATTTGGAGGAGCAGGATTTGTGGGCTGCAAAGAGCCCACGTGCATCACAATGTGATCACAGCAACAAGGATGCCCTTTAGCTAAGGAGGTTCTCATCCTTTCTCCACACCAGACCATTGCAAAATCAGCTTCTGAGAGGACTCTGCTTCTCATTTATTTCCCCTGGGCCTGCCCGTGCTTCCCTCCATTAACCTTGCCAATTTTTTGTTCAGTTTTAAACCAGTTCCAATTAAATGGCTTTTCAATCAGTTTGATCACAAGTTCTGCTGCCAGAAGGGCGGCACACCCATGAAATCAGGAATTTCCTGCAGGACAGATACTTTCTGAAAAGAAAAAAAATCTAAAAAATTTTGGATTTTCTCTTGGAAAATGATCAGCTCAAAACCAGAACTATTCAACCTCATAGCCAACATTTTCCTTGTTTTCTTCCAGAATTTGGAGTAGACTCCCCCCCCCAAAAAAAATTTTTGTTCTTGACAAAATATTTCATGGATAAAACCAAATGCACTCTGCCCTGGCTCAGAGTTCAAACAGGCAGGAATTTTCAGAGAGCCCAGACCTGGGGCTTGGAAAGGCTCTGGCTTCTTGGCAAACGCTGTTCAATAAAGTAGCTCAGAAGTGTCCATGTTTGTCCAAGGCACACCTCCAACCAGTTTAACACTGGGGAGGCTAATCCAACTTGAATAATTTCTAATATATATCATCTGACATTTTCCTTTCCAGTAATTTATTTTTTTTTTCTTGTTAGCAGCTACAGAGACATACTTTCAGGGTTGGCTCCTTCCCCTTTTCTCAGCCTCTGGAGGATTAAGACATGATTTTATATGCACTGTGTTTTTCCCCCTCCTTCAACACCCATCAGCCCAGGGTATCACTGTCATTTATTCAAGCAACAAGGGTGCACCTGGTGTTTATTCACTGGACCAGATTGGTGCCAGATAGAAGAGCCAGGCTGTGTTCCCCTTTGCTTCTAATGCTGGGAGATGGGATGGGGAAACCTGGCTCTGGAAGCAAGCAGATGAGCAACACCAAACATCTTCCTAGACCTGGTGACTGCAAGTCCTTGGTGATGACTGGTCCTTGTGGGATAATGCCAGGAATAGGCATATTAAGCACATGAATGTCAAGTCCTAATTCATCTCTTTAATGTTGTACAGTAGGAGGACTGTACCCCCCTGCTGTGGTGTAATTTCACGCTGAGGAGTCTGATGGGGCTTCCTGCAGACTGATCCTTTATGGATCAGAAAACTCACTTTCTCTTTGTGTTAGAGGACCCAGAGATTATCTTATTAACCACCTCTGTGCCAGCGTAGATTAAACACCAGGCTCTGCTTCTTCTGAGGACTCCTTTTAGTGCTTCATCTCTCCTCCTATCAGTTCACAGCTCAGAGGTGAAGAACCCCTGTGCCTCTCCCTGTGGGTTTCACACCCAGGTGAGCAGAGGGCTGCTCTGCTTTTTCTTGGCTCTCAGCAATGCTGGCCTTGCTTGAACCCTAAATCAGCTTAAGCAGCTTGTTGCATCTGCATTAGGATTCCCATATCCCCTTTCCAGGTTCTTTCCTCCTTTTCCCAAAAGAGGCAATGTTCAAACCACTTCAGAGCAATGTCCTATAGGTACCACCAGCCCCAGAGCTGCTAGCATGACAGCTGAGATGGGACCACCTCAGGCATTCTACTCCATAGGACACGGACAGCTGGAGGAAGGGCTCCTTCTCTTCCACTGTCTCAGTCCACCAGACTTCCACTCCCACAAGAACTTCACAAACATCTCCAGATCCTGCCATGGGGCGGCGCAAGATGAGGCAGTGACTGGTTAGGATGTTCCAGTGGTCTCTAAAGGTGCCTGTCAGGCACTGCACTCAGGTTAGGAAAGGGCTGCAAGAGGGAAGTTAGAAATTCAGTGTATTCTCAGACACTCCTCAGGATGGGGATTTTCCAATCTACAGAGACAAAAGCCTTCTGCTTTCACCACTAGACCATGGCTGCCTCCCAGAATGATGCCAGAGGGCCACCCTGTAGCCACATCCCAGTGTGTAACAGGGGATGATAGTTTATAATCTCATTTTCTGGGCTGGCTGCCCTCCTGGTGCCCCTCATGCTTCATGTAAATCATCTGGAGTCCAATTTCTCTGGCTCACAGGGCTGTTCTTCCTTTGCCTACTTCTAACAGGCTCCTGGCTGAGCAGGGAGCTTTTCAGTGAAGAGACACCCAGGACCCACCTAAAAAATTGCAATTCCTTCTTGTTTGGACAGAATGCTGCAGCCAGGGCCAGACTCCCATCTACACACAGTTTTGGCAGATTAGGAGCAGCTCCAGCATGTTCAAATCTTCTGTTCTGTGCAAATGTGCCTCCCCATCCATCAGCACCTATTCCTGAACCAGGGTCATCCCCATCCTGTTGTTGCTTCACCTGACACAGACAAAAAAACCAAACAGCAGTTCAACACAGCCCTTGGTGGATTTCAATTATTTTTAGGTTATTGCTCATCTCTGCTCTTGTTGTATAGAGCTACAGACCCAGTGGCAAGTTTCGCCAACACCAACAGCCTTTTTGCAGCTAGTGAAAAATAACCTGCTTTTTATCTGCAGAAAATAGCATTGCCTGGGTCTTACCATGGCAAATTATTTAATGGCCCCCCAAGCATTAAAGAGTCCTTCCCTGTTCATAGGGCTGTGTAAATCTCTTTCCAGCTGCTCTTCTGCTGAACTGCTGAGCACCTCAACTTGCAAAGCAGAGCCCCAAGCTACAGCTGTATCTGTCCTGTCCCTCCAAGCAGGGAGACAAAGTGGCCCCTTGCATCACGGGGGGATCATCTGCCCTCTCCCAGGTCCCCAGCTTTTCTCCCTCACCATAGGTCAGTGCTCCCTGGGAGGATGCAGGATAACAGGACACAAGCTCGGGGAAAAAAATCCTGTATTCCTGACTGGGAGCACAGCAGCATCCCAGTGGGATCCCAGGAGGAGATGCAGGTGCTGAGCCTGCAGCTCACCTCTGCTGGGAAACACTGAAGTGTAGAAAAAAACAAGTCTCCAAATTTCCAAGTGTCTGACAAGCTCTTGTTTGCAAAGAGGGAAAGACACTGATCTCATTTGTATCACAGCACGAGGCTGCAGCACCCACTCCATGCCACAGAGGCATGGTCAGAAAAAATGTATCTTCCAGGTGGAAGTTGCTGAGTCAGGAGCTTTTCTCAAAAATCAAATAATTTACAGGGCAGTTGGGTTTTCTTTTCTAATGTAGGGAGAATAGTGAAGGATTTGTCATTTTAACTGCAATATTATTCTCAGTGTTACTTTATTTTTCCATAAGGGAAGAAACAGACCCCTCTGTTCTACCCCAGTGTTGCTCAAAGTGCATTAACAGGGCAAATTTCCCCTGTGCTCAGCCCTGGCGAGGCCACAGCTTGACTCCTGTGTCCAGTTCTGGGTCCCTCAGTTCAGGAAGGAGATTGAGGTGCTGGAGCAGGTCCAGAGAAGAGCAAGGAGGCTGTGAAGGGATCCAGCACAAGTCCTGTGAGGAAGGGCTGAGGGAGCTGGGGGTGTTCAGTCTGGAGAAGAGGAGGCTCAGGGGAGACCTCATCACTGTCTACAACTCCCTGAAAGGAGGTTGGAGCCAGGGGGGGGTTGGTCTCTTTTCCCAGGCAGCCATCAGTAAGACAAGAGGGCATGGACTTAAACTCTGCCAGGGGAGGTTTAGGTTGGATATTTGGGAGAAATTCTTTACAGAGATGGTGATCAGGCATTGGAATGGGCTTCCCAGGGAGGTGGTGGAGGGGTCCCTAGAGATTTTTAAGAAGAGACTGGATGTGGCACTCAGTGCCATGGTCTGATAACCACAGTGGTAGTGGATCAAGAGTTGGACTTGATGATCTCAGAGGCCCTTTCCAACCTGGATGATTCTGTGATTCTGTGAAATGGATGGTAGTGAGAAACCTCAAATTCTCCAGGAGGAACTGACTACTACTTCTACTATTTCTCCTTTTATTTTTTTTTTTCTTCCTTGCAAACAACCTACTTAAGAAAAAAACTCCTGGCAAAAATGTGCAACTGGAACCCTTTATTTTTGCCTTTACAATCTGACAACTTTCTCTCTCCTCCTTTGGCCAGGTGAACTGGGTCGGGTTGGGCTTGGAGATCTTAGGCTCTCTATAACAGCCTCACCTATGAAGGTGTTGGGAGAAGGCTTGGGTAGGTGATGGGAGAAAACTTATGAGGGTGATGGGGTGATGGAGGAAGGCTTTTGAGGTTGTGTAGATCCTGAGATCCTGCTGGATGGGAAACACAGCTTGCAGCCACGATTCCCACTCCCCAGCCACAGAAGCAGAGGTGAAGCCATCAACAGCAGAGATGGCTGCAGGTGATGGGGGAAGCAACCCAGGAGGCAGCTGCCCTGAGGACATGTTGGTGTGACCCAGTGTATGGGGAGCTGCTCACTTGCTGTGAGACTGGAGCAGAAGCCACAGGAGAGCTTTTGCCTCCCTACACAGCAGGAATGGAGCTGCAGGTCCCCCTGTGGCTGCTGCAGAGCCCAGGGGACAGGCAGGGAAAGCAGCATCCCTTCAGCACAACCCAGGGAGCGCCTTCACCGTGCACTGGGGAAGATTTTTGAGCCTGAATAAATGCAAAGCTCCCTATTCTGCCTGGCACAGTGGGTTTCCCTGAGTCTCAGCCCATGCCTTAACGAAGGACCCGTTCCAATCCGTGAGCTGGAGCAGGAGGGAGAACTGTTTGTTTAGACCTGTGTGGGTTAGGCAGCTCAGACTTTATTCTTGCACTTTGATAGGTTCCTAAATGAAAAATCCAATAATATTTTGAGCAGAACGAGTTCTCATGAAAGTCATTTCTAAATCACCCGGCTCATCCTACCTGTCGGCTGGATTCTCCATCCCCACCAACCTCAGCTTGGTGTAACCTCACTTCTCCCAGTGGTTTTACTCCAGGGAGCTGAGTCTGGCCCTGCCACAGTGAGCACCAGCTGGTGCCTGCCTTTAATGAACATGTAAATAGACAGGAGGCTTCGGAGAAGAGTAACCCTGCAGTCAGGAAGTTCTCCAAAGCAGCTCGGGAGAAATAATACTTTATTCCTGGTGGTGTGAATAAGTGATAGGGAATGGCTAAGAAGGGTTCATGCAAATACTCTCGAATTAAGCTCCGTCTGAAGTTAGAAAAGGAAGATGATAAACACACCCGGCTTTAAAACTGCAAAATATGCTTTGCAGGCATGAAACGGGAGGAATAACAAAACTATCTGACATCATATTAAACAGCAAAGCATTTCTGATTCTCAGGGCTGCAGTTACCTAAAACCAGAGTCCCATTAGAGTCCTAACTATTATTTACATTTCTAAATCTTAAAACCATTAACAAAAGCCACTTAATTCAATTACTTTCCCTGGGCACTGATGTTATTACACTATTGTCACGAAGCTGAGTTTGGCTCTGGTTTTCTCCTTTTTTTTTTTTCTTTCTTTCTTTAAATTCATTCCTCTTTTCTCCGTGCCGAGTGCCTCCCCCACCTCCCTGCCTTCCTCTCCCCCGATGTCATTGTGTAGAACTAATGGGGTAAACTGAAATGGTATCTGTCCTCATTGACAGGTTTATGAGAATTTAATAAAGCGTGGCGGGGATAAAATGAGATATTACAAGGCCACACAAAGCTGATTGACTTCTCCACGTCAGCATTTTTATTTGGTTATTTATTTATTTCTTTTCAACGCAGGGGTGAGCTCACCAGTCCTTGGGTAGTGCTGGCCTGGGAGAGATGAGAAGGGAGGGAAAACACTGGCAATGGAAAGGGACCAATTGATCCATCGACATGTTTGCTGTGAGCACAGGCCAGGATGGTTTGCAGCTTTCCAATCTCTCCAGGAAGATGACACAGGAGACAGTGAGGGCCCCAACACCACAGCCTGCACATGTTCATGCCCCTCCTACCCCCACAGTACTGGGGTGAGCTTCCCAGCAACAGCTTGCCCACAGCTCGGGCTCCCCATCACTTCTCCATCAGGGAATCTGAACCAGGGACCAGCTGCTGGTTTTGCAAGACACTGCACAGACACTGGGCAAGGACAGAGCAGGAGACACATTGGTGTTGCATGAGTTGTGTCACCATAGGGGTGACATCTGTGGTGTTGCTAAAATGACTCCCAATAGCCCAGCTGGTGGCCCAACATTGGACCACAGGGCTACCACAACCTACAGCAGGACTCGGAAGGTCCTCAAGAAGGATGCCACCAACCAGCTCCACCAAGGCAGGGACCTGCTCTGTGCCTCAGTTTCCTCTCCTGTCCAGTGCCCATCCTGCTTGAGTAAAGGTAAACCCCAGGTCACCTGGGGGCCTGCACAGAGCAAACCTTCCCACTGGGAAAATCCATGTGCATATTTAAGTGGGTTTGCTCCCATCCCGTGGCATGCCAGGAGAGAGGGAAATCTGGGCTGTGCAGTAACTGGCTGGCTGTCTCCCTCTCCTGGCCTGTTCAGAAAGCAG
The DNA here is from genome assembly GCF_003957555.1 of Calypte anna. Classification (NCBI taxonomy): domain Eukaryota; kingdom Metazoa; phylum Chordata; class Aves; order Apodiformes; family Trochilidae; genus Calypte; species Calypte anna. Next base: position 22,101,544 of record NC_044254.1, on the reverse strand, counting down.
GACTCCCTCCCGCAAAAAATAATAATAATAAAAAAATAATAATAATTCTGGGTTTGTATGCTTTCTTCCAGGTAAGGAAAACCACAGTACCAGTGGCCAAGGTGACCTGGATTCAGCCCATTCACACTCAGAGATACACAAGGTCTCAGGCCCTTGCTACAGCTCAGGACTTTGCCTACATCTTGATTCCAAACTATGGAATAAGAGTCAGGATTAAACCTGGGGCTGCCCCGACCCTCAAAACTTGTGCTGTGGGGCTTCAAACACAATCAACAGGAACTGTTTCTCCCTCCCTGCAAGATGCTTTTAGACAGGGTGTAGATGTTGCTGATCATTCGTAAGGACAGGCAGCTTTTCAGGGTCCTGGACACTGCAACCCATCCTGACAGCAGCAGGACTGCAGGTTTCTGAGCACTAACCATTTGCAGAATCAAGCTCTGCTGGAACATCCTCCTTAGGAAAACTGACCCTGTCCAGCTGGACAGATGGCAAAATCCCCATCTTTTCAGAAGAGCACTTAAAACTGCCTGAAGTCAAGGCACTGCTCCCCAAAAAAGCTCGGGTTGTCCCATCACCCTAAGAGCCAGAAAAAGACTTGGTTCATCACTCCCCGCAAGTTCAGAGCACGCAGTGCTGTGTTTCAGGGAGCAAACCCCTCCGAGCATGGGATTTCTGCCAGGCCAGCAGCTCAGCCCTGCTCTCTGGTGGCAAACCTCCGAAAAGCCAAAGGCACCCAGCAAGGGTGAGACGTCCCTTGCCTGCTGTTCCCTCATGCCTTGGAAAGGGTCTGTTCTCTTCTTTCTCCATTATTTTAGCTCAAGATTCACTCCGAAGGCAGCTGTTCACAAGAAGATGACCATCGGGGAAGGTTTTCAGATTTCCTGCTTGAGCAGAGCATGGGTCCATTGGTAGAGAGGGACTGTGGGCTCCAGAAAGGGGCTGCAAACCACCATCCTTCTAATAACAGCCCCTCCAGATCCTTTCTCTCGTGAGAAGCATCCTGCTTCTCTGCACAGATTGCTCACAATCCCTGCAATAGATTTTCCTGGGCTGCCCCAGTCTGCAAACTTCCCCCTACAATATTGTTATCTCCTTGCTGAAGGGCCATAATGTGTGGAGCAAGCTAGGGAGCGTTTCTTCTAGATTTCCTCACCCTGTCACCACTAAGATGTAGCCAGTGTCCCAGCCCCACGGATGCAGCAGCACCATGGGCTCACCTGAAGCACAGGGCACAGCAGATGCCCCTTGAGGACATCACCTCTGCTGTTCCCATCACCACCATCACTCTCCCAGGGCTGGGCAATCACTGCCTGGGACCCCAGAAATGGTCTTAGCAATTCAACACACCATGAGGCAACATCCTGTAAAGCCTGGGCTCATCTCTTGCTGTTCTGAGGAGCATCTAGCCATCTCTCCATGCTGGCTTCACGAGTTTTAAGAACAGAGATGACCTCCTATTCTTTGCTCTTTAATGAACAATAAAGAAAAAGAAGAGACCAAACTCATCATCCCCCCCTAACCAGCTTTGCTGCCCTGGCTCTGCTGCCCCATGCTCAAGCAGCAGAGCTGCTCAGTGTGTAAATGTATGGAAATCTTTGGCAGTATCCACAATAGCTCCCTATCTCCTGCTCTCTTTCTCCAAGCTGCTGGAGTAATTACAGTGCAGCAGTGCCAGCACGAGGCATTTCTGCTGATGAATGCACTCAATCTAAGCACAGTTTTATGTATCATTAATTCCTGTAGCATTCAAAAAAATAACTTTTTTGATGGCAGCTAATACTGTAATCACTCACAATTGCCAATACAATTATCTTCATTCAGCTGTGTAAAACAACTACAGGAGTAATTTTAGTCGCTTAAATTTTCATTCTCTTTTTTTTTTTTTTTTCCTCCTTATTTTTTTAATATTCACATGAAATGCAAAGCTATTTGGACTGGGGTCGCTGTAACACAGACACTACTAGAAATGAGTCCCCACGCTCCTATTTGTATTGAGAGAAGGTTTTTCAGAGCCTGATCCAGTGCTTGCAACTATTTGCTTTGCACTTAAAGTATCTTCAGAAATCTCAGAGATCTTCCAAAGGGCCCTCCCCATCCTAGTGACCCCACTGCTTGTGACCTCTTCAACTTTACTCTCCATCCATCCATCCATCCACGCAGCAGCTACCAAGTGCACAAGGAGCAAGGGAGTTTGTGCAAGTTGCACATGCAGGTCATGGTCCAGTTCCAGGTCAACTCCTCCTCTGCTCTGCTGGTGGACAAAAGGCATGAGCACTGCTCATAACATGGACTACTCAGAGCAGAGTCCACAGACCTGGCACAAACTGTGTGTTCAGACTTTTTATTTTAACTCAAACACTCCAGCCTGAAGCAGATTTGTGAGCAACCACCCCTCCCACTGGCAGAGCTCTGGAACACAACCAGGGGGAGGACAGGCATCTTCTACAAGCAGAGGTGACTACAAAGTGAACAACAAAGTTGTTGCCAAGTGAACAACTTGGTTGAAACATGCAACTGTCTTGCTAAAGCAAAAGGAATTGCTTCCAGATGATATTGCATCTTGCCTGAGTTGCTGGGCAGTCTCCTCAGGAGTCTCTATAAGGTGTTTAGCTTGGACAAACTTTCCATCAGCTCCTTCACAGCCCAGGTGAGCAGCAGGACTGCTGTGGAGCTGCACATCAGGATGGAGACAGGGCAGGGGTTAAATTCCAGCTCTGGGAGGAGCTGCCTTACCTGCTTGCAGATCATGTTGACTCCCACCCAAGAGCCAGGAACCTGCAAGGGGAGGAAAAATGAAGCGAAAGGGACCACTTGCTGCTGCAAATGAAGCTTGGATTTTCTTCCAGGGGACCAGATCCTGAAAGGAGGTGCCTGGCAGCCGGTGACAGAAGCAGGTTGTTAACTTCTGGGAAACAGTCTTAAAGCAGTAGGGTGAAAAGGAAGAACAGAAATGTATAAATTCCCAGGTGAAGGGTGAACAACTGGTCACTGCCTCTTCTGAAATAAGGGTCAGCAAGTAAAATCAGCTGAGACAGCAGACAGATGTGTTGCTTCCTCATAGAACAGGGCTTAACTGTGGATCTCCTGGCTGCAGGATGTTGTGAGCACCAGAATCAGATTGCTTCATGCCACAAATATCTGTATGATCATGCAGCTATTAGTCACTGGAACTTAACCTCTGGCTTGAGAAACCACAGCTCCCTGGATGCCAGAAGACCTGTTAAGGAAAACACTGCTGTTGGCATCTGCTCTGGTGTCAGACAAGCAGGGGTATAGCTGGTGCTTTGGCTGGAGCCCTTCCAGCTGATCTTGTGTGTTGTGTCATGGTTGGAAGAAGGTTCTGCCTTTCTGCCCCTCCTTTGGTAACCACAGGGTTACAGCATCTCTGGGCTGTGGTGGTACCCACCCAGCCAGCAGAAGGCAGCTCTGTTGCCACCCAGAGGGGTGTGGACAAGGAAGAAGGAAGCTGATCCAGCTGATTCTCCAGCAGCAGGTCCAGAGACACAGGTGCACAAGGTATAAAGCTTGCATTTTGTTTTCTTCCTGCAGAAGTTGAAAATTGTTACTGCATGAGATATTTTAAGCAGAGCTTCAGCTAAGGGGGAGGGGGTTGGAGAAGTAATTCTCCCTTCCACCAGAACTAGTTTTTAATTTCTTTGTCTTCAGAGGTCCTTTCTTGTATTCCTCTTAAAAGACCTTGAATGCACCTGGTTTTACTGCCTGCAGGGAAAAAAAAACCAACTCTCTTTGCATTGTGCTGCTGAGATCAGTGCAGCTGAGGAGAACATGGAGTCTTCATCAGGAGAAAGAATGAAGGAGGAGACAGGGATTAGAGCATCTGCTCTCACCAACTTGGAGCTGATCCTATCCTCCTGGCTGTCATAGCTGAAATGTTTTGACATGGTTGTTAAATAATAATAAATATAGCAGCAATTCAAGATTTATGAATAGAAAAGTTGAATTTTAGCAGCACTTAATCATTAACCAATTTAAAGAATAACAAGTGATTCAGTAGACTAAGTTAAAACAGTTGACTAAGTTAAAACAGTAACTTAATTACAGATTTGAGTATGACAAGATTCATACTGATTTACTGCAAGTTATCCCAAATACCTTTATGCACATAAACACAAAACATTCAGACACACACAGACAGACAAAAATACTGAGGCCCATTGAAACACAGGAACCCAAGCTTATGAAGGCAAATGTGCAGACATATAAAGAGGTGGATGGAGGAGGCCAACCTGTAGTTAAAAGGTCCCTCTTTGGGTACAGAGTAAATACTCAACATGCATTTGCATCCCTCAACCAGCAACAACTGAGAGTGGAGGAGGATGAGCTCCCCCTGGCCTTTCATTGGCTTTGTCAGCAGATGGCCCTCAGGAGTTACACCCAAGAGCTGTTTCACCTCAGGGGAGATTCTCGCCACAGGTTGCTCTGAGCCAGGAGAGCTCAAAAAAGCTCACATGGAATTGCTGTTGATAGGGTTTGATATAATTCATTTTTGCCAGATACTTTTTCTCCATTTTGGCCCAACTCGGATGGTCAAATGCTCCAATACATTCTGCCAGTTGCCTTGGCTAAATTTTGGTCTCCTGGCATCACCTGTCTTCAAGCCATGATGCAAGTGCAGATGTGTTAGTCTGTTTGGAGGTGATTGCTTGTCCTTAGTTTTCCAGCCAATCAAAAGGGGAACAGGAGCCAGGCGAGTCAAGGGGGCTCCTCAATGCTCTGGTTTTCTGCTTATGATCTAAATAGCACTGTTGTCCCCAAAGAACACAGGGAACAGGAGCGAGGTGAGTCAAGGAGGTGTCTCAGCATTCTGGTAGCCTGTCTTTCACAATCCATACCTGACTTGTCCCACATTGGTATGTTGCCTGAGGGGGAGAAATTGCACCAAGTATTGAGTGGTCCAAGAGTGCAGGGAAGGTTGCACCATCACACTGGCTCACTGCAAGGTCAGTCCCCCCCCAGCCCTGCTCCCCTCACAGTTTCTTTTCCACTGTGTGTAGTCTGCATGCAGTGCCCCTGGAAGCTCACATTACTGAAGCATCCTCAGCCCCACAGGCTGAAAGAGGGGGAAGAGGAAAAAAAGAAAAAGAAAACAAACAAAAAATGAGGGGGGAGCTGGAGCAGAAGGCTGTTATTGCATGTAATTTCCTTGACAGAGATAACATGGAGCTACTTATCCTCATACAGAGCAAGAAGCTGCAGACCAGAAGTTCAGTGAGGGCTGAATATTTATTTCTGAGGCTTCAGCACCATTCCGCAGGCCCAGGACACTGTGTACTCTCCCTCTGGGGGAGCCAGGCTCTGGTATGAGTCTCTCAGGTGCTGCTAAAGTAGCTCTAATGGCCTGAAGGTTGAGGTAAAGCCAGAGGCTTGAGCAATAGCACCCACAAAAAAAAACAAGTCTGAGGGCACATCACCCTGCATTGCATTTTCTAGCTCAGCATCTGCTAGGGGTGGTTTAGGCACAGGTCATCCTCTTGGGAGGCAGAGGGAGTGAGGGAACATCCCAAATCCCTTCGCAACAGGTTCTCCACAATCTTAAGGGCAGCATCGAAACTGGATAGCTTGAAACACTGACCTGTGAAGTTTAAGGACAGACAGAAATAATTTTGGAGTGACAGAATCACTCAGAGCTGAGTGCACAGCCCCTGCCTGACCACTGCTGGAATCCGCAGCACTTGGGAAAATGCAGGCACACCCATGTCCGCCCAAGTGATGAACTGGACTCTGCTGGGCACAGACTGGGACATTTATTGTTACTTTTTCCCGACGCGACTGCTCGGCTTCAGGAAACACAAACATCTTTGGGACTCCCCCCTGCTTCTTTGATGCTCCAAACCAAGACTATCCCCACAGAGGCTGAAAAATTACGGGGCGATCAAAGCCACCAGGCTTAGGGAGGGGCAAAATAAATAAACCTTATCAGAAAGAGACCACCCACCATAGGGCGGGGCGAGACTTCACCCAGAAGTTTTCCCTGCTCCTAAATCTCCTCCTCGCGGCTGCTGGCAAAGCAGCAAACTGGTTAAGACCTTTTCCAGAGGGAGCCCAGCCCTCTCCTTCCCACGAATCCTCACCAGGTTTTGCCTTCTTCTTCACCACCTCCTCCCCGGCGAGCGGCTGCCCTTGGACCCGGCCGGCAGCGGGGAGGCGCCGGGCGCGGGAGGAGGCAGTGCGGTTCGGGTCCTGGTCCGGCCAACTCAGCCGTGCGGGTCCCCCTGCCCACCATGCGGGTTTCCCTGATCTGCTGCTCGGCTGCCACCCTGCTGCTGCTGCTGCTGCGATGGCGGCGACGGCGAGGGCTGTGGAAGAAGGTGAAGGCGGCTCAGCAGAGGCAGGAGCGGAGCTTGGTGCGGATGGAGATGGCGGTCCACCGCTTTCGGGAGCAGGTGGGTGCCCGGAGCCGCAGTTTTCCCTTCCACCCCCTTCCCCGATAAGGAGGAGGCTGCGGATGGGCAAAGCCGCCTCCGCCCGGCCATGGCTCCTCACCCTGTCCCCGTCCCCATGGCACAACCGCGGGGACAGCGGCCCTTGCAGCCCGTCCTGCCGGTCCTCCCCCCCTTTCCCCCGGCACAGGGCGGCTGCCGGGCTGCCCTCTTGGAGCTGCTGCGGCTGCCAGAAGGCATCGCGGCTCCTAATATAGTGCTAAGGGGATTTAATTTGGTGTTTGGGTTTGGGTTTTTTTGGGGTTTTGGTTTTTTTCTTTCTAACTTTCTGCGTGCATGCACCCCGCCCAGCAGGGCAGCGATCCCCGCTGGAGCAGGGACGGGGAGGGAATACTTCCCGGGACAGGCAGGTCAGGAGGGATAACGGGCAGGGCGGGAGGCCGGCACGGTCACCGGCAGGGAGGAGAAAACAGATGAGAATCCCTGCCCCTCGTCTGAAAGCTTCCCAGCCTCTTTCTCCCTGGCTGGAGGCGGCTCAGCCTGGCTGCCGAGGAGGCGGTAGGAAAAGGCAACGTGTTACCAGCAGAGGCCAAAGTGCTGCCGCCCCCCCGGAGGCACTGCCCGCCGGAACGGGTGCGATGTCACCGGGGTCGAGGCACCGTGCCCAGAAATCCGGCTCAGCCACCGGGTGCCCCTTGCGATCCCATCAAACTGCCCAATTTTGGGGCTGGAGTGGACCTTCTCCGGGGTTCAGAGTCCTGCTCAGGGGATGAGGTTTGATGTTGTCTTCATGGTATCTACTCAGTAATGAGGAAATCTCAGCAGACCCCAAATTTACCTGTCTGACATCAGCCAAGGGGCTCCCTGGTTTGTCTGCTTCTCTGCAGGATATATTGGTGATACCAGGAGAAGAGTTAGCACCGTGTCTGGTTTTGTTTCTTGCTGGAGCAATGTCTATAGCCATACTGCCAATTCCCACTGCAGTTCAGCAGACAACATTGCACCAAGTAATTCCCTGGAGGCCTGGCCAGTACCTGTCTGAACAAGGCTGAGTGAAAGGTTTAGTCTTAAACAGCAGGTGCATGGTGAGACCGGTCTGGCCAGGAAGACAAGACTTTAGAGAGCCTAGATTACTGGGCTTTGTGAAGCCTTGCAGGTTTCACACCATGCTTGATGCTGTCAGGATAGGAGCAGAACTATGGTCTTGAGTCAGATGCTGCATTGGGCCACTAAATGGCAGATATTCTTTGGATGGTTTACAGTGGTCATCAAGGGGAAAGCAGAAGCCCACCAGCTGAGGTAGACGCCTGTTCATTGCCTGTTCAACCTTTCCCATAGCATCCTTCTGTGAACATGGTTTCCATCCTCTCTCTACGTTTGCCGGAGCTCTGCAAGAAACTCCAGGATGGCTCCCTCCCTCCTGAACATGTCTTCTATGCCTATGTGAGCAAGGTGAGGAGGAAGGGTGCTGTGGCAACATCTTGCCCATAGTGGAGCTGGCTCTGCTGGTAGAAACCCAGCACCAGGTTCAAGTGGTTCAAATGCTGCTGAGCTCTCACTGCACACTGATTAGTGCAGGGACCTTCTGTACTTTTCTGTGAGCAAGGGGACAGCTGGGCATCTGTTCTCCATGGCTCTTGGCTTGGTTTGGAGCAGCAAGCTCAACATCTAGAGAGCCCATACCTTCCTGGGGCTTAGTTTAGCTATAGGGAAGTTGCAGAATGCTACTGTTGTCTCTCCTCCATCTCCAGATAGGTTGGTTAGACCTAAGGGCTTGGTGCCTACTTTAATTCACTCCTTTTTCCATTATGCCCTAATCACCTCCTGGGTTCCCTGTTTGGGGTTATAATTTTATGCTACCCCAGAAGCTTGATCAAGAGCCCTTAGTATTCTGCTGGGCTGTGTGCTTGTGTCCATCGTGCACCAGCTGGTGCTATGGCCTCCCCATGCCCAGACAAAGTTATGGGGTTTGACATGAAAAAGGAACAGATTGTCCAGATAGATAGGTGCAAAAGGAGGAAGAGGCAGGTGTCCTTTGCAAAGCAGAAGGCTACTGTGCAGTGCTGCAGGCTGTGTCTCACCTCTGGACTTTCCTGGCTTTCCCCAAGGCCCTCCAAATTGCCACAGAAACCAACTGCATCACAGAGTATCTTCAGGAAAGTGAAAGCCTGGCCTGGAAGGCAAAGCTGACAGGGAAGCCAGGTTTGCTCTACGGGGTACCTGTCAGCATCAAAGACTCCATCGACTGTGAGGTACCACCAGCATGATACCGTGTGTATCCTGAGACCCTGGGGTTTGAAACTTGGTGGGAGGGGGAGGTTTGACCTCGGCATCTGGCTGGACTTTGTCAGAGCTGATGTGGGCATGGCCTGCCCTGGCAGGTGATGGGTTTTGTTGCCCATCTCCTATATGAGCCTGCAGAGAAAACTGGTCAGATCTACTGCCAATACACTCTGCACCCTGTATGTGATGGATGGGTTGTTGGAGGTGCATGCACAAGCTTGGGTATACCAGTAAAAATACAGGGGCAGGGGAAATAACAATCCTCCCTTTGAAAACCTTGTTGTCTTGTGTTCCCAGGGTCATGATTCCACACTAGGGTTTATAAAAAACCTCAATAAACCCGCAGCAGAGGACAGTGTGGTGGTGCAGGTGCTAAGGAGACAGGGGGCAATTCCCTTTGTCAAAACCAATGTTCCCCAGTCCCTCATCAGGTAGGTGGACTCTCCATTCCCTCAGTGTGGCTGCACTCCTCCCTTCCTCATCTCCAGGGAGAGTTTTTATCAAGTCAAATTCTCACTTCCCACTTCTTTTTAAATAATTACACCTGGTGCCCATCCTTAGTTTCTTTAAGTTCAGCTTTAAAAAGTAAACACATTTACACTGAGGATGAGAACTGCAGTTCCAAACTAATTAAAGGAGCAAAAGTGGAGGAGAGTAATCACTGCCCTTATTCATAGTGCTGAGAGCTTTTAAACTGCTTTTTAATTTTTGGGGTTTTTAATTAACCTCTCAGAGATGGTCTGTTAACTGTCAAGTGCAAACACATTAGTGGCATTAGAAGCCAGTTAGCTAGTTAAGCTAATGACCTTGATTCATTCCACCCCAAAGCCTCTGGCAAGCCCACATTTGACATCACTGATAGGGAGGTGAAGTTGGGTGTGCTTTGCTGGAGTGTCCCCATGTCCTGCCAGATGAACTCTGGCAAAGCTCCTTCATGGGTGACACTTGCCCAAGCTGTCTGAAATGCCTTCCTTAAGGTGATGCAGCAATGACTGACTAATTTTTTTAAAAAAACACACAAAGAGGTTGCCCCAGGGGTTATCAGATTTTGGAGCAGTTCCTGGGGGAGTCTTACAATATTGCTGCAGTTGGCATTTGGCCTGTTCCAAAGCAGGGGCTCAGCAATGCCCCCCAGGGTGAGGGGGCTTGGACCTACTCCAGATACTTTGGATGTTCTGTGGCACTTGGGACCACTTGAAGAGGGAGGTTGTCCAGGAGGCTTGATGTATTTGTGCTGCCAGAGGGTCTGAGGAAGGATTGGCAACACTGAAAGTAGCTGGCAGTGAATCCAAGTCCTGAGACCACCATGGAAAGACTAATGATCCTCATGGGAGCTTTGGAATGCCCCCTCAAATGAAGTAATGTCAATGTAATAACTTGTGAATTATCCAATGACTTTCTGAAGGTCTTTTAGTAGTGACTGTGGTCCACATCAGGAGATATCTGCATTTCTCTAATTTACAGTCTTTCTTTCTCTCTCTCTCTTTAGCTATGACTGCAAGAACTTAATCTTTGGTCAGACATACAATCCTCTGCTCTTCACCAGAACCCCTGGGGGCTCCTCTGGTGGAGAAGGGGCACTCGTAGGAGGAGGTGGGTCCATCCTGGGCTTTGGGACAGATGTAGGAGGGAGTCTGCGTTTCCCTGCTGCCTTCTGTGGGATCTGTGCACTCAAACCCACGGGGAACAGACTCAGGTACTGAGAGAAATTCAGCCGCATCTGTGAGTGAGACCCAGTGCCACCCTACCAGCTGCTGCTCTGGGATGCTCTTCCTTCTGTGGGCATGAGGGAATGGGAAAAGACTCATTACTCTCTCCTGCCAGGATATTTTCTTGGGTCTATGTGGAGGGAAGCAGATGTTCTCCTTTCCCAGAATAGGGAAACCTCTCTATCTGCATGCTAAGGGGATGGTTGTTCCAGACATAATCATTCTGGCCTAGATTGGATGTCTCTTTGACCCTTCCTTCTGCCAACCTCTGCATCTGCAAAGGGAAGGCAGTGTTGTCATTACCACTTGCTTAAAACCTTTCACTTCAATGAAAACTACTCAGCTGATGTATTTTGTCTTTATTTTCTTTGCAGTAAAAAAGGAATAATTGCTGGTGTCATTGGGCAGAAGGCAGGTAGGAGTTGATGCTGGTCCCACAGGGAGGGCAACAGGGCAGGGATGAGAAAGAATCAGCTGGTTATGGGGGACCTTCTCCAACACATTCAGGGAGAGAAACGGGTTCCCTTTCAGAGTCTCTTTCACTCCCATACTGTGATTCCTGAGGAAATGGAATATGCATGAGCCAAGAGGAACAGTTTGTGTAACGCACAACCCTGTATCCCTTGGGTTGCTGCGTTGTCTGCCACTGCTTCATGGGAGGTGGGATTTGCTGTCAAAGGAGGTGTCTTGCTTTGTCATTGTGATTGACAAAGCTTTTTGTTTATTTTGTAAATCATGAAATGGGGATGCAGGACACAAGTTGACAGGTAACAATTCTGGGTCCATAACAACGGGCCTGCTGGTGGGAAGATACCTGGAGGCATCTCCAGCCCACTTCTCAAACTGGAGCTGTTGCCAGAATTAGATTGAATCAAAATTACACTGCAAGGTCCTGCTTTGCAGGGCATGCCCCTGAAAGTCTGCCCAGCCATGACTGCTCTCTTCTGGTCTCTTCCAGTGGCCGCAGGAGTGGGGCCCATGGCAAAGGATGTGGAGAGCCTGGCGCTGTCCATGCGAGCGCTCCTGTGCGAGGACATGTTCAGCCTGGACAGCACAGTCCCCCCCCTTCCCTTCAATGAAGAGGTAAAGGCCCTCAAAGGGGAAGAAAGTCTCTGAGAAGAGCTCTCAGTGCTCAGGTTGGAAATGCCAGTGGCTCACGGGAGCCTTCCAGGACCTGTTCTAAGCTGCCATGTCTTGTGATGGTCATACAGGCGGCAGAAGTGCTGCTCTCCAGACTCACCCCGTGGCATGGGTGTCCTGTTGGCTCTTGATGCTGCTGACATCCTTCCAGCTGATGCTCTGCCTTGCTCTGCAGGTGTATTCCAGCACACAGCCCCTCCGTATTGGTTATTATGAAACTGACTACTTCACCATGCCCAGCCCAGCCATGAGACGTGCTGTGAGGGAGGCAAAGCAGATGCTGGAGGAGGCTGGCCACACGGTAAGGTGTTGGATGATCCCAATAGTCATGATCCATCTATCCTTCCTTCCCACCGTGCCTTTGGGACCCATGGGTGACTATCAAGCAAGTTTGGTAGGAAAAGGGAGCCTGGAATCCATTCATCTTCCCACAGTTTTGATGAAAGTGGGTAGCTGCTTCTGGAAAAGGGAGATTCTTTACATTGCAACTTGATTTCTCCTCACAGCAGGATCTCAGTGGTGGTTTGGTGCTGGTAAACACAAAAGGGTCCCCACCCCAATCTGTAACCAGGCTGGGGAGTAGACACTCTCCTGGTTTGGGCCAGGATAAAGGGCCAGTGTTAAACTGTGACTTACAAGAGACTTAGCTGAAAGCAAAAGTACAAGACAGAAAATCACCTTTATCATGGCCCAAACCAGGACAACACACAGCTATGTGACTTGCCTGTACTATAGGTGCATTTACTCACACCCTGGCTGAAACCACATTGTAGGTGCCGTACAACCCACATCCTCCTTGATGGCTTCTCTTACCCAGTTTGCTTGTGCCACTGACTTCTCTTCTGTTGTCTTTCCAGCTGGTGCCCTTTGAACTCACGAATGTGGACTATGTGATCTTTAACTTCTGTGTCAGGGGAATGTTTGCAGATGGGGGTGCCTCCTTCAGCAAAAAATTGTAAGTATAGCCTGGAACTGTTGGTGTTGTTGATGCCTTTCTCTGAAAATGCTCCCTAGGGTCTGGTGAGCATCCAGGTACAGATCTATTGGATGTAGACAGTAGTTAATATGCACTGGGGTTTACTGGGGAGCTAACCATCAAACTATTCAGCTGACCATGGGTCTCTTTGGGATTGTTACCAGTCTTGACAGATGAAGGGAAACTGGGTGCTGATAGCCAAATACTTGGAGAATCACAGAAGCACATAGGAAGGGAGCAAACCCCTCACTGTCACTTAGAGATGCTGTTCAGAGGGTTTAGCCTGTGAAAGCTGACCAACTGTGATTGCTTCCTAACAGTGCTCAGCTAAACACCCTTTTCTCTTTCAGCAAAGGGGAGCTGGAGCGAAGCAGCATGGGGCTGTTCTTCTGGTTGGCGAAGGCACCGAACTGGCTAAAAAGTGTCCTCTCCTGGATTGCCAAACCATTCGTAAGGTCCATTTCTTTCTAGCATAGATGGAGTGAAGAAATAGGTGGTGAATAACTTGTTTTTCATTGCAGTAAGGCTTTGTCATAGAGATGTCCCTAGGCATTGCTTCCTGGCTGTGCTTAGACATGTCTCCAAACCAGAGTGAGGCTGTTTCTGTTCCTTCTGGGTTTGAGGAAAATCCATGAGTCCTGCCTGAGCACTGAGTAGACATTTTCTGTTTGTGGTGAAGCTGTTTCAGAGGGCAGGGCTGGGATTAATGTAATTTTATTGGTTTTTTTCATTACTTTCCCCTCAGGTGCCTCGATTTTCAAGTCTTGTAAGAAGTATGAAAGCAAAGTGAGTAAATCTGAGCCCATGCAAATGTGTGAAGATTTGGGTTTCTCTTTCAGAGAGCAGGGGTGTTTGCTGCATTAGAGATACTGCCCCAGCTGCCTGCCTCTGAGAAAATACAAGGCAGAAAATACCAGGGTGGGAGCAAACTGGGAGCAGTTGATGTCAGCACCGTAACCCTGGGGGGTTTGGCAAACTGCTAGTACTGAGGATGGGAGGGACCTCACAGCTTCTTGCTTAGGAAGGGGATGAAGCAGTGGGAGTGAAATATCTTCAGCACTGGTTAATGCATCCATCATGCTATGAGGGTAGGGATCCTGTGACACAGGAGAAAGGCAAATACACAGGGAAGGAGATTGCCTTGTCCTTAGGCTGCTGAGAAGGGATTCAAATCCCATAGCAGAGAGGGTATATTCTGTGCTGCACCTCCAAGACATTATGTCTGTCCTCACATCAGGGGATCAGCCCACCTCATGCAGCCTGGCCTTTGAGAAATCATGTGCCTGAGCTTCCACCTCCTCACCACAGAAGCAGTAACAGGCCTGACACTTGTCAGGTTAAAGCATCACTGCAGCAATCTGCCTTTAGTCTGCAGATCTCCATCGTGGGCAGAAGCAGAATTAAGACCCACAGCCCTTTAGAGGAAAGGCCAGGACTTTGCCAAAGTCCTCACTTCCCTTGGCTGCAGCTCCAGGGGCAGAAATAACCTGTGTCCATCTGCTTTTTATGCTGTTTCCTACCCCTAGAGCTGTACTTTGCAAGCATCTCTTGATGCCTTTCATTGGTTTTGTTTCCTTTTTCAGCACAGTGGAGGAAGTCTGGAGTCTTCATCATGAAATTGAGGTAAAGTATTGCAATTTGGGGCTAGATAGTTTTGGGTTTAGTTCTCTTTGGGAAAGGGCAGATTCACCAAAGCTAGGAGATGATCATGTCACTGGTGATGTGAGGTAGGACCATGCATCATGCCTCAGCAGCTTTCGCTTGGATGTGCAAGTTCTCAGCACATTTAAAGATTAGGACAACATGCAGGCACATTGGTCATCCCAAACTAGACCTGAATTTGTTACTCCTACCCTTGAAAATGTAGGTCATCAGCTGGGGTGGACTTGCTTTTATTTCCATTCTCTTTTCCTCAAGATCCATGTCACGGGTTGCCTTGTGCCTCCACACTCAATCCTTCCTCACCTCCAGTTTTAGTGTGTGAGGGGGGTATTTGGGTATTTTGTGCAGTGGAAGGACTGTTGGCCAAGCAGCAAAGAGTTGCTGGATTTTAGCAGGATCAGGTCTGATGTACCTGATGGCTGCTTCTGGGGAAGGGCCAAGAGCCCAGCTGGGCACTCAAGGAGAGCCTCAGCCAGCAGCTACGGGCCAGCACATCCACCCCAGTGACCACCAGTGCCTTGCCTTTTCTCCTCAGGGGTTTTGCCACCAGTTCACCGCCCAGTGGAAAAACCTGAATCTGGATGTCATGCTTTGTCCTATGCTGGGCCCAGCTCTAGGCATCGGCTACCCTGGGAAGCTCTCAGGTAGGGTTGCCAACAGGAGACCTTTGCCTCCAGCCTGCCCCTGCTGTGGCACTCCAACAATATCAATGGGAAGCCTTCCTCCTCCTCCTCCTCCTCCTTCTTCACCTTCTCAAGACACTGGCCAGTGATGGGAAGAGCTCAGCTCTTGGGGCAGCTGCAGCTCCAGCCCCTGGGGTGCATGTGGGAGCCAAGGGGGAGGTTTCCATCCCGCAGCCCTTGAATTCCCAGTTCAAATGCCCAGTAAACTGGGAGCTTGCATACATGGGTGGGTGCAAAGGCTTTCGCTGTGGTGTGCTGAATGCTGCCCCTCTCCCTCAGTGGCTGTCAGCTACACCATGCTCTACAATGCCTTGGACTTCCCCGCCGGCGTGGTCCCTGTCACGACGGTGACAGATGAGGATGAGGAAGAGCTGAGGGGCTACCAAGGGTACTTTCGGGACTGGTGGGACCGGACCCTGGCAAAGGTGAGTCACACCAGGTTCCCCAGGGGTGCGAGCATCCTTGTCTTTTCCTCTGGACGTCCCCTTACCCTGTCCCCCTCTCTCTGTGCCACAGGCTTTCCATGGCAGCACGGGGCTGCCCGTGGCCGTGCAGTGCGTGGCCTTGCCGTGGCAGGAGGAGCTGTGCCTCAGGTTCATGAAGGAGGTGGAGACACTTGTCCGGAAGAAAAACAAGCTCTTCTTCTGAGTCCCACACACTTGCCCAGAGCAGGATCCCAGTGAACACCAGTGCTGGTCACCCTGGCTCACCTGCAGTACTGGTGTTCCCCTCCGTGAGGATGCGGTGATGGCTGAGCTGGCTGCTGGTTTTGGTGGGCAAGGGGAAGGCTGGGCGAGCTCCACAGTGGTGGAGCACTTCCAATCATTGTCCTAATACAGTGGGGTGTTTTTTATCAGGAAGTCTGTTACTTCGGTTCTGTGTTTGTGTGATGGATTGGGGTTGATTTTAACAACCCTCTCAACACCCCTCAGGGAAGTGCAAGAACATGATCTTTCTCTTACAAATGGGGAAACTGGGACTGCTTTTGTCCAAGTTGCTCAGACTCTTATTTGTAAAGAAGAAAAGGGGTTTTCCCCTCCGTTCTCATTTCCCTAAGGACAAAATCAGCTGTTTCCCCTGCTGCAAACCAGCAATCCAAGGTCAAAGCTGAGCCTGCCAGCAGGCAGGCAGGGAGGGACCTGGACTGCTTCCCATCAGGCAGGGCTACTGGCACCTGCTATGGAGGGGAAGCCTGGAATATCATTAACTCCTGATTCCTTTGGACACCTCCTCCTATCTTCCCCAGAGCAGGGGTACCCAGTGCTGCAGGGCACTGCGTGGTGGGGGTGGCCAGGGACAGCCTGCCCTGCACACCCCCCTTCCTCCCGTTTGGCAGAGGGGCCATGCCAGGTTTTCCAGGGAAGATTTTCCCCAGCGCTGGCAGCCCCTGACACTGGGATTGGCAGTGCCAGCTGCTCCCAACAGGTTTCCAAGGGCGATCCAGAAAGGAAGACCACAAAAAGCAAGAGTGTTTTTCCAGTGCAGCAATGTCACAGGGGGATTGGAACAAAGCTTTGGCTCTGGTTTTTTGGGTTGGTTTGGGGTTTTTTGTTTGTTTGTGTTTGGTTTTTTGTTTGTGGGATTTGGTTTTTTTGTTGTTGATTTGGGATTTTTTTGGTTGATTTTGGAGTTTTTTTGAGTTTTTTGTTTAGTTTGGTTTTCTTGTTTTTAATGTATTATTGTTTAAACCAGAATAATGCTAAAGCATGGAGTCTTTCCAAGGTTTATCCCTTGGTTTGAGCAGAGAGGTTTATCCCAGCTTAGGAAAAAAACAAACCACCAAAAAAGCCCCAGGTTTCTGTATCAGCAGGCTTTGAAAAAAGGGGGGTGGGAGCTCCAGGCATGGGTGGGGTTTTTGACCAGTTCCTGGTTGGCCCCTGCCCACACAGAAAATGCTGGATTAGGTTTACCTGTTTGCACTTAAAATTTCAAGCTGGGAGGAGCTTGCCCCAGAGGTGCCCAAGTTCTGCAGGACTCTGTTGGTTTAACCCCTCTCTCCCTGCCATGGAGGTGGCCAGGGTGCAGGAGTCCAAATGACAGAGACAGCAATGGACCTGAACCAGTAGATGCTCCTCACTGGAAGCCCTGAGTGAAGACCTCAACCAAGGTGTGCCCACTGTGAAGGGACAGAGCTCTGGGCAGGGCCAAAGCTGCTGTGTGGCTCTTGGGATCTGTTCCCAAAAAGAGCCAGCCTGGACACAGGGAGGTTCCTGTGATTGGCAGCACTTAAGGTTGGGATGTGTCAATGAAGACCAGGTCCCCACAGTCCATGGGGAGAGGTTGGTGACATCCGCACTGAGATGTTTGGTTCCTTTTGCTCTCCAGGCTGGCTGAACAAATAAGATCCTGTTCATCTTTCTGGTCAGGAACAAGCAAGGTGATGTGACAGCAGCATGATCAGTGGCTTTTGGTCCCCAAAAGTCTCTCTGGTTACCCTGGATGCAGCCTCCTTATCAACTCTGCTACCCTACTGCCTGGAGCAGAGCCAGGACCATCTCTCCAGTTGTAGCAATGTTGCCCTTGCATCTTGGCAATGAACATTCAGAGACATCCTCTCTTCCTTCCCCATGGCCTTGCAGACCCTTGGGGTTTAGGTTGGAGTACCCATGGAAAGGGGCAGTTCTGGTGAGGCTTACGTGGTCCAGCTCTATTGCTTTGTGCTGGCTGGGAAATGGCTTAGAAACTGGAGAGCAGATAGGATGCTGGATCCATCAGAGGGGATTTCCTAAAAGTTCTCACCCCCTGATCTGGCTTTTCAAAGGGGCTTAGCTTGAAAATGATATAGAGAAGTCATATTCCTTGAAGACATCTTCAGGTGGCTCCTCCACAGTGCCTTTCCAGAGTCACTGTGCCCTGCTTGCACCTTTGTACTCTTGGTCCTCCTGAGCTCCCTCCTCTCCAGGAGCTGTGATTTCACTGCCTGCAGCAGATATGGTAGAGATGGCCCAGTTTTGAGGACACTCAGCTTTGTCAACTGTCTCTGTCCCCTGTGTTTAGCCAAGTACAGCAGCAGCCAGGGGCTTGGGGAGAAACAGCCCTGGGGGAGCCCCCAAACCCAGCATGAGCTCTGAGGACTCTCAGACCCACAGTGCTGCTCCAGCAAGCAGACCCTGTCAGAGTCCAAAGTCCCAGGTTTCAAAGACCCTAACAAAGTGTCTCCTGGACTTGTTAATGTAATTCTGCTTCACAGCCCATCTTGCACAGCAGGCATTCATCAGCCCTGCTTTGGAGAAGGGGGGAGCCCCAGGTGTCCTTAGCTGCACCAGAACAAGGACTGGAAGAGAAATCATGACCCAAGAGCAGTTGTGGCAGGTCCTAGATCCATCTTGGGGTGGCCTGCGTGCACTCTCAGTTTTGCTCTGCAGTTCAGCTCCTGTGCTGTGCTACTGCAATGGCTGAGACATAGGCAGGTCCAGCAGAAGATGGAGTAGGGAAGGAGGATGTGTGATCTGGTTCTGGAGTGAATGGAAAGGGCAGCTCCCAGGTTTAAGCAAGAGGTAATTTGGGGCAAAGTGTGTGTGGGAGGGAGGGGGTTGTGTTTTGGGTAAGGAAAGAAATGGGGGAATGCTGAATGATCCCTCTTTGAATGAGAGTTAGGGCACATGCATGTTTTGGACCATCACCTATTTTTTTTGAGGGTCACCACCCCCCATTGTGGTGAAAAAAGAACTCCCAGCAAAAAGAAAAAAAAACATCTCCCAGAAGTACAATATAAAGAACATATTTCTTAACACTGACCTGTTGAGGGAATCCTGAAGATGAAAGTTGGATCAGAATTTGGGACCCTCTAAATCAGGTCACCACCCCAGACCTCCTTATGCCATTTTCTCCTCATCCAGCCATACTGCCAAACCTTTCCTCTCCTATCCTCCTCACCTCTTCCCCCTCCACATCCCATCATCCTCAAAGTACTGGGGGAGCTTCACATCCCTTCTACATCTGCACATCAATGACCAAAAGCCTTTCCTTGTGCCTGTGACCAGGTGAAGAATCTCATGGATTTTTAGGATGTCAGCTCTTTGGATTTGGGATTTGTCTTAAACCCACAATAAATACCTGCTTCTTTTCCTGTGGGGGAGGGTCCAAACAGCTCACATGGTTTTGTGGGTTTTTTTCCCTCTGTTAATGATGTTTTGTAAAACTTTAGCTGGTTGGATTACAGTTCAACATGTTTGCAGGTTAGGAGAAGGGTGAAGGCCTGCAGGAGAGCAAACAGAGAGAGATCAAACCTCTCCTACAGGTTCCTGCAACTTTCTGTTTGAGAGGCAGTTTTCTGCCTGTTCTGGTTCTGTGTTTCTGAACCAAGACTCAGCAAATTCTTTGTCAGCAAATTCCTCATTCCAGCAAGCACAGTGCTATGTGGGAGGTCTCCATTTCCACAGGCAATGCCTCCTAAAGTTCTCCATTCAAGGTAAATGCCAGGCAGATGTTAGAAATGGGTGTTCACTGCCTCGACACCAGCCTTTTTTGGCTGTTTTCTCCCTCTGCACCCTGTTTTCTACCCTTTGCAGAACTATCAAGAAGAGATCTTAGGAGTCAAAAATTGTGGCTGTGAACTCTTTGGCTTAAGCAGATTTTGTATGAACTCATTTGAGATCAGGAACATTGGACAGGAAACATTCTCCTGGACAGCCCAGTCCCATGCTGCCCATAAACTCATGGGGTTCCTCTTTAAAAACCAGTAAAGTTTTATGTTTGCATTTGGTTGTGTTGATCAGCTCCTCTCCTCCCTGCTCTGATATTTCCTGTGCTGTTCATTTACTTCCAGTTTATTCTCATATTATTCCTGTCCTTGAGTTTAAATTGCACTTCTCCTCTCTGCTATTTTCCACTGCCTCATCCTTGATCTATTTATGGAGAACAATTGTATCAGCTTTCAGCTGGTGGTTTGCAAGGCTGAAAAAGCTGAGCTTGTCCTTCCACACAGCAGCTCCTTAGACACCCTCAAAACCTTCCCCTCGAGGGAATGTGTCCCCATCCTGCACCACGCAGCCCCCATCAGTGCCACTCACTCCCTGACTGTGCAGGTTCATCTGCAGCAGATTATAGGGCAGAGAAAAACCACCCACAAACCTGCCTTGTCACTGGGCTGATGGGGATGTTTAGAAGTAAAAGGGTTTGGGGTTTTTTTTAGGTTAAAACAAATTTCTCTCCACATGGAAAAAAACCCACCCAACCAAAAATACAACTTTTAAAAAGGTCTGTTGGCCTCAGAGATACTTTGGTTTGTTGTTTTGGTTTTTTTTTTCCAGTGAAACCACATTCACATTTTTTCATCTGCTGCAAACAAGAGCCAATTCAAAAGTTTTGGCCAGTGCCCAGCTTTTGTCTGAGAAAAAAATACCAGGTTAGCTACAGGGGCTGTATTTCCTGGAAACTCATCGCAGTTGTTGAACTTTCAGCCGGAAGGATCTCAGACTGCTAATGGAAATTGAGGTCAGACTAAATAATATCCTTGTGCCTGGAGCTTTTGTGAGAGAAGTGTAAGACCTTTGTGAAGAAAAGTTGGAGTGAAAGAGTTGTGCACAACTGGACCACGGGACAAATGTGTCCCTGTAACCAGAAAACAGCCTTACTCTGGTCTATCCATGTCTGTTTACCAAAACAAAGGGGAACAGCTCTCTGTGGATGGATTCATTCATTGCTTGATGCTCAGCAAAGCTGGGGGAAGCCAGGCCACACGTCTGGGGCTCTTTTGGGTCTGCAGTACAAACCTAAAGCTCTGCCTTCTGCACTGAGGGGGAAGACCTCAGGATTGCCCGTCTGCCCCTGATGCTTCTTTTTCTTACCTGTATCCTGTGAAATGAAAGAAGGTTTGGTTAAAATATTTTGAATTCGTGCCTCCTAGATTCTTCGGCAAAAATAATCAAAGCTTTTAGAAAATTTGATTTTTTAGTCAGCTAGGTGTAATTCTTCAAACTGTTGGTCTCCATTCAGTAAAATTCAAAGACAAAACTGTTCATAGGAAGGGTTGGGGTAATACTTGAAGAAATAAACTCTGAAATGCCCACCTTACATTGCTGTCTAGGTCGGGGCAGCTTGTGGCATTCTGACAGGAAGCGTAAGGCTGGAGGACCAAAATCCATTGGCTCTTTCAAAGCACAGCCCAGATTTTATTTGATTTTTTTGGTTGTATCCAGAAAGGTTTTTCTCCTTCTTTTCCCATTTTGTAGGCATTGATCTGACACTTCTGTCCAATAGGCACTGTCATCCTCTCTGTTGTTGATTCTAGGTTTACTGCACTGAATTAATTGCTAAGTGAAGGAAGCTAAGGCTGGATGTGATTCTTCCCATAGGATAAGAGGTTGAAAGAGGTCAGTGAGCACAGAGGTTAAATCTTAGCAAAAGGTTATGACTGGCACAGGGACACCTCTATCACATTGTCCCAAGGTTTGTCTACATCTCCTGATGAGAAAGGGAGCCTGTACAGTAGCACAGCTTCTATACATCACGTTATCACCCTGCGTGTGGTGGTTTGCAAGGCTGATGTGCACCAGGCTGACAACAGTCCCTGTGTATGTCGACCTTTGTCTTCTCTTCCTATAATGTCCAAAGACAGTGTTCTCTCTTCTGAATCCCCAGGAGCTCTGTCTCAGCACCAGGCTTAATTTTTTCCGGCTTTGGAAGGAGATGTGGGGCTGCTGGTCCAATGTGTGGCCCTGCCATGGCAGGAGGAGCTGTGGTTTCACTTGATGAAGGAGGTGGAGACACTTTGCCCACTTGCACAGAGAGTGGTGTGTGATTTCTGGGAACCTGCCTTCACTATGATGACTTTTCATTCCTTACCCTTCACTCCACCCACCTTCTACCTGATGAGGAATGCAGATAGTGACCTCTGAACCACTGCTTCAATATACTGGCAATAAATGCTGCTTTAAAATAGCCAGCAGAACTCACATATCTGTACAGATTTTCCTTCTTTCTTAGACTTAAATTGAGTAAAAAAAAATAAAAATAAGGTTTTCTGGACTAAAGAAGTCCAATAACTATAGTGTAACAATATAGCTGCATGATATGAGACCACAGAGCTCTTTACTCCAGTATTTTACTTCCAGCAGTGGGCAGGACTCAACATTCAGATGTTTATGGGAGAGAAGAACTGGTAAGTGCAGGTATTCCCATTCTGGCTGTGCCATCAGTTGGCTAAGAGACTTCTTGGCAAAAACTTGCAGTCAGCCCATCATTTTTAACAGCTACCAGGAAAGCTCTTCTTCAGGAACCTGCTGGGCCCCTTCCTGAACTTGTTTCCTCTCTTGGCCTCCACACCATCCGGTGCCAGTGGGCTCTGCTGTTTAATTGTGCAGTGAGTGGTGGAAAGCTTAATTTTCTTTGTTTAAGCATAAGCTGTGAGAAATTGTAACTGGTCTGTCTTCAGTCCTTCAGCCCAATGAGGAACCTCATTATTTCTTCCAGCTAAGCAATGAGAAAAGAAGGGGGTTTTTTATTGCCTGGGAGCACCTGAGGGAAAATGGAGTTTAAGCATTTCTGTGGCTATGTTTAACCCATTCACACTGCTTGGTGACCTCACTGTGACAACTCTGTGCTGTTTCTCAACCTGGTCTTCACTCTCAAGATGAAGCGAGAGGCTGGAAGGGAAGGTGGGAGTGATGGAGGACACCAAAACACTTTGAATAAGCAAGTGTGCCTTGAAACAAGGCATCAACATTAGCAATGATCCAGGCCTTCCCCAAGCTTATCAGTCCAGATGCTGGAGCTGGAGGTGGTATAACCCCAAGAGAAGGAGAGAGTCTCAGGGCCAAGGGGTGAGACCAGCCCCATGGAGAGGCTGCACAGGGACACTGCAGTCATCCCCTGGCATGGTCACAAGCAGGGCTGAGTCACACAGTGACTCCTGGCTCCTCAGCCTGACTCACCACCCTCTGCTCAGCACAAGGCATGGCCCTGATCCCAGGAGATGTCCTGCAGAGCTCCTGGCTATCCCTGCTCCGGAGCAGAGGAATTTGAGCTGTCCTCACCTAGGGAAGCTGGAAGCTCACTATTAACCAGGTAACCTGCCTAGGTAAGATTCCTGACTAGAGCTGAGACCTTGTTTTGCAAGGAAAGGACAGTGTCCTGTGCTCATGTACCCCTCCATATCTTCAAAAACCTGCAAGAAGTTAAAGTTCTTGCAAGAAGTTAAAAGTCTCTATTTGTAAAAGGAATGTCCCATACTTGTACTCAGTGTTTCAGCTGCTCTCTGTGGGTGGCTCCAGCAGGAATTAAGGGTTCCTCCTGCTCTCCTGCCTCCTGACAGTCACTGGATCTCAGGACACTGCAGCACTGGCTCCCAGGAGTCAGCACCCAAAGGGAAGCCCTCACTGAAGCAGAGTACATGGGTGCTTCCAGCCCTGGTCTGCAGCTCAGCCAAAGCTCTCCTGGCACTGAGGTGGATAAAGTGGAAACATGCCAAGAAGATGAATGATGTGTGGAGGAAGCAAGATAAAGGTCTAAACAAGATGCAGGCATCTCTTCAGGAGTCCAAAGAGCAGGTACCTGTACTGTGTGTTTGCAGAGTGCCTGTCCCCCTGCCTGGCACTTGACTGAAGCCCAGGCTTTGCTCTGTCAGAGAACCACATAGAAATGCTGCTTGGGCCAAAAGGATTTTGTTTCTACTGGTTTCTTTCATCTCCAACACAATACCCTGGCTGCGATCTTTGCTTTGATAGTTTTTCCTCCTTCCTCCTGATTTTAATAAGAATTTAAGTCTGTTCCCCTCAGCCCACACTTCATCCTGTTGCCAGGTAAGTAACTGAGCAGAGTAGAGATTGAGTGGCCTGACAACCCAGGTTTTTCATTTTACTTTACTTTGCAGGCTTTTTTTTTTTTTTCTAATTTCCAGGTAAGACTTTGTATAGTCACAACATCAGAGCAAATAAAATTCCAAGAAGTAATGTCAGCAAAACACAAATTGTTAGGACAGGTCAGTTGACCTCTTGCAGTATGCAAAGCAAACAGGGCTCTGGGGTGCCAGAAAGTGGCAGAGAGCATCAGAGACACAAACATCCCCAGGGTCCCAGGTACTCATTTCAAACAACTTTCAAGGGAGGGAGTAGTTGAAGTACCTGAAAGCAAATGATTAAAAAAAGAAAAAAAAAACCCAAACAAAGCAAGTGAAATGAAGCACCTCGACACAGCAAGGCTCTCCACTGAAACACAAAAATACAAAATTACGGTTGGTACATCTTTCGTTCTGAAACAGAATCCTTATCTCTCAAAGTGTGGTCTCAATCTGCTTTTTCTTCTTTTTTTTCCCTTTTCCTTCTTTTCCTCTTCCTTTTCCTTTTCCTTTTCCTTTTCCTTTCCCTTTTCCTTTTCCTTTTCCTTTTCCCCTTTCCTTTCCTTTCCTTTCCTTTCTTTCCTTTCCTTTCCTTTCCTTTCCTTTCCTTTCCTTTCCTTTCCTTTCCTTTCCTTTCCTTTCCTTTCCTTTCCTTTCCTTTCCTTTCCTTTCCTTTCCTTTCCTTTCCTTTCCTTTCCTTTCCTTTCCTTTCCTTTCCTTTCCTTTCCTTTCCTTTCCTTTCCTTTCCTTTCCTTTCCTTTCCTTTCCCTGTCTTTCTTTCTTCCTGTCCTACTTTGCACTCAAATCACTGACTTTCCAGACATGGAGCAGCTGGAAGCAACATCCCAATCCTTCACCATCAGGGCTTTGAATCTTTGTTGTCTCTTGCAGACCTGTGCAAGAAACCAGGCAGGATGGAAGAAGCAGGAACTCTCCTGGACTTCTGGTGAAGAAATAACAGCTCTCTGCAGCTTCTTTGCTGGTGGTGGTGTTGCTGGAGAACCAGTAAGTAGGATCCACATTTGGTTATAGAAAGGTCAAAGGAAAATAGAGCAATGCCCACACAAGTGGGGAAGATGTAGGGATGGTCAAGAGAGAAAGCACTTGAAAGCTGTCAGAGAAAGACATTTCAGCTGTCAGACATGTGAGGGCTGGTACAGGAGGTTTCTCTCCCCACCCTATTGCAGTTTATTCAGGGAGAGCCACCAGGGTCCTGCTGAGCAAGGCAACAAATGGTTGATAGAAACAGACCCTCGCCTCTCAACTGATGTTCTTGGTTGTTGGAAAGGTGCAGATGAAGTAATGGTAAGTTTCTTACCAGCTGTTACATTCCATGAGTGTTGATGGATTGTGGAAAGTCTCATGCTTCCAGTACATATTCCAGGCTGAAATGAGTCACAAACTGGAGAGTTCTCTGAAAACATTTAATATTCAGCCCTCTGAGCCAACTGGAACAGCTTCTCCAGAAGACACCAACCCTTTTCAGCATTTGTGAAATACCTTTAAAACTCTTTCAGAGCAGCATAGTTAACATACCTCATGTTGTAAATTGTTTTGAAAAAGCACATTTGGTTCTAAAATCATGAACACGGGATACAACTGTCAGAAATGTTTCTCTGTTGTTTGAATCAAAACATAGTTAAAGTTGACTTTTAAATAAATACTACCAATTTAGAGGCAAGACAGTTTAGTTACAGAAAGTTTCTGTCAAAACCCAGCCCCCTTCAGGGCTGAAGATGTTGGATGGAGTGTGATGAGAGTCTCAGTTTGGTTTTGCTTTTGGAGGCAGAGACAGTGCAGCTCATGCTGGGTGCAGGTCTTGGGCCCTCTGAGCTGACCTACCTGTGTTTTTTCTATGCTGGTCCAAAGTGAAGGAGATGTTTTGGATGCCACAATGAGACCCCGAGCCTGCTGCTACAGGCTGGCTCTCCTTGTGAAACTATCTTAACTTCACTGGTGAGTTTGACCTTGGGCCTGGATCACTTAATTGCAAAAAAGTTGCACTTGACCATGGCTGTTTGGTGCACACCAGTGCAATATGGAGGAGTCAACAACTGACCTGTGAGTCAGGCAGGGCTGTCCCCTTTTGAGATTTGACTTTTTTTTTGCTTCCCATTGGTTTCTCCATGGGGACAGTGGTCTTCTAAGCCAGCTTTTCTCCCAAGCATCCCTTGCTCCTCTTTGCCTAGATTTGAGTCCACAAAAAGCCACCCACTGTGACCCAGCACACCCAGCTCTGTGTAGGTGCTCCCCTCCCTGGCAGGGACTCTAATTTCATATGGCTTTTGAAAAAGGTCTGCTTGGAGGGTGCAAAACAGGCTTCAATTTTGAAACCACCCCAGTCCTGAGTATGAATTCAACCTTCATTCCCTCCAGTCACTCCCCACTGCCTCCGTCCCTGCTGTGGCAAGAGCTGTGGGGCTGCCCATGGCCATGCCTCTGGTTCATGAGGGAGATGGAGATGTTCACACATTGACAGGGAAAGGAGCTTCCTCAGCAGCACCTGGCTACCTGAAAACCATCAGCTGCTGATAAACGTGCCCTTTGAAACGTTCCAAGTTGGTCCTGACCCAGCTGACTCTGTCTCCATTAAATATTTGCCGAGTGTCTAAAGGGCAGGACTGGAGCACAGGTCCCAATGCTCCAGAGGATGTGGGAAGCCAATGCCCCGACAATTCCCAGCATGAAGGGGGAAAAGCCTCCCACATCTGTTCTGCCCATCACAGAGGTTGTGTTGCTGTCATGTAGAGCACACCTCTGCCTGGGGATTCCCTTGCTCGGATTCCTGGAGGTTAGGAGAGGGCTGGGAGCTGTGGCAATGCTGGACCCTGCTCATGTGCACCTTCCAGAGGCAGCACCCTGGGGCAGGAGCAGGAGCTGGGTGGGCTGCAGGCACATCCCTGTGCCCCTGCTTCTCGTAAAACCAGCAGTGCCTCAGCTGAGGAGGCATCCTATGAGCAAGGGTGCCACTGAAAAGGAGCACTGCAAAGGCCAGCTTAATTTCTTACCATGCAGGTGATTGCTGTCAGGTCCAGACTGCTCCTTAGAGGATGCCAAAGCCAATTTTGTTGAGTCCTTCATAAATTTCTCCAGTTAAGAACAAAGAGAAGAACATTCCCTACTGACTCAAATTGTTACAGAAAACTGTGGCTTGTATAACTGCTGAGAATGGTGGACAGTGAACTACTTAACACTGATGGGGGAAGGTTTTTCACCTTCCTTTCTACATCCAGTTCTAGACTGTCTTGGAACAGGATCAGGTTCTGGGTCTCTGGCCACCAAGTAAAATCTTTCAGAGTTTTGTAATGCACTGTCTAGATGCCCAAAATCTTTTTCAAGGTGGGACACACAGCAGGACCCACCATCCAAAACCAGCAAAGAAGATCACAGACAGACCCCATGGCATTTGGTTTGGAGCTGATGCTGGCTGGGTTGTTGCCTTCAGCCCATGGTGAATGCGTGTTTTTTGCATGCCTCAGACACTCACTTTCCCAAGGTATGCTGGAAATAATTGGTTTCTGGCCTGCAAGCCTGTGGGATTTTCCACTCCTAGCACAACACCAGTATGCTCTGTCATGGGGTGGAACAGCCTCTCCTTCTGGTGCATGCAGACATCATGGCAGTGCTGATCCCTGTCCCACAGTCCTCCTGAAATAGGCAGCCCCCCTGTCCCTCTGGCCACACAGACTGAGGGAGATGATACCCCAAAGCTATGCTTCCTCTCATCACACCAATCCCCATCTTGGTGCAGGGATGTCTTGTGATTTCAAGCTGTTTTTTCCCCCTCTCCCATTGTCCTCTCAGGCTGCACAGGAAATAGGAGAGCAGCTCCTTCCTCCCTGCTTTTGTTCGGTTCATCCCACAGCCCTTCCTCTCCAGCAGAGAACTTCCCGCAGGCCAGGAAGCTCCTATAAACCCAAAGTCCCAAGGTTCACTGACCAAACTTCACCGTTTCTCATTTCTGTTTCCCAGTTAATCATTCTCCACTGCAAACTCCACTGAAGGCAGCTTTGCAGGGGCCAGCTTTGGACTTCACAAACTATTTGCTGACCCGAGACAGTGGTGCTGGCAGAAGAGGTCTGGGGAGGCAAGGAAGGTCTCTTGTTCCTGCCTTGCTTTTTTTTTTTTTTTTCCTCAGTTCATCCCCTGAGACCAAAGGGCCACATTATGATCCAGCAACAGCTGAGACAGCTCCTGCCAGAGGGAGGGCTTGATGCCCATGCTGCCCTTGCCCTGCTTGGTGGCTCTGCAGCAGCCCTGGTGGTCTGGAAGTGGCTGCACAAAAGGCAGATCCAAAAGAAAATGGAAGAGGCTCAGAGGACCCGGGATGAGGGTGTGAAGAAAATGGCAAAGGCTGTCCAGCAGTTCAGGGAGCAGGTAACCCATCCTTCTGGGGGGTTTGAGTCCCACTGGGGTGTTTTGCTTGATGTTGCTCTTCAGCTCCTCCTTCCAGCTCATGCCTCCATAGCTTTTATAATGAGGAGGCCAGGGGTGATGTAGCAGCAGCCCTTGACAAGAGGAAAGGCTGCCTTGAGAAGAAGGGAGATGACTGCTCTCCTCAAGCTGGATGAGATGCTTTGGGATTCTACAGCAAGGAGGATGTGAGTTACTCACTGGGAAGAGATTCTGGACAACACAGGTGATGAAGCACTGGAATTTCACTGATTCAAATCCCTTTCAGGATCTAAAGGTGTCTCTTGCCTCTATGGGTAGAAAGCTTTTTCCTCTTGCAACTCTGACTTTACACATCCATCCACACCCCTGGATCTTTGTCTCCAAACCCTGGCTTCCAGATGGCTCTTAGAGTCTTCAAAGGAACTTTCACTTGGTTTCCCAGCAAGTGAGAGCTCCTGGCCCAGAAGATGCTTGGCCTAACAACACTAAGGAAGCACAGGGCATTCACTGTCCCCTGGTAGCAACCAGGATACAACATAGGGATAAATGAGGCAGGCACCCAACCACCATGGATATGGCCTTGAATTCCTACCACAGTTCTCATATCTAACTATCTTTCCTTCCTGTTCCATTAACTTCTGAGAAGGTCCTGATTAAAGCATCTTGTGCTTACACTGGTAAAGTACTTGGAAAGAAAGTGTACCAGCTACAAGTGATCCATATCTTTACAACATTTTTTCTTAAATACATATCTATAAATATTTTATATAACCTTGAAAAAAGCTGGTTGCACTTAGAACTACCAGTCACCTTCACCTAGCTAGACCTTACCCACCTGTGAATCCCTACTGGCCTCTTTGCAGTGTGCTGACCTTCAGTATTAGATGTTTGCCCTCAGAGCAGGCTGACACAATGCTTGTGTCCATTCTGAGGGCTACAGAGCCACTCTGAGGCTTGTGTGCAAGGACTTTGGCACCTGCTGCCTAGGCTGGTGTTTGCTCACCTGAGGTTACCTCTTGGTCAGTGGGTGAGTCCCACAGTGGCAGGAGGAAGGCTCTGATGTGAGGCATTGCCTTGCCCTCTGCAGCAGTGGGTGCATGAAGAGCTTTTGTACCTTCAGAGACAGCTTCAGTGCTTGCAGCACGTTCATGACATCCAAACTCAGCAAGAAACACTCAGGAGCTCAAGGTCTGAACCCACACTTGCAGGGTCCCCCTTTTCAGCAAGCTCTGTTGATAGTGTTGGCAAAGTTTACAAGGCTCAGCTCCTCTGAGCCAAAGAATAACTGGAGCTGCTGCCCTGATAACTCCTTTATCTTCCCCTTACAGGTCCCCAGTGTCCAGAGAGATGCCACTCTGTCCCTGCCCCTGCTGGAACTCACTGCGAGACTGCGAGAAGGGTCTCTGTCCCCCAGGACTGTCCTCTACACCTACTTAGAGAAGGTGAGTGCCTGTCCACAGTGTGATGGGCAAATCACTAAAGTTCTCCATGCCATGATGTGTGGGCTGGTAGTTGAGAAGGTGATTTTTGATAAGTCTTAAATACAGCAGATATCAAGAGAAAGATGAAAAGGCAGGGATCTCTTTTGAGGTGGCTTGAGCTGAGATGCTCTGGGGAAGGGGTTGCCATCCATGCCAAGCCGCTAGCCCCTGGTTTGAAGACCCAGATCTGTTCTTAACTAACATCTCTTCCTTCATGTGTCCAACAAAGGCCCTGGAAGTGACCCAGCAGACAAACTGCTTGAGACATCTTATCCCTGAGTGTGAGGAGCAGCTCCAGGAAATAGAGCAGCAGAAGGAGAAAGGGCTGCTCTATGGCATCCCCATCAGCCTCAAGGATCACATCAGCCACAAGGTGCTTCCCCCATCATGAGCTGGGCTGGGTGGTGAAGTGGTGGGACACAGAGAATGGGGAAGGGACCTGGTCCCTCCCTTCTCACACCATGGGGACCCTGGCTGGGTCTGAGGATGTGGCCCCCCCCTGCCTCATTGCAGCTGCAACCCTGGCAATTGGAACTCTCCATCAGCATAAATTCTAGGGCTGAATAGTCATACACTCCAGTTATTTCTTCTCTGATACATGAGACAAGGATGGGCAGCACAGGCAACACTTTGGTCTATAGCTCAGATGGTCTGTAGTACTGGGGATAAGAACATGGCTCAGCTTCTAGAAAGTCATTAGTAGCAGAAGCCATTAATCCCAAATTCCTGTTGTGCTGTAGCCCCTGAGCAAAGAGCCTGTGCATGGGATGCACCAGGGGCCCCTTCACAGACAAGCCTATAGACTTCTCATAGAGAAGGATGGACCACATGCACCTGAGCTGAATTTGCTAGGCAGTCTTCTCCATCTTCACATACCAACCCAGTCAAGGGGGCTAAGCCCTAAGCAGTCCCCAAACACCAAGGCTAACTGAGAAAGGATCAGACTGTGTTTGATTGGGGTGTGTGTTTCCTCCCCAGGCATCCACTGGTGGCTTTGCTTGGACAGCAGGATGCTGAGTTTGATCCTGAGCTAGTGGGGGAGAGATCTAGCACGCAGAAGAGAAAGGACAGGAGAAGCTTTAAATGCTTCATAAGTACTTGGAAGTGCTCTGCCAAGGATGGAAGGAGAGGGAGTCCTTGGCCCTTTGTGAAAAGGCTTGCAAGGGAGTGGTGGGTTAATACCTCCCCCACCAAAGAGAGCACCGGATTATCTTCCCAAAGTCACAGGGGAACTGTGCTGACTGTGTCCATTGTCACTTCTCTGCAGGGCCATCTGTCAACCTGTGGGCTTGTGCAATACCTGAGCACTCCTGTGCAGGAGGACAGTGTCCTAGTCAAGGTTTTGAAGAGACAGGGAGCCATCCCATTTGCAATTACCAATGTGCCACAGTCCCTCTTCAGGTAACACACATCTTTAGAAATACATCCTTGGAATACATTTTTCTTCTGGTTGTGCTCCTGAAGCTGAACCCCAGCCTGTCCATCACAGGTCAGGCTACTTCCCATCTCCTGAGATGTTGCCTGGCCAAGTCCTTCTTCCATCAGCTACCAGCAATCTGAAAATAGTTTTCAGAGAAGATTAACAGGGGAAAAAAAACTATGACAGAAATTAAGTGCACTTGTGCATGGGAGGGAGGAGAGTGGAGTCCCACAGGTTGGCTCTGCCACATGAGCTCACTGCAAGTGGGAGCCAACAAACTCAAGGCATTAAGCTGTTCCTGACATCCCACTTGCTGTTTTTCTTCTCCCCAGCTATGACTGCAGCAATCCTATCTTTGGCCAGACCTTGAACCCCTTCAACCACCAGAAGAGCCCAGGGGGCTCCTCAGGAGGGGAGGGAGCTCTGATCGCAGGGGGCGGCTCCATCCTGGGCATTGGCTCCGACATCGGTGGCAGCATCCGCCTGCCCTCCAGCTTCTGTGGGTTGTGTGGGCTCAAACCCACAGCCCAAAGGCTCAGGTAGGTGCTGGGGTTTGCCATTCCCACCCTGCCAGGAGCCTGCTAATTGTCAAACTTGGAAGAAGGCCCAAGGTGCTCAAAAGAAAGGGCCACTCCTTAAAGGGCCACCTGTGGAAACCATAAGCAGCAAACCAGAAAAATAGTTACTCCCTAATGTCTGAAGCTTTTGTCCCCTTCTACAGCTGCCTCCATCATGGGGGCAGCCCTTCCCTCTGCAGGGCTGGAAACACTTAAAACCAGCTTAAAGGCTGGCTTGCTTTGTTCAGAAACTCTTTGGAGAGGCAGCCTTGTTACATTTTGTGGGGAAAATGGACAGGTTTCCATTGTAATTCTGGCTTGGAGTTGAAAGGAAAATGAGACTCAAGTGGTTGAATATTACCAAAATCACAGAATCACAGAATTGTTTTAGTTAGAAAAGACCTTTAGGATCAAGTCCAACCCTAAACCATGTCGCTAAGAACCACACCCACACAGCTCTTAAATACCTCAAGGGATGAGAACTCCACCACTTCCCTGGGCAGCCTGGTTCAGTGCTTGACCACCCTTTCAGTAAAGACATTTTTCCTAATAAACTTTCCCCTGGTGCAACTTGAGGCTGTTTCCTCTTGTTCTATCACTTGTTACTTGGGAGAAGTGAAATAGAATATTTTAGATTGAACCAAAACTAAGATTTGTTGGAGGTTAGGGCTGGGGGATTTTTTGTTCTGGGTTTTTTCTTCTTAATTTTGACCACAGTTTTCTGTTTCATGTGACGTGAATTAAATATTTTTAGTAATTTTCTTTCTGGTTCAGGTCCTGAACTGAAGACCTCACTATGCTGTTCAAACACATTGGGAATGCCTCACCATTACTGAGATGATGATATCCTTCTTTTTCTTTTCCCACAGCCTGGCCGGAACAACTGGCCCAATCAATGGGATTCTGGCAGGTACATGAATTATAATTTCTTTTCTCTATATGTTAGGAAAAGTCCTATGTCCTCCTCTAGGCCTGAGGAAAGCTTAAGACAACCTTGGTCCTGTCCGAAGTCCATCTGAAACATCCCACTTCATTTCCTGACCATCCTCTGCAACCAACGTGGTTGCACAGAGGAGTGGACAAGTTTTAGGTAAAACCATTTGCTTAATGTGGACGTTTGCTCTCATCTCATTCCAGTTGTTTGTGCCCTGGGGCCAATGGCAAGGGATGTGGACAGCCTGGCCCTGTGCATGAAGGCTCTGCTCTGCCAGGAGATGTTCCAGCTGGACCCCACCGTGCCCCCGATCCCCTTCAATGAGGAGGTGAGCCCTCAACTCACCAAGTTCTGGTTCTCAAGAGAGTGTTGCATGCTCAACGTATGCATTCCTTAAGGGTCCAGTTATCTTTACTGTGCTGGTTCCCAGTAACTTCTTAGCTCTCTTTGAGGGCACAGCTCATAATTATGAAGTGAAAAGAAATGTTAAGAAGTAGTTATCCTTTCTGCCTTCTCAGTTATAGCTTATCAGATGGAGAGACCCCAGAAAAGAGTGAGGAGGAAGGCAACAACACAGCAAAAAGCTGGAAATGTTTAGGTGGTGATAAGACAGGATCAGAAACTGCTGCAGCAAGTCTCTTGACTGAGGTCATTTCCTTTCCCTCTGCAGCAGATGACCCTCAGGAGGTTTTCCCACTTCTATCCGTTGTAGAAATGGTTGAATCTATTGGTCTTGAGTAGCTGTGCTCTATCTGAAGGGAATGCTGGGGAAAGAGGCGGGGGTGGACATTTGGGAAGGGGTAGCCTATGGAAACCATGAGCAGCAAACCAGAAAAATAGTTACTCCCTAATGTCTGGAGCTTTTGTCCCCTTCTACAGCTGGCTCCAGCATGGGGGCAGCCCTTCTCTCTGCAGGGCTGGAAACACTTAACTGTTGGCTCTTTGCTCCAGACTTACTCCAGCTCTGCTCCCCTGAGGATTGGGTACTACGAGACAGATGGGTACTGCCCCCTGCCCCCCTGCATGCGGCGAGCAGTGCAGGAGACCCGGGGGGCTCTGCAGGCAGCCGGGCACCAGGTGAGCACAACCACCCCATGCTCTGCTAACACCTTTGCTCCTCGATGCTGAAATCACCCTTCAGAAGCCAGGCAGAGCTCCTGAGCCCAGCTGTGGGATAGATGACCTCCCAGAGGTATGAGATGAAGTTTCTGCAGCCACAAGCCCACCCCGGGCAGCACTGCATCTCCTGGGGCTACAGCACCAGCACTTACCAAATTTGTACCTGTAAGGAGCCAGGAGTGTAATGAATCCAACTTTGACCTGCTGGCTGTGGTTCACACCAAACAGCAACCTGCATTTGACCCCAAGAGGTTGCCTTGGCATTGTGTAGGTCTGTCCTTCCCCAGCAAGGCTCTGAGAGCTGGTTTTCTCCTTCCTCCCACATGCTTAGGGAGGCTTCTGTTCTTCCTGGACCACTGAGAGAAAACAGCCATGGAGCATGGG
Source organism: Calypte anna (assembly GCF_003957555.1). Taxonomy (NCBI): domain Eukaryota; kingdom Metazoa; phylum Chordata; class Aves; order Apodiformes; family Trochilidae; genus Calypte; species Calypte anna. Next base: position 22,067,624 of record NC_044254.1, on the reverse strand, counting down.
ATGGGAAACACTTTTCCCTCCCTGTGGAAATATGCTGGTGATGCTCTTCACAGCAGTGAGTCCAATGTCTGTGAGATGTTGATTCTGCTGGGACTGGTGGGAAAGTAGTGCAGTTTCTGGCTCAGTGACTGCCTGGAGGAGGATGAAGGAGGAAACAATTCTGAAGAGAAACAGCTCAGAGCCAAACAGCCGATGGGGAGGAATAATCCCAAGGAGAAATGTTTGGGCTGGTTAAGGGTTGAACTGGGGCCTCTGTAGGCGTGTGGAGCCCAGGGAGGTGGTGTTCTGCCTTTGAATTTTTTCTCAGTTGGAACTTGAAAATTATTCACATCCCCAGGCTGCCACTTAATCTTGTGTTTTGGTGCAGCTGGTGCCCTTTTCTCCACCCCGGATCCACTATGTCATGACTGAACTCTTTTTGAAGACTTTTTTTGCTGATGGAGGCTGTGCATGGTTGGACTTGTTGTAAGTAGCAGCCCTTTGGCAGCAGTGCTGTAGAACACCTCCATCCCTGTGCCCATGGGAACCACACACAGAAAAAGAAAGCCCCCATCTCCCACCCCAAACAGGAGATACTTGGCTTTCTGAGAAAGGGCCAGCAGTTCTCTGGCATGATCCCCTTCTCTTGTCCTCTCTCAGCACAGGAAATACTGTAGATCCAAGCTTGAAATCACTGGTAAAATCCTGCAAGATCCCGAGGGTGGTGAAGAAACTGCTGGCTGTGATTCTTAAACCCCTGGTGAGTCCCTGGCCTCAGGCTCAAGACAGACTGGGGTCAGTAGGACCCTAAGATGCTTGAAAATATGAGACATACCTTTAATGAGAAACACTGGGATTACAGGCCGAGGCACACACTATCCCTTTTTTAGACTTCTGCTGGGATTTATCCAATGCAAAGGGAAATGAGAGAAGGACCAGCCAAGAGCTGTAAAAGATTAATACAGAGCCCACAGCAAGTAGTAATTCAAAACTAGACCTAGCAGTGCCCAGTGTCCTACAGATTCATGCACTGGAATTACTGCAGCAGAGGGACTTGAGGTTGAAGCTCTATCCCAGTGTTGGAGGCCTCCCAAAGATCACACCTTCATGGGAGCTCCTAGGGATTAATAAGGTCTAGTCCTGACTGCAGCCCTTTCACCAGCATCCTTCTGAAGGGCTTCTCTCCTTCATCCCCCATTTCCTCTGCCTCTCTGTCCAGAGGGGTTCCTCTCAGCTGGCAGGATCAGAAAGGCAGCAGTGAGTGGGAGGCAATCAAAGAGCTTGTAGAGGTCATGTTTCTTTGAGATACCAAGCTGAAAACCATTTAATTTACCAAAAATAGCAAAAGGCAACTTGGTTTCAGGTCACTACATTGCTCTGGGAGGAGGAAATATTTCGCTGTAAGAAACAAATGGGGAACCAACAACCAGAAGTTGGAAGCCAAGTAAATTGAGAACCATAAGGAGTTTTTTTAAAGATTCACCCTGAGTGCAGCATCCCCAAGGGTGGAAGCAGGAGGGAAGAGGGGATTTCCTGGGAAGACACAAGCTACTGCACCCCCATGACATGTCCCTAACAGGAACCTCTTCCCTTTCCAGTTTCCCCGCCTGGCTGAATATCTGAGAGCCTTGAGTGGAATGAGGTGAGATGGCAATGTCCTCAGGGATGTCCACAAAAATTAACAGGACCTTCTCCTCTCAGTGACCATGATGGGAGGGAATGCATTCACATGCTCCAACCTCAGCAGAGGTTGTCCCTCCATCCTGGTCATGGCTCCAGCCTTTAGGAAGACATCTCCCCAGTGCTGCGCTGCCCCTAGGGTCATCCGGAAAGGGCTGAGGGACTGGGATGGGTAAGGTGACACAGAAAGACTGTGGCAGAGATGAGTATTAAATCCAGACTCACAGGAGAAACTTTACTGCTCTCAGATATTTGTGGCTTACTTGCTAGGCCGAATGCCAAAGAAAAAGTCAGACAAATTGTGAAGGATTCGTTAATAGCTAAAATCACCAGGGTTTATCAGCCTGAAGGATTATTTAAACAACTCCTCCTTTTTTAAAAGCTTAAAAATGTCACTATGATTTCCACTTGCAGGTCAGTGAAGGAGATGTGGAATCATCACCATCAAATAGAGGTACATTTTGAGGACTTCCCTCTCATGGGACAAGTTGAGCTTTATGGAAGTGCCAGCTTGGAAGGTCATCAGCCAGGAAAGAGGTTGTGCCAGGGGGGTTCTGGGGAGAAGACAAGATGGAAGGAAAGACACAAAAGAGAGATAGGATAGATGGGCCTTTGGGTCAACTCAGCCAGGACTTTATTGGTTGCCTACATTGTTCATGCCCAGATGTCCACATCAAAGCACAACAAAGTCTGTCCTGGGAATGGGGGTGGCTAAAGAGAGTCCTGGCCAATTCCTGGCCACAGTCTGGCCACATGCTGTGGATGCAGACACTTCCATGCTCCCCTGCCTCTTCCCTCCAGCACAGCTGCCTTCTGCTGCCTCCTTGGCCATGCCAGAGCCTGGTGCATAACCTGGAGAAACCAAGATGCTCCAGGCATGGATGTGGCTCCCATGTCATCTCTCCTCTCCTCCCCAGGCTTATCGTGCCGAGTTCATTGCCCTGTGGAGGGAACTCCAGCTGGATGTTGTGCTGTGCCCTGTCCTGGGACCTGCCTTCACCAGAGGATACCCTGGAAAACTCCTCAGTAAGTGAGCCTGGGACCTTCCTGGGAGGGCAAAGGGCCACTTGCTTGAGACTGGACAGAAGAGTCCCCAGCTGCAGAACTTCACTGCCCACCTAAGAATTTTATGGGCATTAGGGAGGAAAAGTATCTACCATAAAGCAATACCAGCAGATGGGGACAGACATGGATGAAGTGATCTGGTGGCAGTTTTTCCTTGCAGCAGAATTAGGACCTGCAGAAAATCAGCCCTGTGCAACCTTTCCTCTCAACAGTGGCTGGTTCCCAGGGGCTTCAGTCAGCATGTAATGTATAAGGTGGAAGGAAGACAGAAAGCTGTGACTCTGCATTCTCTCTTCTGCTTCTCTCAGCTGCCATCTCTTCCACGATGCTTTACAATGTCTTGAACTTCCCCGCTGGGGTTGTACCTGTCAGCAGGGTGACAGAAGCAGATGAGGAAGAGCTAAAGCTTTACAGAGGATGTTGTGGTGATCCCTGGGACAGGATACTGAAACAGGTATGTGACATTAAAGAGTGGTGGAGGAGGAACAGCTAATGGATGTTCAAGAAATAGTTTAATTGAAATCAGGTGTTCTTAAACATCTCCATCAGTATGAGCACAGTGCAAAAAACCCCCGACCTCTTCTTTATATACCACTTGAAAATCCCTCTTCTAAGTCCCAGGGGTTGGAGCAGGACTAGGGGAGCACCCTCAGGCTGGATTGTAGGCTAAAACCAGAAAGGAGCCATGCAGGAAGGCTTCTCTGAGTAGGTCCTTGTGGCAGCCACAGCCACAGCCCACCACTGCCCTTTCCCCTGGCTTGGTGACACCTTCACCAGGCTGTCAGCAGAACATGGCTCAGGAATGAGGATGCTGAAGGAAAAAGGATCTGTCTGCAAGAGAGGTCGAAGCAAAGCTGGACAGGGAGGGTCTTAACCATGCTGCCCAAGGATTGGGCACCATTTTTATTACAAGAAGAGTAAGATTCTGCCCTGCACTCCTAGAGTTGCTTGCATGGCAGGGCTCAGCTTCCACTATTCCCGCTCTCCAGGACAAGCCATGTGCCCAAACCAGGTTTCCAGAAGCTGCTGGAGGTCTGAGCCTTCCCAGGTAAGCCCTCACCACTTGTGTCCCTTGTGCAGGCTGTGTCAGGAGCTGTGGGGCTGCCCGTGGCCGTGCAGTGCGTGGCTCTGCCCTGGCGCGAGGAGCTGTGCCTGCGCTTCATGAAGGAGGTGGAGACCCTGACCCGTGAGAAGAGAGTGGCATAGCCTTCCCCCTCCCATGCCTGGGGGGCCAAAGGGACAGCACTGCACATCTTTTGCAATCAGTCATGCAGAGGTTACAGCAAAGAGGGAAGGAGGAAGGAAATGCCATTTCCTGACTGCCCTCCGTGCCACGGATCCGGTAAGGAACCAAGGTGCCATGCAGAGGGCAAGACTGGCTTAAGCTGAGTTCAAGTGATGGTAAACCTAGGAACTGCACCTTCCTGGGAGGGTGGACATGGATGGGGATTCATCTGCATTCTCATCCACGCTGCCTCTTGCAGAAGGGAGGATTACAAAAGCTCAGCAGTGTTTTCTTGGTGGAACTGGAGTAACTTCATATGGATTTAACTAGGGACTGCCCTGTAAGGAATAGAGCCATGTCTACCCTCCCTATCACTGTATTTTGGTCACAAAAATAAAAATGTAACTATTAATCAGCTCTTCTAATAGACTCCAGAAACCCTTCACTGCTGGCTATTATATGAAAGCAAAATATATTAATCAAAATCAGGCAGGCACCTCCCCACTGCCCATTGCCTGGCATTTAGCATGGGAGGGTTCACACTTCCCCTTTCTACCACAGCTTCCCTGTCCACGAGGGATGGCAAGAGTCACTGGCCTTTTGGCAGCACCAAGCTCTTTCTACCACCAGATTTCCAACCTCACAGCAGGGGCATACTTAAAACCCTCTTATTTCAAGACCTGAGGCTGCCCTTTCTGAAGGCAGGAGATAAGCAGACACACATGAAACTCGGTTATGCAGACAGTGAGATACTGGACAGAAAGACTGAGATCCCCAGATGGTGTTTGTTAAACCAAACCTGCTGATGTGGATCAAAGCAGTCAGGAGGGAGAGAGCAGCACCCACACAGGGCCATTTACCCCACCCTGAGACAGATGGATAAATGGCTCCCTCTGATAAGACCTATCTCTTTCCCAGATTAAACACCTCAACCTCAAATGGATAAATATGCAGGAGACTCCAGAGCAGCCCTTTCTCATTTATTCTCTATGTCTGCAGTAGAAAAAGCAGACTTCCTTTGGGACATTTTAAAAAGGAAAATAAATACAAAGCAGTTTTGCTTTCTCTGGAAACGTGGGGTATTTCCTGACAGCCAGCAGACACAGCCCGTCACCCCATCTACATCCGCCGCAATTTGCAGAAATACATAGGTCCAAAGTTGGCTGTGAGGTGAGGCAGAACCAGCTCCCCCAGCCGGCACTCCGAGAAGAAAGAAAACGTGTCTTGGAAAAGCGTCCTGAAGTAGCTCAAGTCCTCAACCTGGATATTGATGTTATACTGGGTCTCTGCAACGTCTACTGCTCGCTCGATCACAAACTCATTCTGCAGTGGCGAGAGGGAGCAGGTAGAATACACCACCTCTCCTCCTGGCTTGGTAGCGAGGATGCCAGCCCTGCAGGCAAGATGAAAACACACAGACAGTCACGGGAAGAAGAGGGCTGCATGGGACAGCAGCTTTCCCACCCACTGAAACTGAGAAGCCAGCACGTAACTCACAGCAGGTGAGAAATAAACTCCCTTCAATTCCACAGACTCAGCAGTTTCACCATGTCTCACTGCAGCCTGAGGGCTGATTTAGACCAGGGCAATATGGGACAAATAAATGGTTAACTGATAAATTAGTTAACCTGGGAGAAACACTACTGGAGAGCCAGCTGGAAGTAGTAATCCTGCACACACCTATATAATAATGGGATAAGAGTAAATCCAAGGGAAGAGGCTTTCGTGATTCAAGCATTGCCACAAGACTCTTTAATCTGTTTCCTTACTGCCCCAGTTCACACTGAGCCCAGTGAAATGGGGTGATGAAGCACCCCCATGTCCTCCCCCCTGTGCTGGGAGATGTGAACACTCAGGAATCCTTCAGGGTGGACTGCCAGGAACCAGGAGATCATTATACAAAAAGATCACACTGGATCCATCCTGTTCCTTGGATTCCCCCTGCTCATCACCAGTGGTTACTGCTGGGGACAGGAAAGACAACAGATCTGACTGAAAACATTTGCACCTTCTTACACTCCCTACAATTTGATGTGTCCTGCTGTTGCCATTACAAAAAACTACACATGCTGTCTACATTTCCCAACTGGGGACACAAAAAATAGAAAGAACTTTTCAGTGCTGGCTGTAGAGAGCTGCTGCCCCAACACAAATAGCACCAAAACACAGCATCGAGCTCACTCACATCAGCAGCTGCAGCTGCAGCATGGGCAACATCTGTCGCTCCTTGGTTCGTCTCTTGTGGAAGATGTTGTTCTCCCCCTCCATGACAGAGTGTCTGTCTGTCGTGCAGGGCACATCCACCAGCACCTGCAGCAAAAAAGGTCCTGCATCAGTCCAGGGCCCAGGCAAAGCTCAGCGAGTCTCCTGCTGCAACCTGCCCCTCGCCCAACTCCTCCACCCTTGCCAGGCACCAAGCAGCTCTCAGTACCTTGCCCAAGTGATGCTACCTGAGCACAGGTCTGCACCCACACTGAACTGCAACCTATCTGGCTGCTTTTGCACTATGGGAATGTGCAGACATGGGAATGATGGATAACATCACAATCTCACACGTGTCTTGAGTTAATGTTTCTACGCTGTGCTTCTTCTTGGAAGGCATCACGGCAGCATCTACAGCTGCAGCACAGAGGGTCAGAGATCCTGCAGTGACACATTCTGGGGTAACAAACCAAGCAGATGAACATAGCTGAGAAAGAAGAATTATTTAAACTTCACATTTAACCCCTTCTAATTGATGGACTACAACAAGATTTTTAAGGGGTACTATGCAGATAAATAAATGTAAAACTCTGGATGCCCATATGCACCAGATCCTGTAGGGCAGAGCAGGAAGAAATATTACTTCATAGGTGGCTTAGTCTTTCTCTGCATTTAAGATTATGGAAAACTATACAATTATCCTGTAGGATAAGCTGCTGACTTTCTCTGCAACAGGAAGAAACTGACCTAGATGGTTAATCTTTACCAGCTTCCAATCACCTACCTTATGGAAAGTGCCACCTTCCAGCTCGCCCCAGTCCCTTCCGTCATAGGATGTGATGCGCACAGTTTCCCTGATTTCTCTGGGAACATAGCTAGAGAGAACCTGGTACAGCCTCTTTGTCCGGGAAATGGAGACATCGTTGGCTGCCAAGTGACCTGAGAGGATAGAACAGGCATGTTTGGGACATCACTCTTGAAAAAACACACTTGATTCCCAACTCTTACAACCAGAAATGATTAACGATCACAAATCAATGGGCACAACGCACTCTTCCAGCCTTGTTTTATGTATGGGGACAGAGAACATTCCCTTCTTGCTTACCACAAATCCCAGTCTGCAGCAGAGCCAGAGTCTTGCCACCTGGAGCTGCACAGAGGTCGAGGACAAAGTCATCTGGCTGCACGTTGAGAGCCAGGACAGGCAGAACAGATGCTGCATCCATCAGGTAATAGCTGAGGAGCCCAAGCGTGTCCGGCCTGGAAATCACCAATTTGTATTAAAAAACCCGAAAGTGTGAGGGGAAAAGAAAACAGCAGTTGGAAGTGAGGATGGGGACATAGGGAAGCAGTGGGTGTTCACACACATGCAGCCCCTGAGGCTGGCAATGACACTGTCACAGGGATGTTTGTCCCAGGGATCTCACCATGCAGGGCGAAAGCGTGTGATGTCACCCCTAGGGAAGGTGTAACACTTGATGTTGGAGGTGATGGAGGTGTGAAGTTGTGGTGACAACTCTGCCTGTGTCATCGTCTCAGACTGCACCACTGTCCTGCTCCCACCAGACTCCTCCTGGGACCTGCTTTCCCTTCTCCTCGATTCCTCCACAGCTGCACCCTGCTGCAACTGCTGCACTTTTTTGGAGGCTTCAGAAACAAAGTCAGTGGCATTCAGCAGCTCCAGCTCCTGGGCAATGTGGTCAATAGGAGTGAAGTTGTTGAGGAGGGCACCGTACTTCTGCTCGCAGAGCAGGCTGGCACGGACAGAAGGCCACAGGTCCTTCAGCTGCAGGCTGTAGTTTGTGTCAAAGTGGTGCAGGGCCAGCCGTGTGGATGGGATGCGGGGGGCTGTGGTAGCCTGCGGGGAACAAAAATACCAGAGATGTTAAAATACCTCCAATATCCCAATTCTCCCCTCCCAGCTGCAACATTTTTCCAGGAGAACCCAGCACCAGGTTCTGTCCTGCTCAAAGTCCTCGAGACCTTTCTAAAGCCCCAGAAAATCACTGTGTCCTCGACACCCATGGGCTGGTGGTGTCCTGATGGGGAAGGTCAGGACAAGTGAGTGGCTGAGTGGGGCTGGGGGCAGGGGGTGGGCAGCGAGGAGGGGAACGGCTCTGTCTGCAGTTGTGTGATGGAGTTCAACGGGGGTGTGATGGGGTGAAACGGGGAGACTAAGGGAGGTACAGCAGAGTAAAACAGCAACAAAAAGGGAGTAAAATGGGGTGCAAAGGGAGGTGGAATGGGGATTGAAGAAGGGGTGCGACAGATGTGGAACTGGGAAAGGGGAGGCAGCGCGGGAAGATCAGAGGGGGAGAGGGAGGAGAAAGGGGATGCGCGGTTCTCGGGAAGAAAAGCGGGGCTGAGCTCACCCACTTGTCCTTGTGCGGGTGCCGGTGCCGGCGCGGCCCCGAACCCAGCGGCGGCCCCCGCCGCAGCAGCGAGACTCCTACCCGCCCACTGCAGCCCAGAGCCGCCATCACCTTGGATCGGCCCCGCCCGCCGCTTTCCGGGGCGGAACCGGAACCGGCCCCTCAAGCGGCCGCGATTCACCAAGCGGTTCCTGCGGTACCCCCTGATGATACCGAAGCGGCGGGTTCGGTCATGGGCTGCGGGAAGGATCCGGCAGCGCAATCGGCTGTGCTGCTGGACCGCGTCCCCAGCCCTGCAGGGTCCTTCCAGACCCAGCGCCACAAAACCCCCTCAAAACTCCTGAAATTTACATCGCTTACCCGAATAAAGCTCTGTTTCAATCCATTAGGGATTAAACTTGAAATCCACCACTGGTACAGTGATACAGAACAGCCACATTTAAAGGTGGTGGGGTTTTTTTCCACCTTGAGTAGCTGAGAAAGGTCTTGCTGCCCCCTTGGTGTCGGTAGGTAAAGGTTCACAAACTGAGCTGCCTAACAGTGTTTATATTGAAACCAAAGCACCGAGAAAAGAAGGGTCCCGATGGTTGGATGCCCAAGACCATGTATTGTGGGTAACCTTTGTTTAGAAGCAGGATCTGTAACAGGATGAAAAACTGACCAATACTGGGCAAGCACTTCGTGGCAGTCAATAGGATGACAGTATAACCTCTAGTTACCCCTTCCTAATTTAAAGCTAAAATTTACATCCCTTTGAAAATAATGAGTGTGCTAACCCAGTAATCTCCCTGAATCTTTTATGCATGAGTTTCAATGCATGTGTATAGTTATGAGTGACAGATGAACCATTGGTTACCAACCACAGATTACTATTTTTCTTTGTTGCTGCTTTCTACCTGAGCCTCCTCTCTCCTAAAAGGTGTGCTGGCTGATGTTAAACACCCAGCACCCTACTCTGCAGGCCAGAAATAAAGACAAATATCTTGACTCAATGGATCAATTTGCTCTTTGCACACTGGGTGAAGCAGACCTGGGACAGCACCAAAACACTTTCCTGCTACTAAACATCTTACTTATAAGAAAAAATGGGCAGAGCATGTACTCAACAGGACAATTCCAGTTCATCAGAAGGGGCTGGTGACTGAGGCAGAAGGGTTTCGGTTCTGTTCATGTTCTGCTCAGGGTTTGAGCAGGTGGAACCCCACCATGTCCATCTATAGCCATACAGTCAGTCTTTTTGGCCAAGCCACAACCTACAGGCTCCTCCAGCCACTAGCAGCAGTAGGTGACAGTGAGGGACAGCTGACTGTTTTCTGGACAGAAGTTTCTCTCCTAGAAAAGAGTCATTGCCATTGGTTTCACTTCTTACTGCATAAACAATGTTGTTCTTGAGGGGCTCAGAAACACCTCTGTGGCTCCGACAGACCCCCACTGATTCAATCTTAACCCAGAACAAGTCAGAAGCACAGGAACTATGAAATAAACACAGGGTGTTTCCATGAGAACTCTCAATGTTTAATATGGAAAATCACAGAACATCAATATGTCTTTTGCACCGCTGCACATCTTCCACGAGGACAGATGCTGTGACACACTGATGCTCAGCCACTGCCAGGAAGCCATTTCATTAATACTTGACATGGAGGACGAAAGCAGTGCTGTGAATCCAGGAACCGCCGACACGAGCCATGGAAGCTGATGGACAGTGATGTCCACCTTCACTTCAAGCTCTTAAACAGTTTGTGAGCAACCTGAAGAGACAAAGCATTTAGCAAGTCATTGTTTAAGACTGGAAATCAGCAGGGTGTGAGCAGCTGCCTCTTGGTTTTCTGCATTGCCAACGCAGCCCTCTGCTCTTCTTGGTGTTTTACAATAAATAACTCAAGAAAAGTAACAAGCTGAGATTTCTTACAAAGTTTCCCCTGAGGTTAAAAAGGTTTAACTTCAAAAGGTCAAAAACCACACTGAAATAGCAAGAGTGTCAACTGCAGGGCAGAGCCACTGTAGTTGACTGACTGAACAGCTACCATGTCCCACACTTCTGCTGCACTTACACAGTGGTCCCTGGCATGCAGGAAGTCAAAAAGCTCCTCTGTGCACTGCTCTTCTGTATGGGACCTGGAGGACACCCGTGCATCGCACTGCTCCAGCCGCTCCCGTGCCTTGACACATTTCTCCGTCTGCTCGCAGTGCTCCCGGATGGTGGTCAGAGGATCCTGCAGGCACGGGGCTGCCCTGAGAACAGGGAGAGACCCCCATCCACCCTCCCTCGCCCCCCCCTCCACGCCGTTCTGCCCCCGAGGACCTCGCTTTATGAGGCTGCCACACACCCACACACCACAGCCCGGATCCAAACCACCTCCCCGCTAAGCTTTGGATCGCGGCACAGAGCGGCAGCCCGAACCCGAACCCCCGCGGGTGTGTGTATCAGTGCTGAGAGGCACCGGGCCCCTTCCCTTGGGAACAACGAGTCGCTGCAGAGCCTGCAGGCCTCCCCCTCTCTTACCACCAGCTCCTCCTCCTCCTATGGAACGAAATAAAAAGAAAAAAAGAAAGCAGAGTCATTACCGACTGTCCGATTGCCCGCGGCACCCCGGCGCTGCTCACCGCCCTCCCGGCTCGGCCCCGCTCACCTCGGGCTCCCCAGCGTGAACAACGGTGTCACGCAGCCCCATGGCTCCGCTCCCGCCGCCCAGAAGGACTCGCCAGGGTCACCCGGCGGAAGCGGCACTGCCCGCCCCGGCAGCGGAAACGGGGCCGCTCCCCCACAGCCTGCCGCTTCAGGCTTTCCCTTCCCAGCATGGCAGCCGCCCGTGGCTGCGCCTGCCACCGCCTCTGGATGGCTACCGAGCCGCTCTCGGCCTTTTTTAGACTCTTCTTCCTGGGAATTTCAGACGCGGACCCTGCCCGGCCTGCCCGCCACTCGGCCCCGTGTGGGAAAAGGACACAGCTTGACGCGACCTCCCTAACATGGCCGCCGGCTCCCTTCCAAGATGGCCGTGGCAGCCCGCAGGCGGAAGTGGGAGGGAGGGGGTGTGCCTTCCCAAGATGGCGGCAGCCTGGCGGCGCTGAGCGGAGCGATGGCGGCGGAGGGGCCGCGCAGTCTGTTCGCGCTGAGCGCGGCGGCGGTGAGCCGCAGCATGGGGGCCCTGGAGCGGGACGTCTGGGGTAAGGCTTGAGCGGCGTGGGGCGGCGGGGCTTGGGGCCTGTCCGCACTCTGCCGCCCTTTCCTTCTGGCTCTTCGCAGCTCTTCCCGGGCACCTCCTGCGGGGGCTCCTGCCGCTTCTCAGCGTCTTTCGTCTGGAGCGGGCCGAGGGCGCGGCGCGGAGAGCAGGTGACAGAAAAAACCCTTGGGTGCACCTTTGGGTGGGAGGTACGGGTCCCTCAGACAGTGGGAGGATGTCCTGGAGAGGGGAGTCCCGCATGGGAGGGACCCCAGCTGAGGAGAGGAATCCAGGCTGGAAATGGGAACCTGGGCTGGGGGGGTGAAAGCCGCTTTCATTAGGTGGGGACGCCCCCGGAGCGGAATCCCTGCCATCGGAGGTGTTCCGGTCACCTCCCCACATCCACAGACTCGATCCTTGGAGCCTGTCAGGCTCCTCACAGCGGCACAGACTTTTCTCTAACTCCGCTCCTTTCAAGGACCAACCAAACCAGCGTTTTAACTCATGCTCCTCACAAGGGGATGGGTTTTCCCTTGCTGCAGACGACCCTCCTTTTGCTGCCTGGGTCAGGGTCTGCACCCCCAGCACTGCCTTTCCTCATCCCAGCACCTCAGTGAGCTCCTGGGCAGGGTGCTGGGATGGGGAGAAGGGATAAAGCACCCCGTTATTTTTATTCCCCAGGCCTCTCGACACAGCCCATCTGGCGCAAGCTGTGGGACGATGTGATGAAAACCAGGCCACCCAACTCGGAGGTGAGGAAACGCTGCCAGTGGGAGAAGGGGCATGAAACAAGTTTCTCTTGTGAGGTTTCACTTTGAATCCTGTCGGTGCTGCTGGTCATCTCGAAGCAATTGCTGGTGCTTGTTTTTAAGTGTTTCAGAGCTCCAGACCAAGGAGTGACTCTGGTGATACAGTAATTTTGTAAACAGGGTTCATATAAGCAGCCGCACCCTGCATCTCACAGCAGCAAGTTTGCCAAAAGGATAAATCCTGTCTTTTAGAGCTGTAATTCTCAGAGAAAGAGAGGATAAAAAAAGTATCTTATAAGTATGCGTACACCTACGCTGCCAAAAAAATGCGCTGATGTCTTAGAAAGAAGAAAGATACTTACAGATGACAGTTTGAAGAATGGTTTTACATAGGAATGCTGACATAGCTCCACCAATTTGGCATTGCAAAAGAATCATTAGCAGGCAACTTAATCGCAGCCTACAAAGAGATGCTGGGGAAGAAAATTCCTGATGATGGGGTATTTAAAAGGCAAAAACATGGCTTAGCTTCAGGCCACTGAATGTGTGAAAATCAGGCCAGAAGCAGGATGAAGGAGGCGCGATGGCATAACTCAGCTTTTCAACACACTGAAAAAGGATCTTGAGAACCAGAAAAGTTGTCTCAGTTGTGGTAGCAGTAGGGGGTTTTGACCATTTACCAAGTTAGCAGATAGCAATAACTGAACTTAAAAGATGAAAAATTTTGGCTAACATTCTGTTACTATGGCCCTATTGTTTAACTGCAGAATATAACCTGTTGGAGGAAGAAGTTCCTTGAAACGTTCTTCTCAAACGTTCTTCATGGTGTCTTGGACATTTCCTCTGACTGGCGTCTCAATGACCAGCACTTCTCACCACTGCTCCACAGCTCCCCACACGTTTCCCAGCTTACCCTCTGCAACATGCTGCAGGGCGCCGTGGAGCTTGCTGCTGAGCACAACCAGAAAGTGCTCGAAAACCTGGCTGGTTCCCTGCGGATCCTGAAGTTCCAGCACCTCCTCTCCTCTGACCTGTCCATCAGGCGTTCACTGGTTTTACTTCTTCACCGTCTGATTCACCATGGCTCTGTCAGCCAGGTGTCCATGTACTCCTGGCCTGTTCCTGACACAGTTCTTCTCGTTCTCATTTTGAGCATGAGCGCTGGGTTTTGGCGCTCAGGAAATGCCCTTGCGTATCACAGCAGCCCGTGTGGCCTTTGCAGAGAGGAGGACAAAGCCCAAAGCCAGGAGTCAGCACCAGGGCAAGCAGAGAGGGGATGTTGTAATGAAAGGGAATGGAGTGATGGTGAGAACCAAAAGGGATCTCCTGGGGCCCCAAAGGAGGCTGACATGGAGGTGAACGGATGCAGGGCTGACACTCACCTGAATCCTGTCTCCTCCAGACCAAGAAGTCTATCTCTGCAAAATCAAGCTTGTGAGGTGCCCTGCAACCACACCAGTGTTGAGGGAGGATCTTCTCCTCCTCACGTTTCAGACCAGCTGTCCTGTCACCACCTTCTTCGAAAGACGCGCAGACGGATGAAATCTGCAGTGGGGAAGAAACGTCGCTGCCTCAGACGAAACAGGGGACCACGTGCTGACCCAGAAGACCTGTATGATTTTGTTTTTACTGTTGCTAGAGAGGATAATTCAGGGTTACTTGACAAAAACAGCACCACAGAGGGAGAAAACACTGAGAACTGGACTAGTTCCTCTCTAGGATCTCCCTGCACTTGCCATGCCAGCTGTAAGAAAAGAGGAGGATCTGCTGGGACCTTTTCTCTGAAAGCTGCTCACCGCTTCCGAAGTGTATCCACGCTGGAATTGTTCTCCATTCCTTTGACTGGGGAAACATGTCGGACTCTGAGTAACCTGCTGAGCTCCTGGGTGTCTTTAGAAAACTTGGTTCTGTCTTATAATGGTTAGTGGTGTGAACAGGTTGCTTCCTGACAGCCTTGATATTCACTGCTCAGGTTTACTGATTTTATTTTTTCTGGAATTGGCAATGTAAGAATAGTGGTACCCAGTCTTGAGAATGGCATTGGTAGAGATGGTTACGAGTATGAGGACTTGTTTGAGGGGAAGAATGGGGCCCTTCAACACCAGAACAGCCCTTGGCCATGTGCTTAAACACCATCCAGAGAGGGCAAAGGGAAGAGCCAGATCTCCACCTCCCGTATACACAGTCTAGCTTAAGAACGTGTGGATAAAGCAGTCTGTGAGCTTAGCCTTTGGTGGCTTTGCCATTGGTGCGGCTCCAGCTGCGTGTGTGTGGGTGTCTGCAGAGGCACAGCTAACACCTTTCTGTACAAATGCTGTTCCAGGCTTGGGTGCTAATGTCTTCTGCATCCTCTCTGGGCTCCGGGCCCTCTCCCGCCGCTCGGACTGCCAGCTCCGCGTGGTGCGCCTCAGCGACGTCTTCTCCCACATGCCTTGCATGGACCTTGTTCGCTGCGTCTTGAGCGCCTTTCCCCAGCTCCACACACTCTCAGTCAGCTTCGACCTCAAAAACCAGCTGGAGGGGAACAGCCCACAGGGGATTCCAAGCTGCAGTGAGGCAGAAATCCCAGGTAGGAAGCAGACTGTGTCAACAAGATGTGGCAGGCAGATAGAGCCATAAAAACCTTGGCACGCAGATTTGAGGTCTGCACTGTTACAGTGGTGTGTGGTTGAGCGCTTAAAGAAATCAGTGGCCTTGTGATCTGCAGCTGTCCTGATATGAGCCTTAAGTGATTTATGCTGCCATAAATTGCTGTTGCTGTAGGGTTGCACAGGTCTGAGCTCTGCAGGGCAGGGCTCAACATATCATCATCATTGTCGTCATCATCATCATCATTCTGCCGACCTAAATGATAGTTTTATGAGACACTAGGACTCCTTACTTGCTCTAGGACCTACCTACCCTGAAGAGAGACTAAGCTGTTTCATTGTTTGTTTTTCTTCACTCAGAGAGCTGCCTGGAGCAGCTGGAGATCCGATTTCCCAGGGAACCTCTGCACACTGCCTTCCTGCTGCCAGTGCTCAAGGCATCAAAGTCCCTCCAGCAGTTGTCCCTCGACAGTGCCACGCTGCCCTGTTCACAGGAGCTTGGGCTCCTTTTGGAGGCACTCAAAGGTACTCTGCTAACCTGTGGATAGCATCACTGTGACACAGAGAGTACAGTACCTCCCTTGCTGTGGTCACCCATCCTTTTGCATGAAACTAGCTTAAGTGGGACCATTTCTTTTGTGTGGACATTCCTCAAAGTCTCCTGAGAAAAGGAAATGGGTATCAGCCCTCCCAGTTTCTGAGCTGAGCACAGCCAAGCGGTTCCTTTTTAGTTAGCAATAATCTAGCACATACTGTCCCCAGTCCAACTCAGTTTCTGGGCATTAGCTGGTAATTGGTCAGGGTCTTCTTATCTCAAGGATGTACAGCACTTCACCTGAGAACTTGTTTTGCTTTTAGAGTGCAATCCAGATTTGAAGAAACTGAGCTTTCATGATGTGAACCTCGCTGAGCACCAGAAAGAAGTTCTGCTTTTGCTTCAGGATCCTGTCCTGCAAGGTACAGCAAACTCCTGTGTGCTGGTGCCTGTGAAGGTGCCACAGGTTGCTTTTTTAAGAGGTGATCTTTGGATGTGCAAGACTTATCCAGATGTCACTGGGACTGATGTGTAGCTGCTGGCAGAGTGGGAATGTGTCTGGTTCCTTGTGCCAGCCGGACAGCAGAGAGAGGAGCAGCTGCAAAGCTGGTGTGTGCTGCAGAGAAGAGTCCATAGTCTTGGCTATAAAACAAAGGTTTTTAACCTGCAGTGTATCAGCCTTTAACTGGCTCAGTTGGCAAAGCCACTTCCCTGGGTGTGATCTCTGCTCTCTTCCTTTGACAGAGCTGTGGTGCTGTTGGATACAATCCACTGCTGACGAAGCTTTGTCCTTGAATATGTATCGGGGTGGAGCTTTCTGCAGGATGTAATTATGAAATAATGAAGGTTACAGGCAGTACTAACATGTACTGTCAATCCATTTCTTCTGCAGAACTCACATTTTCCTTCTGCCGGCTGTTTGAAAGCTCCACCCCTGAGTTTTTGTCAGAAATAATCAATGCAGTGAAAAGAAATTCAACCTTGAAGAGCCTCAAACTGCCTGGGAATCGCCTTGGTGTGTACTGTGGATTTTGCTCTGGGGCCTTGACTTCAGACCAGTTTTCTAAGAACTAACTTTGGGGGTGGAGTTAGGAGCATTTCTAGCTGCTGACCTCTGTGCTGAACTTAACACATGAACAGAGCAAACTTCCCTCACCAGATAAGGAGCACTTTTTAAAGGCAGAATTTCAGTTGTGTTTAGCAAAGTACCAAGAGCGCAGGTGCTACATGGGCACTATGGTTGCTTTTCTCTGCAGCAAAAGCAATTATCCATGGGACTCCCTATTTGACTGAGCACCCATCTGCTTCTGCTCTTTTGTTGACAAGCTGGAACAGATCCAGCAGCAGATGCACTGCCTCTCATCCAGAGGCACAGATTTTGCCCAGGTTGGGGGATTTTGTGCCTTAAAAGCTGTTGGCAGCCACTGAAGGGAGAATAAGGAAGAGTTTGTGTTGAAGAAGTGGAATTTAATTTACAGAAATGTTGTTTTTTGTTCTTTTAATGAAATGAAATGGAAAAGCTTCCTAATTTCTGAGCTTTAAGTTTAATGCTGTGCTACTGGCCATTTTTAAAACAAAGCTCCACATTGGCTTCTCAAACAAAACCAGGATTTTTCTAGTGAAACAAACTGCCTCATCAGCAAATGTTTCCATTGTCTCGAAAACTGTGCTCGGTGGTATGAATTTGCTGTAGGCCACTGAAAGGGCAGATATGAGCCCTTTGTGCTACATGCACGTGCTTACAGTCTCCTTTCTGCACTATTATCCCAGCTCTGTTTATATCCCAGCTAAATAAGACAGTTCCCAGTTTGCATTTAAACACCTGCATTTCTCCTCTCTTAGGAAATCACAGGCTGGTTGCCCTTGCAGACATTTTCTCTGAAGATTCATCCTCTTCTCTTTGCCAGCTGGATGTCAGGTATTCTGCTCTAAACATATAGAATTTCTTGTTTTGAGAGGACCAGAGCTGAACTTGGCTCAGGCAGCAGAAGCCTGAGCATGGGTTTGTTCCCTCAAGGGAACATGTCTGCAATGGGCACATGCAGCCTCAGGGACCTTCAGCACCTCCAAGGCATTTCACTGTCCCTTTTATAAGGGTCCAGCTCTCTTACTGAGCTGGAATGGCCATAAAGATAGGCAGTAACCTTTATGAAGTACATGGAGGGTGGCATTTCTGCAAGCTAATGACCTTTTTTGCTTAGTTTCCTGCTCCCACCCCACCTCCACTTCTTTACATACTAATATCTCAGGTTGCTGACAGTACACAGGCTTGACTATTAATTCAGCCTTGGCCACTCCTTCAGCAGCCTTGAATTCTGCAGGATTGAGTCCAGCACAGCTTTGTACATCACACACATCTATGCAGGGGAAATGACCTTTTAGTCTCCTAGAAATACCAGGATCTGACAGATGCTCTCCAGATTTTCTTAGGAAGAGGTAAATGACCACTTACTGTTGAGGCTTGCATTGTGCTCTGAAGGTTGGGCCAGGCTCCTTAGGTCCTAGCAGTTGACAGGCACTGTAAGACAGAAGTGGCCAGCAGCTTGGGCCCAGCAACACTTTTAAGGTCTACTTAAGTCAGGAGCAAGGAGGCCACAATAATGAGTTTAAGTGGTTGGTAGTTACCACCTTAGTTTTAAAAAACTTCCAGCCTTTCATATTACTCTGCTTCAGTTTCTTTCCTCAAAAGGAAGAGTGCTCACACTTTATGGATACTGAAAACTATTTTGCATTGAAACATCCTCATGTACCCACACTGGCAGTTACCAGAAGCAGTAATTTAAAATGTTCAAATTATAGCCAAGACTTAATGACTTTTTTTTTTCTCCTCCTTTTCCATGGAAAGCTCAAATTGCATCAAACCAGATGGGCTCCTGGAGTTCACAAAGAAGCTGGAAGGCCACATCCAGCAGCGAGGGGGGCGGATTCAATTCACACATCTCCGCCTCTTCCAAAATTGGCTGGACCAGGATGCTGCAACAGCTCAGGAAGCTCTTCGGCGTCTGCAAGCTGTGTGCAGTGTGGTCAATGACTCCTGGGACTCCTCCCAGGCCTTTGCTGACTACATCAGTGTCATGTGATGGATGCAGCAGCAGCAGAAAACTGATCAGCTTGAACTTAAGTAGTTCCATCCCTGTCCAATAACTTTGAGGTTTTTTCCCCTTGTTCAAGCAGGGTTCAGTTGTTCTTCTCACTTTTCTGTTCATTTGAAGGAGCACCACAAGGAGGTGGCACAAGACCATGTAGGTAAACAGTTGTATTTCCAGGTGATGTAACTCAGTAATTACCACCTTCTCAGTTTGAGTATTTTAAGTGGGACAGATACCAAATGAGCTTCTATGACTTCCTGTAAATCTCTGGGCAAGCAGTTATTTTACTCAGTGTTGTTACAGATTTCATGTTGTTTCAGTGAATGTCTCAACCTTAAACATCTCCATCGTTGAAGAGACTCAAAAGCAATCTGGTTGTGGTCCAGTGGCAGTCAGTTCTAGTTGACCTTACTTTGGAGCAGGTGCATTGAACAATATGACCTTGAAGCCCCTTCCACCTTCAACCATTCTGTGATGCATGATTCCTCCACTTAAAGGGAGCAGAAAACAAGCTAAAAAATGCCTGCAGCTGTGACCTTTTATATTTTACTTTATACAAAAAAAGTTTATTTATTTACCAAGTAGCCTATCTATTAGCAATCATGTTGCCTCTCTCCTGTGTCTGCAGCCATTTTACAGAGGTTTTGAATAGTCTGTTCTTTTGTAACTTTTTTATAATAAAAATATAATTATGACCCATAATGTACCAAAGTGTAAGTTTCATTACTGGCTTGTAATGCGATCTAATTAAAACACTCTGCTAGATCAGGGAATCCTGTCCATAACAAAGCAAGTGATTTTTGAAATGGAGTGACCTCAGTAGAGCCTGATTTTCTACTCTGCATGATCTTTCAGGACAGATGTTCACACAAGCTGATTTTTTTTCCCCCTTATGCAAGTCCCCTTGTTCCTGAGTAATCAGCAAGGTTCACTTTTCATAATAGAAACAAGTCCTTCAAGTTTCTGATTAGGAGCTATAAGCTGTAACTGTAAAAAATGTGCACAGCAAGTGCTTTAAGACTGCAGGCTTCACTTAAACCTGAAGACAAGATTTGACACAGATGCCAAAAGCACAAGAAACAGTGCTGAATCTCATCAAGCAAAGTCTGATTATTCCCTGTTCCCAAAGGGCTGCTTTTCAGGCACTCAATGCTGTTGCAGTCAACTGACCAATGCTGAGGGCCTTCCAGCCTCTCAGAAACAAGGCTGTTCTGCTATTCCACAGCAACACAACACTCCAGTGTGCACTGCTACCCACTGCCCCTTCCCCTGAAAGGGACTGAGGTGGGCTGGACTGCCCCAGAGCAGCCTGCCCTTGCCCCCACAGGGGACAGTAACCTGCTAGGGAATCCCTCGCTGCTCTTCATGGGAGTGATGGTGAAAGGTGAAGGTGACAGCAGCGTCCCAAGCAGCCTTCAGCACCGAGTCCTGCAGCCCCTTCTTGTCAGCACAGTGGTTCCACTGGGAGAGGTCAGAGGTGCAGTCAGACCCTTCAGGGGGGGGACGGACCTGGTGGCCGTTCACACAGCGCCGACACTTGATCCTGGAACAAAACCAGAGCAAGGTCAGTGCAAGGTTCCTTCTCTTCTGTAGCATCCAGGTTGCAGCCCAGTAGTGTTTGGATTAACTTCCCTTCCCCTGCAACACCGACAACTCCATTTTTAGACAGGATTAACTCCTACCACATTTCATTTAAACACACAACCACCTTCTGCTAAGTGTGACAGATAAGGAAAGATTCTCACACTTTGGAAGCCCCGGAGTTCTGTTTCTAATGACACTCACCCTCCATGTTTAATTATGTGGGAATGGTCCAGCAGGACCCAGAGGAAGTTCAAGAGGAGTTTCCCTTGAGAAGTGTGTGACAGTGCTTAGAACAGACCTCAAGTGAACACCCACACCCACTGCTAACACCCATTCTTAGCTCTGCATCAGGCTTCCTGAGTTCAAGAGAGCACACTGTGCTAAAAACCTCTCTATCCTGGCTCCCAGCACGGCCACTGGGCTGTGCTCAGGCTGCTCTGGAGATGCCCTACTGAGCTGCCAGTAAGGACACAAAGCAGCCCTGCTAGCAGAGCTTGTTGCCATGCAGACAAAATACCCACACAGATCTAAGCTCTGAGTCAGCTTAAAACTAATCCTCCCGACTTCCTGCCTGAACTAAGAGTCTTAACTTCCACAGTGAAGCATCTCCCTGCAGTCCCTGCCCTCTTTCTGGTGGCTACAATACCACAGGTCTCAGGAATGGGGGAGAAGAGCAAACAAGGAAGATTTAGACCCCAGAACAGCACATGGATTGGCCTCATGAATTCAGATGGAGCAGTCCTGGCCATGGAAGCAGCTCAGCATTTGGAGACCATAAACTACTAAGAAGAACCAAGTTAAGCTTCACCAACTTGAACAGTTCCGATCATTTTTCCTCTTACCATTCTTTTTCATTAAATGTATTCCACAGTCTCCAAACACAGGAAGCAACAAGATAGCTTACTCACTTGTTCAGCTAGCACAGCTTTTCTAAGAATACAAAAAAGAAGGGCAGCAAGAAAGTGCTCATCTCCAGGTGATTAACAGCTTCAGAAGCAGAGACACTTGAGGCCTTTTCTTTCTGAGCTTTCTCTTGCTGCCTGAGGAACCCAAAGTCCCCAAATTAAACTGTGGATGTTTTTTTTGCTGACCTCATCCATTAGTCATTCAGTATACTCACTTGTCATGGGTGTCACTGGTGGTGGTCTCATTCAATGTGAAGAGCTCCTTCAGCTCCCCAAGTGAGAAGTGCCTTTCTACATCCTGCTCTTCATCCACCACACAGCTGCTGAGGGCCTTCTTGTGGGTCTGGCGTTGGAATATCTTCTCCTCTATGGTCCCTGTCTACAGGAGAGAGAGAGACAAAGAACAGTTGGGACACCAATGTTTATGGAGTACTATATTAGGAAAGTGTCACAGATCAAATGGCAGCAAAGCTGTCAGGACCATTTAGTGCTTTGCTGGACCAGTTCAGAAGACAGACAACTTTTACTGGCTGCACTCCAACCACATCCAGATTTGGTTGCTGATCTAACCCAACTATGCTTCTCTTGGCTTTCACTCTGGCTACAGGATTGCATCCAACTGAGATATGGATGAGGAGGAGGTGGAGTTGTCACCTGTTGTGCTGACATGAAGGAAGGGAAAGTATCAAAAAACAACAGCCAGGGCTAGCTCTGGGTGACAAGCATCAGCAGTATTTGCTGGTTCACTCACACACCAACCACTGACACCCACTGTCAGGAAGCAGAGGACTTCTAGAACAGATGCACAATATCCTACATTTTTAAGGCAAAAATCTAAGAGCAAAATGTCTGTTTTGCAAACAAATGTAAAACAAAGTAGGGGGGTGATTAGTCATGATTCACAGGCTGATTTTCTAGTTCTAAAAGCAAAGGAGCTCCCTTGCTTCAAGGTGCCACCAGGTCAGAGAAAAAGTGGAACACTTAGAGAAGAGAAAAACCTCTGTGTTGTCCCAAGTAAAATGATAATTGATCAAGGAACACAAGCTTAAAAAAGAAAGACCAAACCCAACAAAAAAACCCCAAACTGACACAAAAAAAGTCACAGTCTGAATTAATGAGAGGTGAAGGTGAACAAGGCAGAGAGGGGACATTTCTGAGCAGTAATCACTACTGGATGAAGTGTTACAGTATCCTGAAGAGACCACCCTCCTTTATGCTTTTCCTTTACAGAGCAGCAACCCCACCTGCTAACTGGCAGCCCCATTCCAAATGGTGCTGCAATTCTGGGAATGTACTGGCTGTTTATTAAACACATACACCCAGTCAAACCAGACTGCAGCCAGACAGAAAAACAGCAACTTTGGCATCAGATACTCCACAAAATTAATTAGGTCAGATGCCTAAATGATTTCAAAGAAGCAGCTTATCTGGAAAGACACAGTTGCTTCTATTTCTCAGAAGCCTGTCACCATTAGAAACCAAGACCTATAGCAATAGCCCTCCAGCTCGAACCTTCATGTTTTTCCATGGCAACACATCTAAAGGTAGGAAGCAACTAAGTTCCAATTAATTCTGGTCACCAACACAAAAGAGTTCATGCCCTTCGAGTCCCCATCAGAGCAGCTGCAGTCTGGGCTGGCACCAAGAACTCCATGTGGAGGGGGTGAGAGGACAAAGACTCACAGAAAGCAGTCGATAGATGTAGCAGGTCTTCTTCTGGCCATCCCTCCACACACGAGCCATGGCCTGCTCATCATTAGCTGGGTTCCAGTCTGGGTCGAACATAACCAGTCTGTTAGCCCCAATCAGATTCAAACCACAGCCACCTGCTTTGCTGCTTAACATGAAGATAAACTCGGGGCTCTGTGGAAAAAGGCAGTCATGGGTTAAACTTCACTAGCAGCATTCAGAAGGGGCAGGGGAGCTGCTCACATGTGGAAGGTCCTACTTACTGAGGGGCTGTTGAATCGCTCCACAACCTTTGCTCTCTTCTTAATGGACATGGTCCCGTCCAGACGGACGTATAAGTACCTAGGAGGCACAGCATTTGCTACAATCAAGACTGTTTCAACTTTTAGAGCATCCCACTTCAAAAAGTCTTTTACAAACAGCCTTGTAAAAAAAGGCCTCGGTTCTAGAAACTTTTGCAGTGGGACAGAGCTTTTCTGACTCCAGTTGCCCAAGTACAAGCCACACTAGCTCCAATTCAGGAACACCTGAGGTAAAAGACCACAAATTCCTGCCAAGAAAAACTTTAAAAATAGCCACTTTCTGTTACAGTGTAGGCTGGAAGTATTCTTGTAGGATTAAACAAATGAAACCCAAAGACCAACCTTCTGTTCCTGCAGAGCTTTTCAAATAGGTCCAGTGTCTGAGTGTAGTTAGACACTAAAACCACCTTGTCGTTACTGGTGCTTTTTGTAACAGCAAGGATGTAGTCCAAAACCAGCATCTTTCCTGGGTAAAAAGGAAAAGAAAGAAGAAAAAGATAGAGCAGAAGTTTCAAAATTCCAGACCTCAGAAGGGCACCTGGTAAGATGCTAAACACAGTCTCATGGTTGCCTGTTTTAGGCAGCATATTTCTACTGTTCAAGTTCCACAGTACCTGAAAGCTGGGGCTCCACAGATTTGGTGCTGTAGCCAGCAGGAAACAAGTCTAGGGCTCCCATAAAACCTTCTTCCTCTTCCACACACTTATCATGGATTAGAGCAGGGTCTGGAGAAAAAACAGAGCTCAGAGATCGTGGAGTGCACAAAGGAGACTCCACAAAACCCCCAGCAACACTGCAAAAGCCAAATCCATAATGTGAGTGAACAACTCACGATTGCAGAGCTTCTTCAGGGAAGTGATGGAAGAGAGAGAGGACACACTGATTTTGCCCCCCTTCAGCTCCTCCACTGGCTTGGCTTGCTTCAGGAAGTTCTTGTACAGCTCAGCCTGAAGAGGTGTCAGCCTACAACAGAATAAGAGCTCTGCAGTCTCAGCTTGCCCCCATACCAACCCCATCCTTCCTCCTCCATGTACACAGTGTGTTCCTTTTAGCTCCCATGCTCAGTTTTTAAGCCTAGAACTGTGTCCAAGACTGATGGAAAAGCCTGGAGAGCTCAGCCCAGAGCTGGAAGAGAAGCTGGCAGATACTTTGCACAGCCCAGGGCTCTGCTGTACACAGCTGCCCAGAGCATACCAGCTGGCTGACAGAACCACCAGTTGTGGTTTGGCCATCCCTGCCTTAGGGGGAAAATGAACATATTGCCAATGGCTACAATCTCTTTCCTAGCAGGAAGCAGCTGCCATAAGCATTGAAAGGATTTTTGCAACTTTTTAGTCCTTCCTGTTGCTCCTCCCTTTTCCCAGTACAAGCTTTTTGGTACCTGCAGCAGACCACTTGCTCAATCTTCACTGGCAAATACTTGGAGAGGATGTCTGAAGTTCTTCGAATTAAACACCTGTAGGGAAGGCAATGAAGATCAGATGCCTGGGTGGCATAAAACTTCTCTTTTATCAGTATTATTCCTCACCAGCTCAACATAAATTCCCTTTGATATCTCATCTCCAAAAGCCTGTTACAGTCCAACACACGGCAAAGTCCAGATACCCACCATCTACATTGAGAGGCTCCATCAGCTCATGCTACAGAACCCAGGATAACTCCCTTTCTCTGTGAGGCTTCCGTATCTGGGATGCAAGAGGAAACTCAGCTCTTCTCAGACTACCAATGGTATTCCCAACTTAAGCTACAACAGACCAGGGGCATGGACAGCAAAAAAGGGGAGGGTTTAACCACCACACACTATGGACACACTCCAAATTACCAGCAGGCAGCTCCCCATGTAATAACTCAGTAGCAATCCTCAGCCAAGACAGTCATTGTGTGGCCCAAGATTTCAGCAAAGGGCACACATCCTTTGGGGCTCTAGAAATGCCCCATGAAGGAGTTCTACCACACTTCAGTGAAGACAGGATGGACTAGAAAACGTGCTCAACAGACCAGCTGGAGGAAGAAAGAGGTGCAGAAACCCAGTTCTGCCAGGAAATATCAAAAATATGGTGTTAGAAAACCTGCAGAAGAAAGACAGCACGGATATATGACAGCCTCCAAATCTGTCAAAGGCTGTTAAAGAAAGGCATAATCTGGTCTCCAAACCTGTAAGCAGTAGGATGAGAAGTAACAGGCTTAAACTGCAGTAAGGAAGATTTGTGTTTTACATTAAGCACATTTTCTAATTGCAAAGACAGTGATGCCCTGGAAAGGGTGTCCTGGGGAATTTGTAAGGTCTTCAGTGTTGGGTGGAGGTTAAGTTTAGGTCTAACACCTTCTACCTGGGGACAACAAGATGGATTAGACACCTTCTCCAGGGCACTTAAAGCTTTACACTTATCATTCCACATAACTTCACAGCCTCATTTGTAATTCCTGCAAAATTCAACTGCTTCATTTGATGCTACTTTTGTGCCTCATCTTCCCTATTTATATGCATTAATGCTGCACAATAAAGGACATACACCTTGACACAGCCAGGCATAAGCATTCCTGAGCACACTTTCATACCCCTTTTACATCAACATTAGAAAGAAATAAATGCACCTTGAGAAGGAATAAGCTCTTATCCTCCCAACCTTTCCTTTCCCTTAGGCTTCTGCAAGCTGACCTGAGTCAAGGTCAGGGCTGTGTCTATAGAGAGGCTGTACTCAGTGTGAAATTCAATTTACAGTGACTATGAGCTGCAGGATTGTATTTGTGATGGTTGCAAGAGTTCAGATAAAGAAAAAGAAATGAAGACACTCCCAATTCTTAGAATTCAAAAGTCTCCCACAAGAATTCCTATAAAGAGACAAATGATTGTCAGCACATGTGGATAAATTGGTTGTATACACAGACAGAAATGAAATTAGGTTTAAACAAATACTAAAAATCCAAAGAGAGATAAGGCAGTATTTTACATAACAAAGGTGCTTTTTGGAGACCAAAAGACACATATCTGATGCTACTAGTCTAACTCCATTAGCCCTACAGAGCCAGCACAGCTATGAAAACATGAGCTGGACCCTGTGTGACTTGGGCAACCAACAGCAGAACCAAGAGACATTCCTTACACTCTTCTTGTCTGTCACTCAACATCTGGTCCTGACAGAACCAGTCTACACTGTAGTTATGTTACACCAATAAAAGGATGCTCTCTGACTATTCAGATTCCAGGAGAAAATAGAAACAAAGGAGTCAAATAATGATTCAGTATCTAAATACATTTGCTTGGGGAATGACTGCAGCTAACTGTGCCATTTCAATGTGCTATTTTTCATACTAAAGCTGCATGCAATGTAGACTTCTTAGGCAATAAATACTTGCATAATCACCTGCTGAACAGATATAACTGGCAAGAGAATTCATTACAGCTACAATTGTAATTTGGAAAGATACCAGCATACACCAAGGGCTGATGCCAAAGCTGTGCAAAGAGCAGGGGAATGAAATTCACCTGTTCACAATGCTGATCAGCTCTTGAAGCCTCTCTTCTCCTTTGTGGCGCTCAGCTTCACTTGCATCTGCATCCCTGCCTTTCAAGATGGGAATTTCAAAATGTCTTTTAAATTCCTGTGCAGTCCCTGTACAAGACAGAAGTGAAAAGGTGACAACTGGTACCAAATAACCTTCAATCAGTACCCCACAGCCCCAGTTATCATCCCACAAGCAAATAAAGCAAACTCCCTCCTCATCAGTACGATTTGTCCTCCTTTCTAGCCAGAAAAGAGTGAAACAAAGCAGGCAAATCTGAACACCAGAAAACCAGTTTGTATTCCAACATCAATGCACTGCCAAAGGTCAGCCAGTTTTAGTTAAACCTGAGTCCAGTCAGGCATGCACTGTTTTTGCTCACATTCCAGCTATACTTTTTCTCCCAGATTGTGTCCTTGCCAACAACAGCACAGGCAACTGCAGGAAGGCAGCTTTGCTGGCAGCAGTTACAGTATCAACCTCACCTCAGAAAGAACAAACTCAGAGTACAGGGAGAGGAGTTTTGCCCAAAGTACAGGTCAAGAGGAAGCAAGGGAAATCACACCACGTCCCTGTACTAACTATCCAAAATTGAAGAACATGTTCTACTTCTGCTGTTTCCAACTACCATCCTAACCAATCTTTTCCTTGAAAACCCTGGGGCAAAACAGCTGAACAGGAAAAGATAAGGCTCTCACATTGCTTGTAAGACTAAAAATCTGATGACGAATGGGGTTTAACTAGAGTTGAGCATGCACTAGAATTAATGAGAAGCCTCTTGGACTGGGCACCAAACGATCTGAGACAAACACAGGTGACAAGTTACAGCAACAGGGAGATGGTTGGTTTCACTCCCTGACAGAAAAAAAAAAATAACCTCTTTTGAAAAAGAGAAGCTGCTTCATTCTTTAAAGCAGCAGACCTGCTCCTAACACAGTGATACAGGGGAGAATGCAATGACTACTTTGCTTTTAAAATTAAATCAGAGCTTGCAGACAGAAGCACAGCATAGCAGTCACAGGCAGAGTATTTGAGGCTGCTACCAGCAATTGTAGAAGAATTTTTGATCCTAAAAACTCACACTAGCCAGTATCCCTCCTCCAGACTCTATCTCAGATGAAGTTTCAATCTCCTACTGACAGACCTCCCTTGCCCTAAGAATCAAGAACAGTGTTGACTCCAAATGGTAGATATCACCCTCAGCTTTCTCTCAGGTTATCTAAAAGTGGGATGGTGGACTGCCAAAATTTCAGGCTTGTTGCCTAACTGTGCCACAAGGTACACCATTGTGCCTTGCACCAGGCCTTTTAAGTGCTGGTGCCAGGTGGATACAAGAGAGCAGGGACAAGCTGTCTCCCTGGCTGCCTCTGTTCAATACAGAGAGCCTGTCATGTCAAACCCTTCTTTCCACAGAGCCTCTCCTACCTTTGTAGGAGGCACTGCTGGCTCAGACATCTGAACTTGCTAGAGCCTGGAAGTGCTGTGGGAAGTACCACTAAGAGCTGGTTCTTCTGGGCCTACTGTCAGAGAAACTCCTTGTTTACATGGACATTTCAGCTGACCTGTACAGCTACATGAGATCAGTCATGCAGTATTTGGGCTCATTTGATCATAGGAATTAATGTCCCTTCCAAAGCAGCTGTTAGACTGGTGTACTTTATATTGCAATATTCTAGAAACAAAGCTCTGATGATGCATAGCACCTAGAACAGGGAGGCAGATCTAAACTTTCTGGATACAAACTGGGAGTTAAGTGTCCAACCTGTACATGGCCTTTACTCTCACAAACATCAGCACAAAAAAGCTGCTTTTGCTGGCACTGGAGGCCTTGTGAGCAACTTCCCCTTCCCTCCCATCTCTCACACATTCACCTCTTACCTAGGATGCCTGAATTGACAAAGTGCACCAGGCTGAAGTATTCAAGGAGATCGTTTTGAATGGGGGTGCCTGAGATTAGGACTCGTCGAGGTGTATTTAAGCTGTTGAGAGCCTGGTATGTTTGGTTTTCAGAGTTCTTTAGTCTATGGCCCTTTGAAAAAACAAAACAAAAAAAGGAACAAAGCTGATAAACCCAGAGACCCTGGTGGGAAGCAGCTTGAAGATCCCCCTCAATGCTCTAATGCTCTATTACTCACAAGACATCTCACTACTTTTCCCATTTCTGAGTGGTTATAGGGAACATCTGGAAGACACAAGGACCTGCATTCCCAGCATCCCTGACTGCTGTCCCCATCCCAGGGACACAGAGATGTGGGCAGTCACTGACTCGGTGGATAAAAGGTGGATGGGAATTACACTGGTGAAGATGTTTGCTCTTTCCAAGCTCCACGCAGCACTGTTCTAGCAAATACAAAACCAAACCACTGGGTGGCACCGCGATCCAACAAATCACCTCTAACTTCAACAGGGGCTGAGACCCCAGCTTGACCGTTTCAGGGAAGTAGAGGGAATGTGTTTGATTTTGTCATTCAGAGCATCTCTGGCTCTCACTACCAATAACCAATGATAAATGAAAAATCAACTCCCTTTCAGCCATGTGAAAGCAGAGCTGGACAAAGCTACAACCAGCAGTCAGTGAGCACGGAGTCAAGCCAGCTCTGTCTAGAACAAGAAACAGGGAGAGACCTCAGGATTCTCCAGTTCAACCTCTTGCTCAAAGCAGAGCCAAGTTAAAAATTACTGGGCAGAACACGAAGCCAGGCCAAACAAAAAGTACTCTCAAAAACACTTTAGCAAGGGTAGACAAAAACAAAAACCAGATCAATGAGCCAGGCCACTACCATCCCAGTAGAATAAGGCCTCTTTCAGTCAAGAGACAAGCAGTGGACCTCCTTTCTGCTACATATTTCACAGAGGAGACCCTAGAAGGTGCCTCCACCCTGCCAGGGACCTACAAAGTGGTCACAGTTACCACCATCTGGATTTTCTTCCTATCTCAGACCCTGAAAACACTCTCTCTTGTTCAAGCTCACCCAGTATGGATGAGCCAGTTACCCAGAGCCTCTCAAACACCAGAATGGGTGCTGTCCACAGTGAAACCTTGCTTCCCACTGCCCTCCCCTCCTTTAAGAAAGCAGAGCCAATTTTGCCCAGACCTCAAGAAAATATCAGGAACAGATTCTCCTTAGAGATTCCTCTGTACCTCATCACATATGACCAGCCCAACGCTGCCCTTCTTTAAAGCCTCAGCATGGAGTCGGAAGGTCTCATAGGAGATGATCAGGATGGGTGAAGGCACTCGGAGGCCACGCTGGTTCATGAAGCCAACTGTAGATGGAAAGGGAGAAAAGGAAAACAAGAGGGATGAGGAAAACTAATAGAAAAGGGTTCAATCTCCACAGTAAAAATTTTTACCTTAAAAATCTAGGAAAAGCTGTTTTTTTCAATTGCTTTGTGGCATCCCCTTCTACCCATATACACCCATACTCCTTTCCCCACAGCTGTCCCCTTTTCTCTTCTCCTCCCACCTCTGCCCATTCCTCTCCTGGCTTCTAGCTGGAGCAACAGATGGGTACTGGAACTGCCTTAGGACATGACTGAACTTTGATTATCCAAAAAGATAAACTTGGACCAACAAGAAAAAGCCTGATCTAAACATGTTAATGGAGAGATTTTCATCAATCTCCAGAGCTCTAATGACAACTCAGAGATGTTCACATCAGCTGCTTTAGGCTCCTTCCAACACAAGACTGTGACCCAAGCCAGCCAACCACACCATTTGCAAACATTTCTGTACCTAGTTTATGGTCAATCTCTTCTTTGGAGCCTCCATCAATGGCCAGTGGCTGGATCCTTCCCCCCAGCCATTTCTCTACTTCATTGTACCAGTTTCTCACCAGGCTGGAGGGAGACACCACCATGGCTTTCTCAATTTCAGGCTTGCAGTCTGGGCTTTGCCGGAGAAGTGTCCACATGAGGGTGATGCACTGCAGGGTTTTGCCCAGCCCCATTTCATCTGCCATGATACAGCCGTGACTCCCGGGGATCCGGCGGCTCGTCACACAATCCCAGAGGAATTTCACTCCCTGCCAAAAAATTGTTCTCTCAGAGCAGGATGATAACTTCATTACAGCTTCATTACCACAACGCACAGGACTGATACCACAACAAACAGCAAATCTGTGTAGTGTGTCCCTGGGGATGTGCCAGCTTCTAATGAGACAGAGGGAAACCACCCGAGACTCAGCCAAAATGCAGCCACATCTGATGTGGAACACGACTGGTGCCAATACAGATCTCCAAAAATTCACAAAATGTGTCTAAATTTTAACTGTGCATTGCAGCTAGCCTCCCAACATGAATTCCCACAAATTTCTACCTTTGGCTGCATTAGACAGGCCCAAGCCATCAGCTGCCCTGCATCAATCACTGCAAACAGCTTAATCATCCTAACACCACCCAATTCAGCACGTCTAAAAACACAGAATCAGTGAGAAGAATGGTTTCTGCTACCTGATTGACTCCCAGCAGCCCTCATTGCTTCTGCATAGAAGTGCAATGACTCACCTGGATACTCAAGGACCAAAGCAGATTTAGCTTCAGAGAAGACCCAGGGCCGAGGTTACAGCCCACACGTCACATGGTGGGAGAAAAGCTCAGCCCTGACTTAGGCTCTGACATCACAGCACAGATACAAGGGAAAACCACTAAAGAGACAGACTCTGCAAAATGTTCCTCTGTTATGTGAAACAGGATACTGTGCTAGGAATGTTACAACCTCCCTGAATTGTGTCCACAGAACAGGGAGTGAGGGACACAACAAAACATGTCTGGATGGATTCACCCCTCTGTCTTCCACTATTTAGGACAGGAAGATGAAGCATCTTCACTTGCACCTTCAAGTCTTTTTCTTTCTGTCTTAGGCCCTTAATAACAGGTTAATGAAGTTTATTTAAGCCAGTGTAACAACTATGAACTTCATTACTGACTAAAGGAGTGCATTTGGAGTGCATTTGGCTGCTGATGCAGTTGGATAACTTCCAAGCAACCGAGTAAAAGACATGACAAAGGCAGAGCAAAGCTGTACAACAGTATGGGAGCATCATCTGAATAAAGCACCACAGGAATCTTACTAGCACAGAGACTGCTTTATCAGTGATATCTAGCTGTCAAAAACAGACAGCATGCCTAGGAGACCAACGTAACTTGCATTACTTGACAAAAGTACCATTAGGCAGTATCTAACCCCAAAAGAGTGCCTCTAGCCATGGAGCCAGAGACAAGCATTACACTGGGTCACAGGTTCAGTAACAGCTCTGAGATGAAAGTACAAGCTAGAAGCAGCCTACAGCACCCTCAGAGCCATCTTAAGGTCTCCCAACGAGGGAGACCTGCTTAGTCTGCAAGACTGCAAGCAATCAGAGCTTTCCTCTGTGCTGCCTCTAAGCTTAACTGATAATATCCTGCATCTGTGATGAACTTCAAACTGTCCAGATACCTGTGTTAGATATTTGGAGATTAGTGCTTAGATACTGCTTCAATACTGTGATGCTGCACACATTTATGACATGAAATGATTTTCAGCAGTCTCCACTGGTGAATTTCAAGTCTATGTAGGTCATGAACAGCTCACACCTACAAAGTGTGGTGTCCATATAAAACAAAAAGAAAACCCAAATTTATCCCACACTGTGTTAGGATCCATGGCACCAGAAAAAAAGAGCTTCAGTGCTCCCTGTCTCAGAGATACAGCTCCAATTAATTCACCTGACAAGCAAAACACACTGGTGGACAGCCTGCCCTGCCCAACTCATAACTGCACTGAAACAGCATTGATTGCTATTATATCCCATCACCTTCCACACCAAGTTCTGCTCAACAAAGCTATGTCTCCAAACTTCACAGTAAGTTACAGCAGGACTTTCAGCCCCGACTCTGCAAGATGCCATCTCCCTGCAGATCCTGGTCTTTTTCCAAGGTAGCACTGGTGACACCAAAGTCAGACACTGTGCTTTCCTAGACCTGTGCAACCAGCACATAATGTCACAGAAACCCCCCAGTTCCCCAGATCAGTTGGGCCTGACCTTTAACCCCACAAGGAACACACCTAGGCAGCATCATGTCAGGCTGGGAGTGCTCTGACTCTACTAGATGAGAGGCAAGAGAAAAGAAAGATCTTACCCACAAGAAAGCAGTAAATTTCCCACATTTTTAAGGACAAACAGGACTGTTGCCATACTCCCAGTATATCCATTTGCTTAACACAGGACAGAAAATAATTGCAGCATTGAGGCCTCTAAACAGTATGGTTAAAACAAGAGCTTCACTTTGTATTTGCAACAGCCTAGAGTCTGTCCCAGACTGTGAGTTAAAATTACAGCCTTTTTTAAATGCACCAAGTCCACCAGCCATACCCACAGGTCCTGATGGAAAACTTACTTCTCTCTGATGGGGCCGCAGAACACGGCTGAGGACAGGATCCACCACAACATGGACAGGTGCTTTGTCCCTGCAGGAGGCAGTCAAGGAAGAAGACAGTGATTAATGAACTCACACAGCATATGTTCAGGTTCTTTTTTAAAATCTCACTGATACAGTGAAGACTGCCCAGAGGCATGAGGGAAGCAACTGTCAACACTAAAGTTAAAAATAGATTAGTTCAGTTTTGAGAACTAAGTCACAGAGACCTGAGCTACAACCTAAAACATCAGTGAAAACATGGATCTGGGCTGTGGTTAAAACAAGGGCAGAATGTGGTTCAGAGACAAAGTTAAAGTCACTATTATTCCACTTAAAGTCACTGTTATTTCACTTGCTTCAATAAAAATATTGTAATTGCATTGCTGGAGAGAGGAACCTTTCCTCTGTCCACACAGATCCAGCTGACAGCCCTTTTAACAGAAGCACACAAGGAACTACTTAAGAATAAAAACCACTAGGCAGCCCAAGATTTGACTGTCAGTCATCTCCTTCTGCTTGTCCCTAGATGCTTACATTCCCTGGCTAACAATTATGCCATAAGATTCTGTAAGCAGTTTCTCCATGTGTGCATCTTTCATCCCCCCTGTGACGGGTTTAAATTTTTGATGAGTGGGAGAAGAAACAGCTTGTGGAAGAATGCAAAAATACTACGGCTTGTGTGCACTCCTTCTTTGATTACTACCATATCTGAACAAATTGAGAGGCAGAATCCTTGGACCCAAACTTCCCTTGATGTTCAGACCCCAGCTCAGACACATTTGGGAAGAAAGCACACATGTAGAAGGTCAGAGCTGAAGGTTTTGTGCCAGGTGGTGACTCACTTGTCTATTTTCAGCTGGTCGTGGGCACTCAGCAGCGGGGGCTCATACAGAACCAGAGCTCCTTCCTCAAAAGGGTCATGGAGAGGGCTCCTCAGCCCTGCCCGTTTGATGCCCAGTGCACGCAAGCCCAGGGGCCCTGAAAGCAAACCAAGGCACAGCTCAAAGAACAACTTCCTGGGAGAAAGCATAGCCCAGAGAAGAGTCTGATTATGTTTAGAAACAGAGAATTAAGTGGGTGCTGGAACAGAGATGCAGGTACAGCTGATGGAGCCAGCAAACCCATGAAGGATGCTTGTTGGGCAGCACTCTGCCAGCAAACAGCAGGCAGCTCTCTGTCAGGGAAGAACACAACAAAGGAAAGAGGCAAAGATGAGGCAAAGGCACTGCCCACCACACTGAGAGCACCAAACCAGGCATGACTGGTGCAGCAGATACTGGCAGATGCTGGCACACAACAGTATAAGCTGTCTTACAAGGCGACCGATGGCTTCATACCAGATTTGTGCCACTGGCATCCAAGCATCAAGAGGCACCAGTGCCTCCCTCAGCCAGCTCTGGGCATTGGAAGTACTCATAGCACCCAAAGGTTGTTTTAAGTTTTTTCACAGACAAGCAGGGCTCCAGTGTACACCTCAGCAGCTTAACAAATACATTCCCACATACACAGTGTACACTGAGTCAAATACTCTTTTTACTCAACCCAAATCCAGACAAAGCTGTATCTTTTATGCAAGGTCAGGAACTGATCTTTAACACTGACAAAGTCTAACAGTATTACAGTTAGTCCAGTACTGCCATTACCTACTCTAGGACACTATTTTCTCCCTGCTGAGCAAGAGTATGTTTGGCCTTGGAGCCAATTTCTGTGAAAAGCAGAAAGCAAGGATGAGCTTTTTTTCCCAGTATTACATTTTGATGTCAGAGTTTTGAAATGCAGATGAACATAAAAAGAACACATATAGAAATAAATCCCTTTTCTCATCAAAACTTGGGCAACTGTGCTCCCAGGGTTGATTTTGCTTGAGAATGATTCAAGCAAAGTCATTTTGCCCACTGCCTGCTAAAGCTCCTCTCAAAATGAGCATATCACAAGCTGAGGCAGCACACCAAGAACAGAACACATGAGACAGCCTCATCTCCTAATTAAGAGAGGAAGATAAGAGCCACAAAAAGCAGCTTCCCTGGTTACAGTTCTGTTTCAGTCTCCTGACAAATCTCTTTTCCACAAGCTCTGTCAAACTCTTTTGGGGCTTGTCATTTCATAGCCAGTGCCTGCTTACAGACACATAACTGAGCATTCTGTAACTGAAGTTGCAGTGAAATTGGTTCATCTGCATTTGAGTTTCTCAGCTGGAGGGTAAAAGGGGAAGGAGGGGACAAGAACAGGCTCATTTGTTTCTGAGATCTTGTGCTTCACTGATTCAAACCAACTGAGGCTTCAAACTTCAAAACTGCCTTGGTTTTAGATCACCTTGAGACTCAACATTCCAAGCCAAGTAGAAAGAACACTTTTTCACCTACAGCTTTCTGTCTGTTTGTATCATTAGAGAATTATTTAGATGGTGGCTCGTGGCTTGGAATTCATCTCATCTTGCATTTGTATTTGTGATATGGTACAGAGACTTGTGGCACTGCATCAAATATGCAGCAGTAAGAACACAAAATCCAGTTCTGAAAAGTAGGATTATCCAAACTCAACATTAATAAGAAATATGAAGACTTTGCTAATATGCCAGTATTTTTCTTTCAGAATTAAGTCAGGATTTCTGGAACATATGCATTAGTGCAAAAAATAACAATAATCTCCACAGATATATTTGACAGGCCAGAGCATCATTGGTTTTACCAGCACCAGTCAAGACAGACAATCCTTAAACCTCCTCATCTTACCTTTATAGTTTGGAATGGGAACTTTGAAGGGTTTGGACAAAATGCTGCGGATAAAAGCCTCCTAGGAATTCAGAAAGAAAACATGCTTAATAAGTCTGAAATCAGAGACTGCTCAAAAAGGCAAAACCAGGTCATTTTTCAAAAATTCAATTTTGCCAAGTGCTGAGAGTCCCTCTATTCAAGCTTCAACTCCAACTATTTTGAAGAATATCCAAAAGGAACAAAGTAACAAACCAGCACAATTCCCCTTGCCAACTCTGCTTTTTAGAACTATTTCCCTTTGGGTTTTCTAATGTGTGAAATTGATTTTTCATAACTTACATCTTCTCAAATCCACTGGCATTATTCACTTCTTTAAACGCTATTGCTTCTCCCTGCCTCAGTAATTCAGTCAGCCAATTCATTTCCTTTAAGGGAGCTGGGTTACAATTACAGGAGCATCCATGCTGGATCAGCAAACAACCAGCCATTCCACCACCTCATCTCCAGCAGTGGAAGCTCAGAGAGAACTCAGCAAGCAGACAGCACTTGAGCTCTGTGTGGAAAGCTATCCCCACGCCTGGACACTGTCCTTCACCTAGACACCGAATTAATCTCTTCTTCAGGATTTCCATTATAGAATGTTCCCCCAGCACAACTCCTTCAACATTAAGGAGCTGGAGCTAGCAAGAGGTGTGTACTTAAGCACTTCTGTACCACCTGTGATTACAGGGGTCCTTGGAAGCATTGGGACTCCCTTGATGACTCTACTTTCAACCTGCCTGCTGTGGTGTGCCAGCAGTAACACCACTTACATGCTGACTGCTATCCAGGCAGTGAGGCCTGTTGGTCAGCTGAGCCAAGGGCTTCCGGAAAGGCGAGAGGTAACACTCCCCACTCCCTGCCTCACTGACAGGTTTCTGTCTCTTCCGAGTCTGAAAAACAGAAACAAGACAAAACAACTCAAGGGCATCTGGTGAGACCAGAAGATAGATGCACACTCAGTAAGCACCTAACCACATAGACAATCCACCCAGCCAGCTGAGGATCTCTGAACAGACACAATCATTACTCACCCCCACTGCCAGAAGACAGAGCCAGCAACACCCACCAAGGTCACTGTGCTCTAAAATCTAATTTGCAGGAGGGCTAAAATCTTCTCCTAATTACAAAAATAGCTACCACCTTCCAATCTGTTGAAAAGCAGGCTCATCTGCACTAAAATTTGTGCCCCCAGACATGCCTCTCAGCCTTCTTCCCCATCCCCCTGCCCCCCCAAAAAAGGCAAAATAAATAAATTAAAAAAAGGGTTAATAGCATTGAGCAAACTACGTGAAAGTCCCTAGAGGTTCTCACACATCTGTTGTTACACAGGTGAAAGACCTCAACCTGAAACCTACATTTCAGATGCTTAGCAAGTTAATTAAGATAAATAAGTCATTGCTCTGTTTCCTGATTTCACACAGTCCTCTCCAGATGGAGGCATGGTTTTAACCACCTGCTGGCACCACAAAAGGGATTTGGCACAGAAAACACCAGGTGAGACCCTTTGTGCTACCTGGCACAGAAAACACCAGGTGAGACCCTTTGTGCTACCTGACACAGAACACAGCATTATGTTTCTCTGAAACATTTACGTATTTCCAGTTACTAGTTGCACAAAACACTCGGAAGCTGCCCCAGGGCCAGCATTTTCCTTCATCACGAATCTGTACACAACGGAGTTCATCTACCAACTCCATACCCAGACACGAGTTTTCTTTCTCCCAGCTGGTGAAAACAGCGCAAACTTGGGGGCTGCCCCCCCTCCCCCTGTCCCCTGAAGGAGGGGAGCGGGGGGCGTCTGAACAACCTCCGATGGGGCACCAGGCCCTGCCTTGGCCAGCGTCCCCTCACCACCTCCCCCCACTCATGGCTGCTGAGGGCTCCGAACACCCCCCCGGTCCCAGCCCACCCCACCCCAACCCCGCCCGGGCAAGACCGGTCACGTCTCTTCGCACCGAGGCCGCCACCACCCGGGACCCCTCGCTCACCGTCGGGGGGTGCCAGTCCTTCTCCTCCCCCTCCTCCTCTTCCTCCTCATCGCCGCCCGCCTTCCTCTTGGCCAGCTGACTGGGGGCCAGGCTCCTCCTCTGGAAGAGGGGGACAACACAGGCTGAGCAGCCGGCGGGGCTAGGGATACTGCGCAACCCCGCAATCCCGCAACGCCACAGCCCGCCCGGCCGCCCCCCGCCCGCACTCACCATCGCCTCAGGGGAAGCGGAGCGGAGCGCGGCGGCGGTAACGGCCCCGGCGCGGGAGGCGGGAAAAGCGGCCGGCGGGCTCTCGGCCCCGCCCCGTCTCCATGGCAACAGGCACGGCCCAGCGAGCGCCGAGCGACATCGACCCGCTCGGAGTGCTGCTGGGGGCGGGAAGAGGGGCACGACAGAGCGGGAGTACGACCGACCCAGCGAGAGACTGACTGACTGGCTGGCTGACTGACTGACTGACTGACTGACTGGCTGGCTGACTGACTGACTGACTGACTGACTGACTGACTGACTGACTGACTGACTGACTGACTGACTGACTGACTGACTGACTGACTGGCTGACTGACTGACTGACTGACTGGCTGACTGACTGACTGACTGACTGGCTGACTGACTGACTGACTGACTGGCTGGCTGACTGACTGACTGACTGACTGACTGGCTGACTGACTGACTGACTGACTGGCTGGCTGGCTGACTGACTGACTGGCTGACTGACTGACTGACTGACTGACTGGCTGGCTGACTGATTGATTGATTGACTGACTGACTGACTGACTGACTGGCTGACTGACTGACTGGCTGACTGACTGGCTGACTGACTGACTGGCTGACTGGCTGACTGACTGACTGGCTGACTGACTGGCTGACTGACTGGCTGACTGACTGACTGACTGACTGGCTGACTGATTGATTGATTGACTGACTGACTGGCTGACTGACTGACTGACTGACTGGCTGACTGACTGACTGGCTGACTGACTGACTGACTGACTGGCTGACTGACTGACTGACTGACTGGCTGACTGACTGGCTGACTGACTGACTGACTGACTGGCTGACTGACTGACTGACTGACTGGCTGACTGACTGGCTGACTGACTGACTGACTGACTGGCTGACTGACTGACTGGCTGACTGACTGACCGACTGACTGGCTGACTGGCTGACTGACTGACTGACTGGCTGACTGACTGACCGACTGACTGGCTGACTGGCTGGCTGACTGGCTGGCTGACTGGCTGGCTGGCTGACTGACTGGCTGACCGACTGACTGGCTGACTGATTGATTGATTGACTGGCTGACTGACTGATTGATTGATTGACTGGCTGACTGACTGACTGACTCCTGACCAGGCCCAAGGGTTTGTGATGGATGGATGGAGTTAAGCCCAGCTGGTGGCTGTTCCCCAGCCATGTTTCCTGGGGCACAGTGTTGGGGAAAAGTCTCTTTAATATCTTCATCAATGGTCTGGGTGAGGGGATCGGGTGCACCCTTGGTAACCTTGGAGGTGACACCAAACTGGGTGGGAGTGTTGGTCTGCCTGAGGGTAGGGAGGCTCTGCAGAGGGACCTGGACAGGATGGATTGATGGGCCAAGGCCATCTCTATGAGGTTCAGCAAAACTCAGTGCCAGGTCCAGCACTTGGAGCACAAGAACCTCAGGCAATGCTAAAGGCTTGGGGAAAAGTGGCTGGAAAGCCGCCCAGAGGAAAAGGACTGGAGGGTGTTGATCCACAGCAGCTGAACATGAGCCAGTGTGTGCCCAGGTGGCCAAGGGGGCCAACAGCATCCTGGTTTGTATCAGAAACTGTGACCAGCAGGATCAGGGGTGTGATTGCCCCCCTGTACTCAGCACTGGTGAGGCTGCACCTCAAATGTTGTGTTCAGTTTTGGCCCTTCACCTTTTGGGGCAAGAAGGGCATCAAGGTGCTGGAGGGCCTTCAAAGAAGGGCAGTGATGCTGGTGAACAGTCCAGAGCACAAGTCTAGGTTGGAAAGCAGTCTCAGAGCAGCAGCAATTTGAGCTTAGATTTGTTTTCCTTGAAAGAGAAGGGCGAGCTCTTCCATGGGTCGCTGCTGACATGATAAATGAGAACTGGTGCTCACCAAGCAACTTAAAGGGCAGACATTTTGCAGATTGCAAAACCACAACACTTTGGAGACACTCAGCTAAATTCTCCTGGCTACACAGAGAAAACCCCAAACAACTCAATGAAATCAGTCAGGACTTCAGTTCCATGCTGTTAACTCTCACATCAGCAGGCAGGGAAGGCACCCTAAGATGACATTCCCACACAGCCTGGGACATACAAGATGTGCCTCTCACAGGACTCGAAGCATGTCTTCTGGAGGCCTCAGCTGCTGGCAGCAGTAATAAATCTTGGGAAACTCATCAAATCTCTGGATGCTCTCTATCTGGCAGATGAGCGGGACTTGATCTCTGGAGGTCCCTTCCAACCCCTAACATTCTGTGATTCTGTGATGGAGCACCTGGGGTCAGGCAGGGAGTGAAATGTGGCCTTCAGTGCAGTCCAGCAGATCAAAAAAGGACTTTGTCTTTCCATCCTTCTCCAAAGAGGGAAAGGAGAAGGGGAAGGGACGGATTTCTTCTTTTTTTAGCTGTTTCAACGTGTCAAATAAATAAAATGCATAAACTTGCTTCAGTCATTTCCAGTTGCACAACTCATCTTCTTAAACATCAAGAAACACAAGAAGCCCCATTTTTCACTATCCCTACATCAAGTTACAGACTATTTTCCCATTCAGTTTATTAAACATCTATATTAATGTGTGTATTCACCTTTAAAACATGGATCATCAGAAAGTGTGGGTATAAGGCAAAACCAAATTCTTGCATCTGTAGGATATGAGGTGTGAGCACCGATTCCCTGCAGCCATTTACACCTCCCGACTATCCAGTACCTTTACTTTTCCTCTGTTCCTTTTCAGTCCAGTTCCATTTGTCAGTATTTTATTCCCAAAATGCTTTCAGAGCTCAGTGACGAATCTTAGACGTTGCAATTACTTGCTCACTGGGCAGAGAGTGGTTCTATAGGAAGGTAATTGGCTATTTTTCCTGGCATGAATAATATTCATATTAATAGCTTCAGTCTCCATGGCTTTGAGAACAATTCCACTGCTTGCTCCACACATTTTCAGGCCCAGGCAAGGCTGGGTCAGCAATAAGAGGAAAGGGAAGCAAAATGTTCTTTCCTGCTCTGTGTAGAGTGACAAGGGAGATCTTAGTCATCTTACACCAATGCAGGGCTGCTGAGGAGTCCATCTTGCAACAGCTTTTCTCTTCTGATCATTTGTGACAAGTCCCAGAGGGAAACTTGGGGTGATGCTAATGCCAGAGCAC
Source organism: Calypte anna (assembly GCF_003957555.1). Lineage (NCBI taxonomy): Eukaryota > Metazoa > Chordata > Aves > Apodiformes > Trochilidae > Calypte > Calypte anna. The sequence continues at coordinate 22,026,487 of NC_044254.1, read as the reverse complement.
AGCCAGCCTACTCAGAAACCAACCCTACTGCAACCCTGGGGCAACATGGGCATGCATGAGGGAGACCTCTTTTCTTCCTAAAGAAACTGCAGAAAGAAACATTTCATTCTTTTTCCAAAGAGGAAGACCAGGAGGCATACCAGAGGCGAAAGGAGCAGCCAGGGACAAGATCAGTGATGGTCCTGGGTGCTGTGGGTCCCTGCCCTGAGGCTGCTCAATATTCTCAAGTCTTCTCTCCAAAGGAGCACCTTCAGGCAGAGGTTAAGTCCTCCCCTCTTCCCCCTTTTCTAATTACACAATTTATTCCTTTTCTAGCTGTAATCAGCTCCCATTTATACAGCCTTGAGAGAGATCACAGGATAATCACCATGGGGAATAATCCCTTGATGTCTCTGCAGGATACAGAGCCCCTCCAGCATGAGCAAGGCAAGGGGAGGATGCCAAACAATTTCCTTGGGCACTCAACAAAATTAGGCCAAAAAAACCCCAACAAACTAAAACAACAAAACCCAAACACCTCATAAACAAACACCTCATCAAACAGAGCCTGTCTTCCAGTCACCACTCTCCTGGTGTCAGCCACCACCACACCGCAGTGGGATCACTATCCTACCCATTCCCTGGTAGCTGCAGCAACTCCCCTGCAAAAATCTCTAATTTGTGGGATCTTCCATCTTTTACTTCTCTCCTTTTTAATCTTAGGCTCCTTCCTTTTGCTGTGGAGCACAGGACCTCTCCAGTTCCTTAGGGAAACTTTTAAGAAATGCATTGCAGAAATTGGAGCCTTCTGTCCAGCTCTCTGCAGGCAGGAATAATGACAGGTCCTGCTCAGGAGAGCTTGCAGTCTTAGTGGCAGGCAGGAAATAATATGAAGGAGAGATAATGTGAGAAAATGTCTCCTGATGGACAGACACCTCAGACCTCAGCTAACATGTTGCTTCAGACATTCTGCAATAAAAAGCAGAGGTGAAGATCTGTAATCATGATAAGGGCAGAGCTACAGCTTTAACAAAATTCAGTGGTGCCACATTGATCTGGCACCTTCTTTGAAGGTACCAGGGCTGCAGGATGAAGACTCCAGTGCACCAGCATAGCTTGGCCATCCTCATCTGGGAAAATAATTAAATATCCTTCCAGTTAATTCCTTTGCAAACCACGAGGGGGAAACTGAATCCAATCATACCAAGTTGCTGTCAGCTGGAGTTGTGATCCTGTTTCATCACTGCTAGAGACAGCTCAGCTGCCTTTCCACCAAAGCCGCTTATTGAGAGAGGAAACATTAAGTGCTTTAAAAATATTAACTTCAGTGAGAAAAATATTTTTCCTTTTTGGAGGTCAGGTGCCATTCAACACACAGCGGGCTGCACGTTGGATGGAGGCAGAGATTCAACAGTGAGGATCTCAGCACTGCACAGCATGTCTGTATGAATATTGCCTGAAAGAAAACAGAGTCCTGAGCTCAGACTGATGCAAGTCCAGAGGCTGAAATGCTTCCCACCTCTGGCTGTCTTGCTGCTGAGCTGCCACAGTGCTCAAGCACTAATGCCTCTGTACTGCAGCAGAGCTGTGACTACAGAGCTGCCCCACATCCCACATCCCATCCCTGAAGCTCCCTCCATTGCAACCACACAGCTCTCGTGTCCTGCAGTGGGGTGGCACAGCAGGCTGGCCACAGAGTGCTTTGGTCACAGACCCCTTTGCCATCACTCAGTACATATTAGATTTCACAATTTCTTTTGATTCATTTCTGACTGCTGTCCCTTTGGCCCTGGTGGTACCTAATCCTTACTGCTGCTGGAAGTGAAAAAATAAATCTTTGCTAATCTTATTTGTTTACAAAAAAAGACTCACAGAATCCTATTTTCTTAAAACAGCAAAGGCAAAAGGAGCAGGGGATGCTCTCTACAGACAACAGTCCTGTGAGGTCTGAGCCCCAGAAGTGCTGCACACCTGCCTGGTTCCTCATGGGCTTGGTGCTTCCCTCTCCAATACCTCCCTGCCCTTGTGCTGGAAATCAAGTGAACCTCCCCTTGAAGGCAGAGGCCTCTGCACCATGCTGAGCCACAGGTCATGGCTGGAAAGCCACAAGAAGGGACTGGTGGCAAATAGACAGGAGGAGGGCACGGGATAAGCAGGGAAGCAGGAAGATGGGTGGCCTCCTGGCAATGCAACAATCTTTTCCAGGGACTTTCCCTTTCAGTGTTGTCTAATTTGACTTTAAGCAACTAATTCATTTTCTGGCTCATGGCACTGTCTAAAGACCATGTGGAAGCACAGGCTCAACCAGCAGCCAGGGTTTAGCACTGCTCACCTACAGAGCAATATGCCCCCTGCTGCAAAAAAAAACCCATCAGGAACCTGAGCTCTTCAGCTGCTTCCTGCCCCATGGGTCTGCTTTCAGGAGCCAGCTCTTCATTCAAGAGCAAGGCTGTCCCCATGGGGTAACTCCTCCCTGCACCAACTTTGCTTCTAATTGATTTTTTTTTGCCAAAAATGTTTTTAAACATGCATGAGTCTGACTCAGCAGCCCAAAAATATTTCATTTGATGCAAAGCAAAATGTTCTGTTTTGTTTACAAGCTAATTAGCCAGTATTACCTTCCTCACCTTTATAAGCACATGCAAGGCAAGAAAACAACATGTAAACATTAAAAAGCCTGGCATTAGGAAATGTCACAGTCAAGCTGCAGTGGCACTTCCAAAAAACACATTTCATAAGGAGAGGGGGGGAGCCCAAAATGACTTCCCAAATTCAGCTTGATTTTGCAAATTGGTTTAACCCAGCTGAAGGTCCATTTTTGCAAGAAATTTACAATCAGGCACAATTTTCCTTACCAAGCTCAGACTTTTACAGAGCACTCTGACTGCTGCAGAACAAATCCAGGGGCAGGTTTCAGCCTTACCTCAGCCTCAGGGACTGCCCCTGATGTTACTGGGTCCTCACCCAGCACTGCCACCAGAATTCTTAGGGGGTTTTATTCAGGGGTGCAGCTCATGAGTACAAATACACCTTCATGCAAATCCAGCTGCTGGACTAGGACTGAAATAGGATTGCAGCCATCTTCCCATAGCGGCTACCTCCATCATGCCACTTTTATAGCCTGCAGACACCCACCATAGTTGGTGTAAAAGCTGAAAGACAGAATATATATCAATATATAATATATATATACACAGAGACACACATACTTTCTAAGCAGTTAGTCCACCAAGCAACCTCTACCATGTTTAATAATATTTGTTTATCAGTTTGCATGACCAAGAAAGACTTTTCTCCAAATGGGTTTTTCTCCAGGACAGGAGGAATTGCTTCCATCCCTGCTGTCTGAATTCTGCAGAGACCAAGCCCTGACTCCCTTGGGAGAAGTGTTTGGCCCCTGCATATGAATTTTGTGATTTTTACAGCCTCTGAGGACAAGAAGCAAGGTGGGCTGGTAGCAGTGGTGCTCTCTACACTGAGACCTGGGTTTCAGGAACCATCTTGTTGGTAGATGTGCTTGGAAGACATCTCCTGAAGTGTGGCAAGGTCTCCAAACACTTCAGCTCCTCTATTTCAAGGGGATCTGTCAGGCACAGAGAATAACACACAGAAGACAGTGTTTTCAAATTATTTTTGTACCAGTACCTAATCCTTCCAGACCTTCCACCTATGGTACCAAGGAGCTCACAGCATGAACATAACCTGGTCTCACAGCATAAACACCCCTGGTCTCTGTGGATGGGCAGACTCAGCTAATGAGGGATGTGCCACCTCTAGCCATGTGTGACTGCTCTCCCCACTGCTTTGTCTTTGCTTACAGAAGTCCTTTCTCTGGCAGGATGCAAAATATTCTTCTCTCTGTCCCTGACTAAAGTTCAATAGGAAAAAAAATCTGGCTTCTATAGGCAATGGCTCAGGATAGAGGAAACATCATTTCATTGGGGCAATTAGTGCATTCTAATTAAACCCTAGTTTTCTGATCAGGCTCTGCTGATTAAGTGGGTTGCAGACATTCTGGATTATATTAATACAATGAATCTGTTAATTACATGACAATCAATAAGAAGCAAAAAGTAGGACAAGCAATTTGCCTTTAAATGACCATCTCTATTCATCAACATGATACATGTTTGTAAGTGGTAAGGAAAGGGGTGGACGTGACAGATCGATTGGGCACAAAGATAATTTCTGATAGCTGCAATTCATGGAAAGCAGAGAACTTGCAGCATCCCCCTGAAAAAATAACTACTTTTCAACAGTAGTTTACAAAACAAGCTACTGAAAAAAACCCAACAAACTGAGCACAGAAAGACAGATTCAAAGTTTAGCTCTTAAATAAACTGCAAGTCTTAGTTTGGATTTTTGACCTGAGATGGTCAGCATTGCTTTGAACCAGAGACATTGTGGTCTCGAGTGATTATCTGACTTAAAACTCCCATCCAAATTGAAAACCATGGAGAAGCGGAAGCTGGAAAATTACATTGTTAAAAGAAGCAATTTTTGGCCTGAAAAGCTTACAGCCTGAATGGAAGGACTTAAAAAAATATAAGGCAAAAATTATTTTTTGAAAATAGAAAAATACCTGTTCTGATATAGCAGGGATCAAACAAGCAAAGTGTGAGGGGTTTTCAGCATTGATAATGAGTGCTTTTAATGGTTCTGTGGGTTTGTTGTTTTGTTGTGTTTTTTTTTAAAAAAAAAAGAGTTATGAAGATGGCTATTGAGAATTTCTCTTCTCTGAAAGCTGTCTTTTCAGTCAAGCTAAAAAGCAATAACATTTTCAAGAAAAAAAATCAGTGAAAATGTCATGAAAAATGAAATGTCTGACAAGCACAACAATCTTCCTGCCCTTGAAGAAAGGACTGGGTATTTTATTTCTTACTTTCTGCTTTATGATTTTGGCTGGAGTGATAATGCAAAATTCAGAAGGTGACTTGTCCTCCTTCTGGAGATGGAGACTTGAGGACCAGAAAAACAAGTCTTACCCCAAACCATGCCTGCAATCACAGATTCATTTGGGTGAGAAGGGACCTCTGGAGGCTTATGGTCTAACCCCATTCTCTAAGCAGGACCAAGTTCAAAGATTAAACCAGTTTGGTCTGGGCTTTGTCTGCTTGAGCTATGAAGATCTTTAAAGCTGGACTCTCCAGCACGTTCATCATATTCACAAAGAAATTGTACCCAAGTTTTCAGTCTCCAGGTCCAATACCCTGATGAAAAAATGTCTTAATGCCTCTCACCGCCCTGGGATTGTCACAGAAGAAACCCAGGAGAGCTGGCATCTGCAGTGGCATCTATAGTCACTGGGGAAAGAGCCTCAAAAAGCAAGAAATGTGGTCCAGAGCTTTTTGAAACCTTCAGGTTCCGTCCAAAGCATTTAATAAGGACAGGAGTAATTGATTCTCATCCAAAGCATCCATGCTACAGACATTCAGCCCCACCAACAAGCCAGCCTCCAAGCTGGACTCCAAAGGTGGGATGCCTGGTTTCTTATCCTTGTTTGTTTCCTCTTCCTTTCAGCCTGCTGGCAATTCCATGTCTGGGGACACAGGGCTCATAAATGAGTTTCTACAGCAATAAACAAGAGGAAGAAACTCAATGGCACAACCTGGGCTGCCAGACAATGAATTTCCTTACCACTTGTGGGTAATTTGCCATTAAAATTAAATTGCAAAATTTGCCATTTTGCACAGCAAGTGGATCAAGCTACTTGGGGACTTTAAGCTCCAAAAACCACGAGCAAAAAACCTGAAAGTGTCAGGAAGCAGAGGGGAGTGGATTGCAGTGAGACAGCTCAGCTGTCCCAGCAGCAGGTTTTACTGATGCTAAGAGCTCTGGGCTCCTGGAATTGCTTTCCCAAAGTCTTTCCAGCTGGTTGCTGAGGTGGTGCTTGCAGAGAGTCAAGGCAAATACCTTCCATCTTTTTTCATCTTTATTTCTGAAGGAAGCAGAATTATGTTGCTGTTTTCTCTCTCTCTCTCATTTATTTATTTATTTTATTTCCCCTAATAACTTTTAAATCATTTGGCTGCTTGCACCAATTTTTTCAGAAAACATAAATAGGCCAGCAGCCTGCAAATTTGCAAAAGGCTCTGGTGAAGAAGGGAGACTTTTCTGTGATCACAGAGGTAGGAAAGGAAGTGGCAGGCTTAAGCTGCAGCCCAAGAGGATATAGCCCTTAATTTCCTTAGAAATTAAGGAAAATGATGCCAAGAGGAAAATTAATCCTGTCTGGACAGGGATGGTGTTTCCACCTTTTCAGTTTTTAAGAGCAAGCAATACACCCATCAGTTTGATTTATGCTTTGGGTGGAGGAGACCCCTAGACCTCCCTCCTGACTTAATTTCTACATTTCCATAGGGAAGCCACCATCACCGAGGAGACCACCAGCAGCTTAATGCACTGCTTGAGACAGATGGGCAGGACACAAACCTTAGAAGAGAGGGTGCTGGTCTGCCAGTTTACCTGGTGTGCCCAGTAGTGCACAAAGGCCAAGGACAACTCCTGACCCTATGCTCTGGTCAGTAAGGATACTGCAAATTCCAGATTATCATTCATGCCTAAATCTCCTATCTGTATTCAGGAAAACCTTGGGGCTTTCCTCCATAAACTACAGTGAATCAGGATTTTAAAAGCTGTGATGAATTCATATTCGATAACAACAATGAGACTCTTTATAAACTTGACCAAACCATTATCCCACTATATAGTGGAGAAATTCAGTCTGGATTTGGACTTTGCCATTTCTGTATAGGACATTTGACTGTCTGAAGTAAATCAGTCCCTTCAGCTTGAATTGTTAAACTGCACCCACAGAGGAAGCATCTATCACACAGACCTGAAGTCTCCCTGCTTGCCAGAACAAAGAGGGCTCTGCACATGTCCAAAACACGTATGGATGCACATGCAGGGCACTACCAAAGCCCCTCTGAGCATTGGGAAGAAGGCTTTTCCCCTTCAAAGGCCCATCTACTAATTCATTCTTTTTGGAGAGTCTCTTTTGAAGGCACAAGGACCCAAAGTCATCTGATTGTGCCACACACAATCTGATCAGCAAACGTGGCACGTTTGTGTGCAGAGGAAGAAAAAAAAATCTTGATCACTACTTGCCTTTTACTTCAACCAAGCCTGCCTTGATCTCACAAAACCCACAGTGCTTGGAGTACAGAGGCACAAGTTCAAAGAGACAGGGAGAAGTTAATCTGAAAGCAAAAGGTGCTCTTCAGGCAGGCAGGAAGAATTAGAAAGCACAGCTATTCCAAAGCTTCAATAAATGACAGCAAGGCAGCCATTATACCCTCACTAAAGCACGAGGGTCCTCCACTCGTGTCAATCAAGAAAAAAAACAAGACCGTAGACACATGGAACAGCAAAGCTCCTGCAAAGGCAAGAGCTAGTCGGGCTGCTTGCCATCCTGACTGAGCAGGCAAAGGCAGCTCCAGCAACGCTCCCTGTGCTCCACCAGCTCCGTGGAGCTCCATGAGCTTCATCTTTCTGTAGGCAATGACCCATTTTGATGCTATCCGTTCACTGACTTTTTAGTTCAACATTTCAGTTATTATGTAATTTCACCTTCAAAAACACATAGCCTGGCCCACTCCGGTCCTGGGAAGCCCGGTGACAAATCAAAAGGCACTTATTATTCCATATCCCTCAATCCCAAGCAAATGTAATACCAGAGCTGGATTTGGGGTCCTGTCTCCGTCTGCAAGTGCAGAAGGAGATTCCCTTCCATGTAATTCTCCCAGCTCTAGCTTCTCATCTGTAAAACACAGCTAATCATTGCACAGCTTTTGTCTACTTAGGCTGTAAGCTCCTAGGGGCTATCCAAGGACACCACATGTGAGGAGCCCCTCCACCAGGCAAAAGGAAGACAGCTTGCATGAGCTGAGTGCAGGCAGGGCTGGCAGGGAGAGATGGCATCTTTTATCAGAGAAATTGATTTGCAAAAGCCAAGAGGAGCAGTTTTCTCTCCAGCCAGCAATGTCAATACACACATATGGATGCAGAGTGTTTCTCCCACGGCCTCTCGCCACCCCCTTTCCATGCCCATCTCTACCCCTGACCTGTAGCACCATCACATTCAGACAACCGCTCCCTGATTCAGGCTTTTCACATCCTACAGCCAGGGCTGAATCCCACCTGGCAAACCCAAAACCTCTCTGCTACACCAGATGTATTCCAGATGCAGCTGAGCAGCAGGAGATGGAATCCTCCTCTCAGCTGCCTTTGGCTGAAGGAACAGGGGGAGGTCATGGTCCCTGCCTGCTGCTGAGGGTCAGGAAAGGATGGGGTGCTCCTGAGCAGAACAGGACATCCCTTCTGTGGACCATCAGTTCCTCTCTCTCCTTCTCCCCCAAGCCTAGGAGGCACCAGCCACATTATGCAATGTGATGCAGCTTCTGATCCCCAAGGGCTTGGAGAATCCCCTGACACTGAGCAGGCTCCCAGTGGAGTTCAGAGGATGCCTGTGTGAGTGTGTGACCTCTGCTGCCACCCTCTGCTGTCAGCTCTGCTCCCAGGCAGATCTCTGTAAGCCTCCCAAGCTGCTGTGGAGCAGGGGCTGCCAGCAGCAGTAGGAGCCCTTTCCTCTGCTGCAAGCACTGATCCCTCCTAAAACCTGAAGCGATTGCATTAATCAGTTTGCTCCGAAGTAGGCCATGCTGAATGTTTTTTGAGCCTGGCTGATAAAATGGGGAGAAGAAGAAATGCAAGGAGATTAGAGAGGAATCGTGCTTAATTTGGGAACGTCTCTGAAGATTTATTCCAAAGCATGAAAACCATGGAGAATGCTCCCGCCCAGAAATTAAAGATGCTCTGACTCACATGCCTGAGGCCTGGCAATGGTTCATTCAGGAGAGCTGCCTGTGGCCACGATGCAGAGGATACAGTTTTCCCAAAGCATTTCCATTTTCAAGAGAAAAAACCCCAAACTTAGACTTCATTAGTTTCATTAAATAACACAGGATGCAATGGTTCCCATCTCTTCTAAGACTGGCTATAGAGCCCTGTGCTTTTGTCAGCCTGAGAAAAACCTCAGCCAGCTGTTGGTGACAGCTTCTGAATCTCTACTTTCTGACACATCCTATTGCATTTGACCTTAAAAACAGAGCTAAGAAACCAGTGCCCTTGCCAGTCAGGGATGGATGCAGCAACTACTCCCCCCTGCCTGCTGTGACCCTTCGTATCTCCTTCCACAGAAGGGGAATCCATGGACTGAAGGCGTTCAACTGTTTTATCATGATGACCTCTTCCAGGCTACCTGGTTCGCCCAGGTAGCACAGTCAACTCTACGAGCATCACACAACCTTTGGGCAGGTGTCCCTGTTTTGCATTCCCATGGGTGGCCCACGGAGCACTGGGTGTGTGGATGGTGCCAGAACCTATGGATCTTTTTTCCCACAAGTTTGTGGTGTCCCCACTGCCCATACCAACTCCAGCTGAGCCTCCACAGGGCAGAATGTGGCAGGGGGTGCATGTAGGAATTGGTTTGGCATTTCCTACTTTGCTCTTCCCCTCAGGTGCAGAAGGCAAAGGCATGGTAAGTTTGGGAGAGGTGGGATGCAGGCATAGGGTGTGGTGGGATTGCTGCTGACAGACTGCTCAGGCTGGAAATACCTTTGGAAATGCTGGGGTTACCAGGCCTTGGGAATGAGCAGCAGGACATCTCCAGAGCATTGGGAAGAAGTAATCTGATTCAGTGCTGGACTGATAAGTGCACAACTTTGCCATCACCTCTTACATGTAGTGTAAACACAGCCCTGTGTTTTTGCTCACAAGAGCTTTTTGGTAGATAACCCAGCAAAGAATTCGTGACTGGTGCTATTGACATCAACACCATCAAGGTGAAGGTTGATGTGGACAGCAGTGTTTGGGCGGTGACCTCTTCTGTAGGGAGGTCAGGCTGCTGCTGCAGAGTGAGTGCTGCCACCAAGGTCCCTCCCCAGGAGCCTGGGTAGGACTGCACAGCAGCAGTGGATCAGAGGGCAGGGGAGCAGCCATGGCACTGTGTGGCTGATGCATGAGAAGTTTCTTTGTGTCACTGTGCAGCAGATCTTCTTCAATACAACATCAGAGACTGTCCTTTCTGAGCAGCTGCCACTGCTGCTACTTGTTCTGTTCTCCAATATAGCTGGATGAGAGACAAGCCCAGCCAAGAGGCTTTGCAGAGTTTGTTTTGATCTTCCTGCTTCTGGGCAAGGACAGCCAGAGCCTGCTGAACAGAAAAAGCTGTGTACCAGCTCCTGGCATCCAGATAATTGTACTCATGTCCCATCCATCATCCCAGGAATGGGAGGCTCTGTTGACAGACCTAATGCCCTTTATGCCATTCCTTTCATGGAACCAGCTTGAAATTGGTTCTGAAACAGAAGCAGGAGCCTGTACCAGTTTTCCCCTTGGAGGTGTAAGAGTGTGTCTGCCTTCTCCCAGGTTAGCTTATTTTTATTCTCTGCTTTATGTGTGTGTGTGTTCTCCTGGTACTATTCACTGAGACAGGGAGCAAGGATCCCATCTTTCTGAAGCTGAGCTGGTGGGGTAGAGGAGACGACTGATAACATGATATAGCAGAATGACAGCCACCCCCATACTTTGCACCACGTCCATCACCTGCACCCTCACTCATTTTGTTTGCTACAGGAAGGGTTCAAGGAAGAGATCTGAGGCAGATCCATTCTCTACAGCTCTGTCAGTCCTTCCCAACTCATGAAATCCATCTGCCAAACCATGGAAGGAGTTTGGAGACTGCTGCACAAGGTTTCCTCACCTGTGACAAGGACACCCCATCCAAAGGCACCCCCAGGTTTCTAAGCAGTACAAGCCATAGAGACGTTTTTTGACTTCTTTCTTGAGGCTCTGAGGTTCCTGCCTTGCAATTTGTCTCTCTGACTAGAACCTATAGAGCTAAGTACATGCAAAGAGATGACAGCCATGCCCACATGTCCCCTTGCTCTTCTGCAGCCAGGGTTATGATCTTCTGGCTGGAATCAGAGCTGAAGAGAGGATCCAAAAGCAGAAAGAGGATGGGTTATTTTTTTATTTTTTCCCCCAGATAGTTTTTGGTTTAAATACTAACAGAGCAATGAAGATATCCTCCATTCTTAAGCAGAAATCTTATAACGTAGTCTCATCTTAAAAATTCCTGTTAACTTCACAGTGTCATTCACCAAGTGTTGCTTCCAGATCCACTACAGTAGCAGTCTGAGACACTGCCAACTGGTATGGACCTCAGCCTGGTGTGAAAGTAGTCATCTCAGTCCCAGCCAGGATCCAGGTAGGGCTGGAGGAGCCTTCACAAAGTCAGTCTAGCCTCATAAATCAGCCTTTAAAATATGTTTGTATATCCTGCCCTTTAAAACCTCTACAGAATGACAGAGTCACAGAATGGCTGAGGTTGGCAGAAACCTCTGGAGGTCATCTTATTCAACCCCCTTGTTTATACAGGGCCACCTAGACCTGTTTGCCCAGGACCATATCCAGATGGCTCTTGAATAGTCCCAACAGTAGAGACTGCAACCTCGCTGGGCAATCTGTCCAATCTGTTTTCATCCTTCAGCATCCTCCCTCTCAGGTTTTGTTTTTTCTTCTTTGCTGCCTTTTGAAGCTGCCTTTCAAACAGTTCCACCTCACACCTGGATAAAAGTTGGTGCCAGGTACAGGGGAAAGTGAGGAGAGATGATGCTTTCCATGATTTGGGGAATAGCTCTGGTTTGTAGCATGGGCTCATTGAGCAGCTTTTCATGTCTGTGCACCTGAACCTCTTGTTTTCAGATTACTCTGGGGCTGATGTTATTAGCAGCTGATTGAGTGGTCTCAGCATGGCTCTCATGGAATACCCATGTCTTCTGTTCACCACTGAGCAGATGGAAATGTTCTCAGTGAGACATTCATGCATATGCAATATCTACAGAGGAAAACATCTCAGCTTTTATTGCTGCTGCCAACAATGCTGCCTGTCAGCTTCTGGGTGAACTTGGAGCAGGAAGCAGCATTGGCAGAAAACTCTCCAAGTCATGCAAAAATGCCATTGATACCACTCGAAGAAAATCTTCAAATGCTGTAAATACCCTATTGAAATCGCCTTTTTTTTTTTTTTTTTTTTTTTTTTTTTTTATCATTAGGTGTTGAAATCCTGACAAAATGCTCAGAAAAAAAAAATCCCTTGGAATGTGTTGACCACCTTTTCAAAAGAGTGTGATTAATAAATACAATGGGTTTCTTTGCACTTGAGTAGCCCCTAATACCTGCTGGTGTCTGCTGGGTGAATGAGATTAAGGTATGAAAGACTTCAGGAAGCAAAACCACCAATAGATTTGGAAAGAGCAGAGCATAAAAAAGAGTGCCAGACACTCACATTTAGGGATATTCTGGAACTGACATTAAGCCATCTTTGTGCTGCCCAAGGATTGTGAGTGTCAGGGAGATGGAGTTAGGCTTTTCTCAGTGATGACCAGTGATAGGACAAGGGGTAATGGGTGTAAATTGGAGCACAGGAGGTTCAAGTTGAATATTCGAAAAAATTTTTTTACTGTAAGGGTGACAGAGCCCTGGAACAGGCTGCCCAGGGGGGTCGTGGAGTCTCCTTCACTGGAGACATTCAAAACCCGCCTGGACACGTTCCTATGCGAAGTGCTCTAGGTGGCCCTGCTCTAGCAGGGGGGGTTGGACTAGATGATCTTTTGAGGTCCCTTCCAACCCCAAGGATTCTATGATTCTATGATTCTATGAAGGATTATATGGCTGAAAAAGGACATATGAAGCAGTCTTATGATTAGAGAGTCATGATTCTGATGCCCTCATATTAGGAGAAACAAGAGAGTGAGGAAAACAAGGGGAGCTGCTCTCTCACCAGCTGAAAAAGGATTCTGTCATTGATGGACCTGCCCAGCAGGAACACATATAGATTTAATGGTACAGCTGAGTGAATGGCGACCCTGTTTGTCTGTAACATAATAGACCAGCTCTCCTCTCCTACCTGCTCTTCTTAATTATTGTTGGGCTTTTAAAAAAATATTTTATAAGGCATGTTTTCCATCAGTCGTTCTCATTCTCTACCCATCAGCCTAGATCTAGACTGTCCCTCTGCTAACCACAAACATCCTAGAGTAAAAAATCTGGTGTTGTCAGCAGGATCCAAAATGTTTAATTTTTTGTAGAAATTGGATCTATCTTCATCTTTCACATGGAAGCACAAGTTTCTGTAAATGCTCTCCTGAAGCTTCTGAAATGCTGAGTGGCCAAACAGTGAGGCACTGGGCTCAGGCAGTGCTTGCACTGATTAGCTGAGCCCTGACTGATGTGTGGATGCTTTATGCTTTGCTCTAATGTCCTTCCAGCAGGGCTAATAAAATTTCCTTTGAACAAGCAGAAACAGGTGATCACACAATTATGTGTGTCTTGTCTGTCAGGATGATTCAGCCTTATGTTGTTGTCATAGCAGCATGTCCCCATCACAGGCTGGCACGTTGAGGTAGGGCTGTTCTGTATGTGCTGGTGTGCAAGTTGCAAATATTAAACAAAACCCCATGCCCTGCTTTGAGAGGAGGGGATTTGCTGTGGCAATAGAATTGTAGCTGCATCTAAATGTGAAAGGAAAACGAGCTGATTGTCAACACCCTTAGGACACCCCTGTAAGGATTTCCAAGGATGAAAATGCAGATTTTACTTTGATTTTGGAAATCATAGAAAAGAGCTGTTAAATTTGTTTCCATATCCTCTAGAGAAAGAGTAGGGTTCCTTCCCCTTCCAGAGGAAAAATACTCTTTGGCAGTGTTGTGTCATTACTCATGCACATGGCCCAAGCAGCAGGACTTTGGCTACCTAACCAGTTCTGGCCCATGGTTCTTTCTAGCCCTTGAGCCACAGATCCACACCTTGCTCTGAGTCTCTGCTGACCACCAGCCATCCTGGCAGTGGGGTCACTAGCTGGATCCTGAGTGGGATGCGTGGCTGTGGGTTGTGATGTCAGATCATGCAATGTCACATAACGCTGCTCTTATCACACCCCAGCTTGTTGCCTACTTAGGTTTGCTCATTGCCCTGCTGGCCCGCAGAGCTCCATAGGAATGTAGGGAAGGGCTCTTGCACCTTTCAAGCCTCTCTTTGTGTCACCAAATTCCCAAAATAGAAGGGGTTTCTAGAGGAGATCTGAAAGCCAGTGTGCCAGTGACCCATGGTAAAACATCCTGCAAGTACTGAGCCTACTGAAAAGACACAACATCCCAAACCTTAGCTGTAGAAGTAACCCAGTCTGAAACCTGTAGCTCTTCCAAAGTGTTGTTTCCCAAGTACCCAGAGGTGAATGGGATGAGGCGAGTGGGGCATTAAGTGTAGAGAAACAAGATAAACCAGGTGCCTCGAGTTGCCAAAGAGTGGGTGTGAGTCCACCTGTGCCTGGTTAGGGCAGGCCCCCTATTACCATGGGGCCAATAAAGGTGGGACACACACCCGCAGAGAGAAAGCTCACTCTTGTGCGAGGCAATGGAGAGGTCAGCAGCTCATCGAGCCTCAGGAGCAAGAAAGTCTCTTCCAGCTACAATTAAGTATCTGGAGATGTTTAGACATGAAATAAGCTTGTCTCCAGTTCCACAGCTGGGACCCTTGCAGAATCCACCTGTAACCAGCAGGAAGGTCCCACACTGACCAAGGGTCTGTGCCAGTCCCATCTGGACACAGCCCTGGTCTGAAGTGCACATCCTGAGAGGCAAAAGGTCTTGGGACAGACAGGGGGAGTGCCTCTGCTAGGCAAGTCCTTCTGTTCAGGCTTCTGAAGAGACTTCTGCCCTTGCATCTCATCCCTGTGGCTTCCTGCAAGTTTAAATTGACACCTGTGGAGGAAGATCCTCAGTGGAGAGACATCTGACTAATGCAGCTTGCTCCATACAGAGAGGGCCTCAGCAGCTGCAAAAGTGCATTAGAGGTTGATTTACAGCCAGCTGGGACTTGGGGCATGTGGTACAAACCCAGAAAGACCCAAGACACAGGCACACACACGCAACAGGTAAGGAAGAGGAGAGGGAAGATCCCTAAAGAGCTCTACATCTAGGACCAATCTGAGTGCCACTGATTTTTCTTCTTTGTTTGCCCTGGCAGGCAGGGCTCAACACGATTCAAATGTCTAAGGAAATTTTCAATCATATTTAAAGAAGGAGAGAGACAGAAAGGACACTAGAAAATGAGATTGGGTTGCACTGCAGTGCTGTGACCTCCATGTGCCCAGAGCTCTGCCTTAAAGTGGAAGAAAAGTGCCAATTAATCTGACACTGAGGAGGGCATAGGCAACAAAACCATTTCATGTCTGCTCATTTCCCCCCGTGACATGGAGTTCTCTCCACCTTGCTAATTGGAGAAAGCTTTTTAGCAGCTCTCTGATGTGGGTTTAATTAAATACCTTTTGAATGCCTCTGAGTGCTGGGAAAAGACGGGGGAGTCATTCCAAGTCTGACACACTGAGGTATGGCTTAAAATCTGGGGCTCCTCACTTCACTGACAAAAAAATACAGATGCTGTGGGAGCAGTGGAGGATCTCTAATAACAACAGAGAAACTAAAGGCTGACAACATCTGGCTGAAAGGAGGATTTTCCACATCTCAGGAGTTCTTATAATACTGCAAAATAGATGCTTGCTCTTCCTGGAGGAAAGGAAGGGCTCTGAGAAAACACCTCTACAGGGGGTATATGCAAGGTGAGGATGCTGCTGTTGTGTCCCAAGAAGAGCTGCAGGTCTACAGAGGAGGTGGCGTAGTGAAAGGTGGAGGAGAAAAGAGGAAGAAGATGGGCTCATGAAGGGGACAGCCAAAGAGGGGAGCAGGAAGTACAGCTCTGTCCCAAGTTCACAAGAGACACTCCAGCAGGTCACATCTGTTTTGCAGGTTACACTGATCTGAGTACTTTGTCTCCAGAGAAAGATTCCTGCCTGGGCACTGTGGCTTCCCTGTGCTGAGACCATTTTGTACCCTAAGTAGGATGGCAAAGCAGAAGTGATTTTCTGAAGGTTGAGCTTTGGCAAGGAAGGGGGAGCACACCGTGGGTACCGGGTGAATGGAGGACCTGGTAGATGCACTTGTAGCAAGACCAGACCCTAATCCAAAGCCTCAACCCTGAGACAATGTTTCCTATTTCTTCAGAACACCCATCTCCCCCCAACCACCACCCTCGGAGGAGGCCAAAGTGATGTGCCCAGGCTGAGCACTGCAGGAGAGAGCTTGAGAATAATCTGAGAGGAAGAGACAAAAAATTCCACAAGACTTTGAAAGAGTCTATTTTATTTTTTTTTACCAGAAAGGAGGTCAGGAGGTGATTTGATTATGGTGCTTAAGTGCCAGTAACAGAAGAAAACACCGATTTCTGAAGAGCTGCTTAATCCATCAGAGAAAGCCAGAACAAGAGCCAATGGTTGAGAGATGAAGCCAGACAAATGCAAATAAGACATAGGGAGCATATCTTTAGCAGAGAGGGAGATAAAGGAGAAGAGCAAACTCAAGGAGAATGGCACTCAGTATCTCTGGGTGCCTTGACTTGGGAGCTGGATGACAGACTTTAGCCAGAGAGAAGCTGGGTTGGTTCCAAGGTGGTGTTTAGGAGTACATGGGTATATGTATAAAGCGGTCTGGGGCTTGTCTCTTCATAGCAAGAAAATGCAAGTTTCTTGCTCTTGTGGTGGCAGAAAATGTTTGAGCACAGGCTTTGGGTAAAAACTGGTTCAGTCATCAGGAAGAGCTTAGTTCAATGTTTATAGTTTCTAAATCAAAATCTTATGTTGGGGTGCCTGGGCTTCTAAACATGCTTCTGAGCATCTTTGGCTTTCCTCCTGCTAATGAAGAGGCCATGACCTCGTGAGAAATCCCAGCCTAGTGGAAGGAAAAGTTCTGCCATGGGTAGGAATTAAGGCATTGCCACTTAGCATAACATATAAAGCCTGATATTGTAGAAGTCCATCCCATTATGCACCTATGTCTGGCACCAGTTAGGGACTCTAGCAGAGGCTTAGGGGTTAAAAACAGGTCTGGTGTTATCCTTCCCTGGAATCTCTTCCTTGTTTCCAACAATTTATGGCTGGTGGATTCCTGAAGTGGAGGTTGACCCTGCTGCTCCCAGGGAACTCCCAGGCTGCTTTTGGCTCTATTACACTTTTGCTTAGAGCAATAACATCCATCATGTAACAACACAATGTGTGAAAAAGTCCATCCTTTTGCTTTTTTCAAATCCTCTGATCCTGTCAGTGGTACCTTTTCTATATCTGTTATTTTTTCGGGTTGGGAGGAGCACAATCTACTAATTGCCATCTCTTTGTACCATCTAGAATTACTCAGGCTTCTCTCCAACTGTCCAGGATATTTAGGGCAGAGTTTGCTGATGGAGTCAATCCCCTCACGTGGTCAGAGCAGCATTTTCACCCCATCAGTAGATGTGTCACAGCCAACCTGCCAATGCAGGCAGCCTCAGTACTTTGGAACTGCAATAAAAGTCAGGGTTCAGCTTTTCAATCCAGCCCAACAACCAACGTGTTGTTCAGCTTCAGAGGCACAGGTACATGCCAGAGCCATCCTCCAGACTTGGGTTAAAAAAGGTGAGAAGAGCATGTGTAAATATGCCAGAAAATACGGATTATCTTGGGCTTCCTTGTATGTAACTGCAATATCTCTGGGATATAGGATCTCCAGGATTTCTGGTAGAATGGACACTAAGCTCAAGTGAAAGAACTTCCCAGCACTGTTTTGTTTCTCATCTGAATCCCTTCTGTCTGATGATGAGACCATTTCTCAGCCTTGATCCTCCAGGGATGTCTGGGCAGCTGCTTCTTCCTGACTGCCCTCTTGTCTCCTTTTTCTCTGTAGAGCTGAGTTTCATAAAGGAAAACTTAACAAATAAACCAAGCAGCCCTTCTGGGACTAGGGGCTATTTGCTGGTGAAACCACTATTTAAATGTTTCCTATGTGAAGATGAAGGAATTTCCTGGATTTTGCTGTCTGGCAAATCAGGCAGCTTATTCAGCATCGAGTGAAAGGTCTGGATAAGTCTTGGAAATAATTTCCTATCAGCATTAGCAAGTAGGTAAATTTTACCAGTGAACCCACCTTCAGGATCTGCCACACCACAGGCTGTCAAATAAGGGTCTGGCCACAGGTGGGAAAACTGAGCAAAAAGTGGGGTCACCCTGCCAAATGTTTGCCAAAGGCAAACTGCAGGAGGCAGTAATTCTGCCTGAAACAAGAAATAAAACAAAATTAAAATTCAAAACATTTTTAAAAAATAACAAAAAGCCCCCAAGGAAACAAATAAAAAACCCACACAAACAAACACAACAAAAACATAAAAACATGGAAAATGTCTTTGATTCAATCCACATTCTGCTGGGTTTTGGTTTTAATACAACTCTAAAAAAAATCTGGTTTCACACATCAGCTTTTTTCCCTTTTTTTTAAATTAATCTTTTAATATAAGTAATTTAAATTATAAAATACAAGTTCAAATAGAGATTAAAGAGTTTTTTTTAAAAAAAGAACAAACATATCAGAGTAAGTAAAGGAAACATACTTGACTCATGCTGAGAGTTCAGTAGTTTGGGACTGCAATAGAAATAAGGGTTCAACTTTTCAATCCAGCCCATGATAGGAAAGATTGTTCAACTCTTGAAAGGTTTGTTGGCTGTGACAGCTGCTTCCCTCCTTTGTTTGGGTGGAAAATTGGAGTGAATAATCCTGTCTACTTGAGTTATTAGGGAGGTATGGGAATTTCTTCATTGTTTGCTACAAAACAGCCTGTATAGAGTGTTGTCCTAAAAATTGGACCACTAATTCCTGGCTGGACAAACTAGGAGGTAGTTTTGCCATGGAAGAGTTTGCAGTGTAAATACAAAGCCCAGAGATCATTAGTCCCATTTTACTGAGTGCATAATAAATCCCAGAGGCTTAAAAAATGGAAATTAATTATTTCAATAAGGACCAGGGAGTCTGCACAGAACTTAACTTCAATTTTCTGAATCTGTTTGTACTTCTGAGTAGACCATCCTTCCTTTAGGAGGAAAAAAACCTGCCCAAAACATCACTTGACATCATGGACTTTTTCCTCAGCTTAGGCTGATGGAAACACATTGCTAATTGTGGCTCCTCCGCAGTTGTGTTTCATCACCCTTACCCCTTGGAAGACACAAGAGGATGCAAACACACAACAGCAGCCATCTGGAGATGCTCCTTGTCCAGCTGGACTGTCCCCATTCCCACTCGCACACAGAGCTGTGCCACCCATCCCATGACTGCAACAGGGATGGCTCAGGGTCCTGAGCAGAGGTCAGAATCATGCCCATGGGGATGCTCATCAGGCTGTTTGCTCAGCCCCATCAGCTCTGCATTTTCAAGTAGTGACAAAGAAGTGACAAAGCCTGGGCTCCTGTGCATTCAGGTCATCCAATACCCATGGTGTTCATGCCATGGTGCCCATCCCTGTGGGCAGCAGCAGGGTGATAAGATAAATTATATATAGTGTGACAGCCTCCAAGATACATACTCTACACCAGGGTGGGAAGTTGGCTCCAGGTGCAGGTTATCCCTCTGGCTGGCCATTCCCTGCTCCCTGACTGTGCCTCAGGACACATCCAGGTATTTGCTGTCAGTGCTGGCTCTTGGGGGACTTTGAAGAATATTTCCTTCCATTGAATTATTCTCTGGGAGCTGTAAAATGGAGCAGCAGAGGTGGCTGTTTCATTCCATTTGTCCCCTGGCAGCCGATGGGTTTTAAACCAAGTAATTAAGGGTTGGTTTTGCTTGTACCTGAGGATCAACCAGGGAGGCAGAGATAAGGTAAGAGCAGCGTGGTGGGGACTCTGCTGTTATTTCTGGCTACGAATTAATCACAGACACTGCAGCTGTGAGTAAGTGCATTGAGCATTTGCTACAACAATAAGCATTTCAACCAGTTATAGTCTTTTCCTCTCTATAAATACTTTGGATACTGCAGGCTTAATAAGTACAAGTCCAGGCTCTTCCCAGAACACTAATAGCATCCATTTGAAAAAAAAAAAAAAAAAAAAAAAAATTCCAGCCCTTTATTTTGTGCCTGCTGAAAAGCCTGTGGCTGCTGCCTGCCCACGCCTGGGGTCTGCCCAGGGATGCACAACTCTTCAATTCACAGGATTCAGGCTGTTCCCTGAGAGAGTCTGAGAAAGATTAAGAGCAGCTGAAAACAAATCAGGTGGGCTTGGTGAGCAGCATTTGGATACTGTCATGTCATGGCTGCTGGCACCATCCTCCTTGAGAGCTATAGTATGAGTCTCAAGAAAACTGGTGCTTTGGGTAAGGCACTGGGGAAAGATGGGGTGAGCTGAGGATCCCATCTTCCCTTTCTGCTCCAGTCTTGACAGCTCCATGGTAAGGGGGAATGAAGCCCCAAACTGGGAAATGAAGTCAGCTTGCCCCAAAAGGCTTGAAAGTAAAAAAATGGTGACACAAAAGTTTTACTCCATTACTGTTTTGTTTAGTTTGGTTGTATTTCTAGCCTGCTTTCAGAGGGACCTGCTCTAACCATCATTAGCATCCCATTCAGATACCTCCCACCTGTTTTACAGCCATCTGTGCTCTTCTCCATTGTTTTAGAGAAGCTGATGCTTTGAGACACTCCTGCCATGCCTGGTGTCAAGAAGGAACATCACCACTTCCAGGCACTTGTCCCTGTACCCCTGCCTGCTGCTGCTGTGCATCTGTTCCCCCTCCAGCCAGGAAAGCAGGCAGTGTTTCCTACAGCCCAGGCAGCAAAGCTCAAAGAAAGCCACCCAGCACTCATCACATTTTTGGTGCTGTCTAGAGAGGCTACAAACATCCAATGGCCTCAGCCACAGCTCCATCCTCTGACGTTTGGTACTACATGGGAGCTCAAGGGAGGCACAAAAAACCTCTGACCCTCTCTCTTGTGGGATGTATCCACCAGCATGTTGCTGGGACAGGCATTCCCAGGTGTCCTCTGACAGCCCTCATGATTAACACCAGGACTGTATTCCTCAGTCTTGCTCAGTCTTGCCCAGACATGACTTGTTCATCAGGACATGGAATAGCTTGGAACAAAAGTTTCTGGAAGTCTCTGATCCAACAATCCTCAAAGCAGAGCCAACTTAAACCCCATTGTCCAGGGCCTTTGTCCAATCAAATCTTGGATATCTCTAATGCCTGAGATTCCCAAGTTCTCTGGGCACTTGTGACTCACCTTAGGGTAAGTTTTTTTCCCAAACTCTAGGTGGAATTTCCCTTGTCACAGCTTGTGTCCATTGCTGCCTTCCTTTCCCTTGGTGTTTCCAAGAGGAGTCTGGTTTCATCTTCTCAGGACCTTCCCACCCCAGTCAGTGGCCCTGCCCTCAAAATTCATCTTCATCCTCCTTCTCTTGCTGCCCCACTAGCTATGCCAAGATGGGAACAGCCATCTCATGTGGCTGCCTGCAGAGTGGTTCTCCAGGTGGGTGAGGGCACCCACTTCAAGCCCAGATTTTTAGGGCTGTGTAATTATGGAGGAGAAATCCAGATGCCCTTGAGAGGGCAAGCAGCCAGGCTTGCTCCTGCTGCAGTGGGGCACTGCTGTGGGATGGATGCCATTGCTTCCAAGCCACGCTCTTAAAGGACACAGGCAAACAAAAATGCAGAAGAAAAATTAGCTGCGTAACTTGGTGGTGCCTCTAATTGCACTGGCTTAATGGGAAATTAAATGCTGGAAACTTCAAGTCCTGTTTGATGTTTAGGATCCGTGCTCCAAAAGGACAGGTTCTCTGGGCACAGCTCGGGTATGCCCAGGAAGCGTGAAATCACTCCCAAAATTGCTCAGCATGGGAGGTAATTGCCCTCCATTGCCTAAAACACTCTGGCTGCAGACTAGGGGAGCAGACACCATGTCCCAGGTGGAATAAACTTAGAGATGCCACTGGAGGGCTATTTATGTCGCTCCTTGTCTGACTGCTTTAGAGATTATCCACATCTTCTCTGGGAAAGCTGGGTGCCTGGCAAAGCTGGGGAAATAAGTGCCTGGGACAGAGCAAGGGAAAGATTTCCCATCATCAGCCCTGTGCCATGCACTTTCCATTTTCTGCTTGTTATGTTCAATCAAGACACATTTGATTTCAGATTTCAGATTAGGAGGATCTGAAAAGAGGAAAGATCACGGGTTGAATGTGGCACATGTTAAAGCACATTTCTCCCAACAGAGAGAAGCACGTGCTCCCCAAGGCTGGCATGCTTGGAGCTCTTCTCCCCCTAAGCTGCAATTTTTTTCCTCTGAAATATGGTCTGTGCTAATATCTCATCTCTTAGTTTTGTTTGCCTGGTGGCCATTTCTACCCTCCCCAGCTCTGAGATGTTAATCTCTTGCTTGTCCCTAGTGCCAGTGACATGGGCTCTGCACATCTGTTGAGAATGGTGGTCACAGATCAGCCAAGGTGTAGTCCTTGCATGCAGCAAAGATGCTCCGAGGTGGAAGAGTTCCATTCCTCTTGTTCCTTGTACAGGCACACTGCACATTGCTGGCCATCCTTGCTCTCTCAGTTCTGCCAAGACTTTTAGGGTGGGAATGAAACACAGTCTTCAAGATTCATGTTCTGGGATTCATACAGTGGCTCAGAGACATTTCCTGCTAACTTCTTTCATCCTTTCCTAGTAATTTCTTGCAGCATCAGGAGAAGTCACAAAAGTGCTTTGCGAATGTGTGCAGCTCCCCAGGGCCTTAGAGTAGGGCTGAGATCCTGTTCCATGTTCATGGTCCAAGCTTCAGCAGGAAACCACTCTTCACATTTCAGGACTATCTCCCTACAGCTTCTGTAATTTCCAGAAGCCCAGAAGTGTCTAATATCCCACTGCCAAAACTTTTAGGGAGTACATATGCACCTCAGACACCAGGAGATGGGAGGTATCAGTAATCACTGTGATGGTGGGAAAATTCAGGTTAACAGGCAGTGTAGACATGGCAGATAAAACCCTGCTACCAGGGGAAGGGGCCACCCCTAGCAGTGGGACAGAAGTATCAGGAGTAGGGATGCACAACTCCTCTGGGCACCACACACTCTGTAGAATCATTGAATCATCATGGTTGGAAAGGACCTTTAAGACCATCAAGTCCAACTGTCAGTCCTACATCACTGTAACCACTAAACCACAGAATGGTTTGGGTTGGAAGGGACCTTCAAGATCATCAAGATCCAACCCCCCCTGCATGGGCAGGGACATCTCCCACTAGACCAGGATGCACAAGGCTTCATCCAGCCTGGCCTTAAACACTCTTCCAGGGATGGAGTATCAACATACTCCCTCAGCAGCCTATTCCAGTGTCTTACTACACTCATGGTAAAGAATTTTTTCTTAATATCTAACCTAAATCTACCCTCTTGCATTTTAAAACCATTACCCCTTGCCCTATCACTACCCTCTCTGGTGAAAGACTTCTCCAGTTGAACAGCCCAACCTCTCTCAGTCTCTCTTCATAGCAGAGGTGCTCCAGCCCTCTGATCACCTTTGTGGCCCTTCTCTGGACCCTCTCCTACAGGTCTGTATCTTTCCTGTGCTGGGGACTCCAAAGCTGTTCTGAGTATTCCAAGTGTGGTCTCACAAGAGCAGAGTAGAGGTGCAGAATCCCCTCCCTTGCCTTGCTGCCCATTCTTCTTTTGATGCAGCCCAGGATGCAGTCAGCCTTCTGGGCTGCAAGCTCACACTGGAGCCTCCTGTCAAGATTCTCATCTACTACCCCACCCCCTCAATTCCTTCTCCTCAGGGGTGCTCTCTATCCATCTGCCCTCCAGCCTGTATCTGTGCCTGGGGCTGCACCAACCCAGGTGCAGGACCTTGCTCTTGCCCATGTTGAACTGCATTAAGTTGGAATGTGCTTCACCTTTCCAGCCTGTCAAGGTCCCTCTGGGTGACCTGCCTTCCCTCAAAGGTGACAACTACACCACAAAGTGCCATGTCTACCCATTTTTTGAACACCCCTAGGGACTGCAACTCCACCACCTCCCTGGGCAACCTGTCCCAATGCTTCAGCACTCTTTCGGTGAAGAAGTTTTTCCTAATATCCAGTCTGAACCTTCCCTGTGCAAGCTGCTTTTGCTGGCTGGCAGGTGAGCCATGAGGGAGGCAGCAGAGCTTGCCCAGCCCTTTCCCTCCACCACAGATCACAGATTTCAGGAGGAAGAAAGATGCCCTCATTATCTCCAACAAAGACGAAGCAATTATAGAGTGTCTCTGATCAGAGGGAGGATAATCACCAACATGAGCTCACCTCCTGCACTTGCTCACTTGTTTATTTTGGAGATTTCTCAATATACTGAGAGCCAGTGAAACTAGTGCTAATCCACCCCCAGCAGCACCTTGGCCAGGAAACATGAGCCATGATAATCATCACCACCACATCCTTCCAGACAGACATTCCAGAGATCAACAGCTTTGATACTGCAGGGAGACTCCTGACAACCTCTCCTGGCATCAATGTATCCTGCTCTCTTAGACCCAGCAGGAGCTCAGGTGTCCATCAGGGTCTCAGCTCCACCATGGGAAGGGTTCTTCTGGCCTGGGCATTCTCCCCACAATCCCCACTGTGTCCCCAGTGTGTACCAGGGAGAGTGTCAGAGTGAAATCCACCTTGTTACTGTGCCTTGCTGGGAGGTCCCCAGCTAGAGGTGTCTCAGGGACTGCTGGAAATCCTCCACTGGGCTCCAGGAGGGTATGTCAACTTGGGCATGTTTGTCTCTTTGCTGCTTCAGCTTGCCCAAATGAATACATCAACCTGATGACCCATGTGAAATCCTTCCCATCTTTCAGCCTCTCCTCATTTACCAGGACAGTGATAAGGGCTTCATCATCCTCATCACATCCCCAACCCCCTCCACTGCTAAAGATCATCAGGGTAGGAGAGGGCTGGAAAGGGAAATGCCGGAGAGGGCTGGCTTCACAGCCAGCTGC
The DNA here is from genome assembly GCF_003957555.1 of Calypte anna. Lineage (NCBI taxonomy): Eukaryota > Metazoa > Chordata > Aves > Apodiformes > Trochilidae > Calypte > Calypte anna. Next base: position 22,001,591 of record NC_044254.1, on the reverse strand, counting down.
TTCTGCAAAAGGCACTCATGTGACTGCATTAGGAGATCATCATGGTCACTGAAAGGCTCTGACTCTTGGCACCATCCCTGCTGGGATCTCATCAGCACCTTGACTGGGTTAAGAGTGCTGAGAATTTCTGCTGAGCTGGGTACTTCTCTGAGCATGAAGGCAAGGAGATGGGGAAGACATAGCAGGATACACTTCAGGTATTTCCTTCATGTCCAAGGAGTATACTATCATACTCTGCCATGTCCCTTGTTTCTTTTTCAAGGCCTTTGGATTAATTTTGGTTGTAGCATTTCATTTGGGCAGAATAAATTGTGTCACTGTTACACCAAGGACCAGAGCTGGGAAGGGGAAGTCTTAGTCAAGCTGGGAATTAACCCATGTGAGGAATAACTATGGACACTACAGAAAGGTTGCCCTAGTTAGGAGTGGCTGGGAAAGCATGAAGAAGACTTATTTTAAGAGCCAGATGGAAAAAATCTCTCTCCTCCCTCCTGTGGATGGACCCACCTCCTTTCCCCAGTGTGGGAGCTGAGCCCTTTCCCCTCCCCACAGCCAAGTGACACTGGTGCTTTACTCCCCACTCCCCTGACCTCTCCTCTCAGTCTGAATCCTTTCAGGAGCAGGGGAGTGGCCCTTCCCCAAAGTCCCCAGGATTTGCACAGCTGATCCAGCACAGAGCTGGCAGGAGGCACATCCATCACACATTTCCAAAAGCCCGTGGAATTATTCTTTTCTTCTCTTTCTTCCTCCTCCTCCTTTTATTTTTTTTGTCTTCTGTGGTGAACATAGAATATTTCAAAGAGATCTCTGTGAACACTGAAGCTTTGAAGCCAGCTGGTGGAGTAACCTCAGGTGATGGAGAGAAGGAGCAGGGCCCGGCAGGGTGTCTTCCAGGGATAACTGAATCAAAGCCAGAAGAAATGACAGCAGCAGCTGATCTGACTCATTCTGGTTCAGGTTTGTCCCTCCCTTTGTTACTAAACCCAGCCCATTTCCTGGTTTTAAACTAACCAAGCCTTTGCTGAGCTTCAGATTAAGTTCCTGGGTCAGTAGCAGAGGTGACCTGTAGCAGAGCCCTGGATTTTTTTCTTTAATTATCAGCAGGAATATTACATTTTTGTAGAAACTGAGCTGAGAAAAAGCCAGCACCTGTGATCCCTGCTGTGGAGCTGTGCATCTGCTCAAGGGAAGGCTGGTTATGAAGGAAGAGAGGGGTCAACAGAAGGTGATCTTCTAAGTCCTATTGTGAATCTATAATATGTTTACTTAGCCAGATGCAAATCCTTTTTGCAAACTCATGGCACTGCTGAGTACAAGAGTGCACAGAAAATTAAGAAAGCTGGAGCATCAATTCTTCATCTATTGCCAGTAGGAGACTGCTGGTGGTTATCTGGGAAGAAGGAAAATGTTCTCTCTCCAGTGTCCAGGGTTATGAAGCTGAGTTTCCAGTACTGTTCTCCAATTCTTAACCAAGAGATGCTCTTCAGCATCTTGCTGCTTCAGTCTCTCTCTTGGCTGCCCCCCTTCCCTGGTTCCCCAGGGCTTGAGTCCTGACCTTGTCCATACCCAGCAGCAGTCCACACACGGCCAGGGAACTTTCTAAGGTCAGAGATCTTCTGAAAACCAGTAATGTGTCAAGTGTGGGATCATCTCCAAGTGTGGTCAGGAGGCAGTTTGAAAGTGGGGACAATGTATTTGGCTGTCCATATGTGTTGGATCTATGATGAAGAAACAGGGGGAGCTGGAGGTTAAGCCAAGCCTTATTGAATGGTTGTGGAGTCACCAGAAATTCCCCATATAGCTCCTGCACTGGGCGCTGACTGGTAGAAGAAGCATGGGCAGAAAAAGAAAAGGAAGGCAGAACAAGAGCTGAGCTGCTCCCAGCATGGGCAGCCTTGGGGAGGGGCAGGGCAGTGTATTTGGAGCTTACCTTTTCACAGTTTGTTCTTCTCTCTGCTTTTGACAAAACACATGCAGGTGGATGTGTGGTGTGTCTTAGGTTCAAGGTCACCTTGTATTCAGCCCAGCACAATAAAACCTTCAAGGAATAGAGTATAACAAAAGAGCTGGCTGGCTTTGAACCTCTCAACAAGTGATGGCTCTTGAAACAGATCCCAGGTACCTGGAGGTTAGAAAGCCCTAAATCCATCGCTTCCCTGGTCTGCTTCCTAGGACATCCTGCTCTGGTAGTGCAGAGGTCTGGGGATCCCCTCTGAGCCGATGGTGACAGCTAAGGAGGAAGGAGATTTTCTTGAGCAGAGGCTGTGTAATGCCATTCCAGCCCCAGCCACCCAGGTCAATTAAAAAATAAAGATGAAGGCACTTGGTGCAGGACTGCCCTCCCTATCACATTCATTTTCTCCCCCAGCCAAAAGAAAGAGGGCAACTGTTCACATAAGGCACAGCCAATAATATCTGAGTACAGGACATTGCTGCTAAATTATAGGGAGGGCTTAAGAAGGGAAATTAGTGTCATTTGCAAGCCCAATAATAGGGGCTGTGCAGCATGAATGCCAATGTGGGCTGGAGGACAGCGTTTGGCTTATGCAATTGTCCTTGTCCCCATCTTCCTCCAGTGGCAGAGCCCGGCTGGCAGGATGTGTGCTGGGGGCTGAGGAACAGGCTGGCAGGGAGATGGCTGGGAGAAGTGAAAAACAAAGGGCAAAGCAGAGAGCTCTGTGTGAGGGTGAAGGCATTGGGAGCTGCACAGCCCTTCCCTCCCAGCTGAGCTTCAGCAGAGTGCAGCTTAGGGGACCCCAAGGCAGCAGCTATCAGAGATGGGAGGTGTGGTACTTTCAGCTGAAGGGTCAGGTCTGGGCAGCTTTCAAGAGCAATCAGACCCATTGGGGAAACTGAGGCAGGCTGAGGCTTGAATCTTAAGGCAATTCTTGAGCACTTCTCCGTGGTGTGACGTGATGTATGGTGCTGGTCCTGGGGACAGATGCATTCCTGCAGCAGGCAAAGTGTTTTCCATTTCACACCCAGCCACTTCTTGAACAAAAACGTGTTACAGAGAAGCAGAAGTGCTCTGTGACCAAACACTCCTGAGCTGTTAAGTACCAGAAGTACCAACACCATGTTCTTGATCATCTGTAGAGTATCACAGAATCATAAAATGGGCTAAGGTTGGAAACAGACCTTAAAGATCATCCAGTTCCAACCCCTCTGCATGGGCAGGGACATCTCCCTCTGGAGGCCCCATCCAACCTATCCTTGAACATTTCCAGGGAGGAGGCAGCTGCAGCTTCCTTGGGCAGCCTGTGCCAGTGTCTCACTGCTCTCACAGGAAAGATTTTTTTCTTAATGTGTGCAGCCTAAATATCCTCTCTTCCAGCTTTAAACTATTGCCCCTTGTCCTCTCACTATGCACCTGTGCAAAAAGCCCTCCCCCAGCTGCCTCGTAGGCCCCAGTCAGGTATTGGAAAGGTGCTATAAGGTCACCTTGAAGCCTCCTCTTCTCTTGGTTGAACAACCCCAGCTGCATCAGCCTATCTTCATAGGGAGGTGCTTCAGCCCTCTGATAATTGTAGAGACTCTTCTCTGGACATGCTCAAGGAGCTTTATGTCCTTCTTATGTCAGGACCTCCAGAATTGGACACAGAACTCCAGGTGGGGTCCCACAAGAGCAGAGTAGAGGGTAGCAGTACTGACCCTTGAGGAACACCACTTGTCACAGAGCTCCATTTGGACACTGAGCCACTGATCACAACTCTTCCAGCCATTTCCTTATCCAGGGAGTGGTCCATCCAATTGAATCCGTATCGTTCCAGTTTAGAGATCAGAATGTCACGTGGGACAGTGTCAAATGCTTTGCACAGGGCCAGGTAGATGATGTCTGTTGCTCTGCCCTTGTCCACCAAGGCTGTGACCCCACTGTAAAGGCCACCAAAGAAGTCAGGCAGGACTTGCCCTTAGTGAAGCCGTGGTGGCTGTCACCAATCACCTCTTTGTAATCTGCTTGCCCTAGCAGAGCCTTCAGGAGGATCTGTTCCATGATCTTGCCAGGCACAGAGGTGAGACTGACAGGCCTGCATATCCCTGGATCTTCTTAAATTCCATTTTTTACAACGGGGGTTACGTTTCCTCTTTTCCAGCCAGCTCTCTGGCTCCAAGCTCAAAATTCACGTCTTGTCAACAGCACAGCAAACACTATGAACCTGACAAAGAACCCCTACTCCTCCACAGCCCCACCGTGCTCTCTGCTGCCTTCCACAGACACTCCATTCCTGAGCTGGGAAATAACTTTACAGTGACATTAGCAAGATGATTAAACAAAAATAAGAAAGTGGAGCAACTCTTACTGTGTCCAACACATGCAAAGACCAATTTCCTCTTCCAGCCCACTGAGTTATTTCTCAAATTCCTCATCCTTGGACCACCCTCCAAGGCCTCTCTGATAGCTGATTAGGAAATGCCCCAATCCCCTGATGAATGGGTGAAGCTGTGATTATATTAATCAACTGCTCATTAGTGTTACTTGGCTTCAGCTGCTCATACACCAGCCCCCTGGTGTACAGTCATCTCTTCACTGAAGGGTGGAGAAGCTCATCATCTCTGTTGCTATTGCTACCTCATTTTGCCCACAGATGGAGAAGGGTTCTCCAGGGCACCATGGAGGTCTGGCAAGCAAATCTTGCATCCAATCTGAGCCCTGTTTCAGACTGGGAATTGATCACCACAGTGCTGTGCCCTTGGATCTCAGGGAGTTTCAGACCCTGAGAGGCTTCGAGAGGACAGACAACTGAAAGCCATGTGAGCAGTGGTACAGATCATACTGTTCTGAGGCAGAAAGAGGTCTACAAGAGCCACTTCATTTCCTGACCAGCACAGCCTCCACAAGGGACACTGAACCCAACATCTCCTGGACTATAGATGGCCACAGAGACAAGAGCTTGGACCCTAAAAAGGGCCTACAGAGAATCCAACTAATGATAAAAGAGCAGCATGAGGCCCATTGCTTTCATGGCAGCTTTGGTTCTAGCCCCCCAGCCACAGTTCAGCTTCTGCAAAGAAATATTGTTGGAAAGGGAGTTTTGCCAGCTAGCAAAATAAAAAGCCAGCAAATATTTCATACGCTGTCCAAAGCTCCCTTCTGGTCTCCATGTGGCCTGTGTTCCCCACCCCCTTTTCCAGTTCACATCTCTAAAGTGTGCTTCTGCCTCATCTCCTCTCCCATCTCCAACCTCATATCTCTTTGGTTTCACTTTGAAACCAGCTTTCCCCAGCCCCATGTACCCCATGGCACCTTGGCTTAAACAGCCTTGGCCAGCTGGTCCTCACAGCCACCACCTTTTCTCTGTCACCACCAGACTTCCTGGGGCTGTGATGGAGTTAAAGCTGCTCCAGAGCACTTCATACCCAGGGCTTACAGTCAAGCTAAAAGAAGGGGGTGGGGAAGGGTATTTATGGCAATTAAATTGTGTCCCCTCAGGAGGCTGAGCCAGAGGATTGTGCCCTGCTGGTTCCATCCTTCCCCTCATCCTCACACCCCCACATCCTGCCAACCTCTGCTAATTCATATGAGATGATTAACCAGTGCTCTACACATCTCAGAAGAAGGCAGAAGGATGTGCACACACAGAGCACCCCTGCATTACCAGCTCAAAAAGAAAAAGCAGCAGGAGAGAGTCTGGGGAGAGCAGAGACCCTCAGCAGGTTTGGGGGGGTGAGGGGACAGTGACACAGAGGGGTTGCCTGGTGCATCAAAAAGCCTGGTTGCAACCTTGGGACTCAGACACCTGCTAGCAATGGAAGAGTCTACCTCTGCTTGCATGGGAGATATCTCTAAGATGTCAGGGGATGGAGGCTTGGATAGAATTGACCTCTCAGCTGGAGCCAGGAGGTTTCAGCTCCTTCCTGTGTCCCTGTGAATGTGGGTGCTCCAAGAGCCAGGTCCTGGGTAGGCAGAAGAGACATCACTTGTCTCATCCCTCCTCCCTCACAATATGGAACAGAAATCCCCATGGGATGCCTGTAGACCCTGGGGCCTCTCTCCAGAAGCTGCTGTTCTTCTCTTCAAGTCCATCCATCCAGTGTTTTATCTCCCCAAGGAAGAAATCAAGACCCCAGCACAGCAGAGTGCCAGGGACACATGCACCACCACCGTGTCCTTGCAAATCTCAGCCTCCTCCAGCATCCTCTCCTCCTCCCCTTTCCTCCTTTGCTCCATCCTGTCAATCAGGCTCTGCCTGAGAGAGGTTTTCTCACACAACAGCTACCCTGGCCTTAGAGAGATGCAATTAAGATGAAACCCACTTATTTAAAGCAGCTCCTCTCCCCAGCACTGCTCTAATGTCACTTTTGATCACTGACACCAGCCCAGCTCACTGATTGCCAGGGACGTGTCCTTTCATTTGCTCCCTCTCCCCCTCATTCCATTCAGATGAAACTGGTTTCTTTCTTCCTGATGACGCTCCAAGCATTTTGCAGAGCAAAGAACCTGTCACTTTTGCAGAGGGAAAAGCATCCAAAAGCCCTGGCTGTGGCCTATGAAGGTCAGAGAGGTCATGTAGGTGACCCCTGTACTACTGCATCTGAAGGGGAATACCCTGAATTTATTAGGGGAGAGCAGTCACTGATGGGGGATGCTGGACCATTTCCACCACACAACAGTTGGTTCTGCTGAAACCACCACCTAGGCACAAGCTCAGCTCCAGAACCCCTGGCAGGCCCTGCTCCCACACATGCACAGGAGCTGCTGGGTCTGGACTCTCTTCTCAGCAATCCCTGTCTGTCCACACACACACTTTTGGTTTTCAGGCATTGAAACCCCAGCTCTCTTTGCCATTAAACGAATCCATCAGGTTGCGTTTTCTGGGAGACTGAAGGTTTGCTGCCTGCCAGCACTTCCACCCAGGCAGGTGCCTCTCCTTCTGAACTCCGTCTCACCTCCTCCTCCCTGCCTTACATTTTCTCTGAATATGGAAAGCAAATACATGTGTATCCCCTTGCTCTCCCAGAGAGACAGCAGAGCAGTTTACAGGGTTCCCTGGGTGGACAGGCTTCGTCATCTCAACTCTTACTTTAATCTAGTTTTTTTTATCTCCAGGAGAGATATGTCTTCCCATAGGTGGAGAGAACAGTGAGAAGCTGCCCTGTTACACAACACCAGTGATCTAGAATTTGTCACCAAATTGTCACTTGCCCCAGGCCAGGTGTGCTCTCTGCTATCATTGCAGGGTGACACTTTTCATCTAATGCTTAGAAGCAGAAATTGTCATGCCAGAAGTCTCAGCACGGACGTTACAGGTTCCCTCTGATCTCTCTATAGATCTCAGATTTAGGAGTTTCTGAGCATTTCTGAGCCCAGAGCGTGTTGCTGCCTTGCCTAGGTGATGGTTTCTGGGCCAGGGTCTGGGTCCCGGTTAGAACTGGTGTGACCTTGCAGGGAGGAACCCATCCCCTGGTTCAGCTAAATCATTTGATTACATCTTGCAGGGAGGAATTGTTCAACTCTCATCAGGAGAGACAGTTTTAGAGGGAAGCCCAACCCCAGAGGCATCCCAATCCAAAAGGCTGCTGGGCAGCTGCCCCCTCTGTCCTTCTTTGATCAGGGGGCATTAACACTGCTGGGGCCAGCAGGAAAAGATCAGATGCTCCCACTCCCTCTCCTGATCCATGATGCCATGAGCTGAGGCTGTCTGTCAAGATCTCTGTCTTTCAGGAGATAAGTGTCAAGGATGGCCCCGAGGAGGTGAGGACAGCACAGAGACCAGATCAGGTGTTTCTTCTACCTGTAAGTCAGTCCAGATGGCGAGTGTCTGACCTGCTGAGAGCTGGGTCCTCGTCAGGGCAGCTCATACAAAGATGAGCTGATCAAGTGTGGCAGGGCTTCCTCAGCAGCCAGAGAGGGTTAAATATGAAGCAAATGGTTTCTCAGGAACCAGCATGGAGCTTCAACAGCAACTGCCTGAGAGGTTGTCCCTGCTGTCTGCCTCCTCCAGGTCTCTCCTCCTGCCCTCTCACCATGCAGAGCCTGGCTTTGTCACTGACAGGTATGATCAGGAAATGGAGGGCTTTTTAAAACCCTGCTATTAGGAACAATAAAAATAACAGAGGAGGAACATATGTCTCTCTGCAGGCCCATCGCCTCCTCCTTGCCTGGATTGAAGTGTTTTGCCATCAGGAATGACAGCATGCTGCTGCATCACCAGAGCTGCAAGGCTGCTGGCTTTATTATTATTGTTATTAGCCAGGTTTTCCAAAGAAAGGCAGCAGCACACAATGTGTTACTGCCTGCGTGCCAGCCCATCCTCAGAACTTTTCAGCTGGTCAGCTAATTTCAGCCCACCCAGCTCAAAAGGTGGGGGTTGCCAGAAGATTCAGTTTGTGCCCGTGCCACTGGAACAGGGAGTAGGATGGGACAGAGCTGGGACAGGCCTGTGAGGACAACTCAGCCCCTTACTAAACACCCCAGAGAGTACCCCAGGAGAGTGTACAATGCCCCATTTCATACCTTTTCAAACCCCAGGGAAACACAGAGAACCAGGAGTATTTTTCAATCTCTGCTGCTCAGGGAATGTCTTGCTGGTTCTCTGATACAGGATGATGCCAGCACCAAGTTACAGGACCTGGGGGAGGCTGGGGCTGAGCCCTTGTTCCCCATTTGTCCTGCCATAGCAGGCAGTTCCCAAAGCCAAAATTTGAAGAAGGTACTGAGAGATCCCATGTGCCAGAAAGACTCCTGAGGACCTTGTCAGGACCACCGGTCTGGGCTGGCTAAATAGGATTAAGTGCTCATCCTAACCTGAACTCAGCAGCTGCTCAATGCTCTTCTCCAGGGACCCAGTCCTGGTTTGAACAATCAAGTGGCCATCTTCATGGTCATTCCTCCAACTTTTCACAACTCAGTTCCGCTGCTAACATCACAGTTCCCAGTCAGACCTGTTTGGCCACTGGCTCTGAAAGGTTTTTCTCCCATATTCTTCAATTCATTGGTGTTTTTCTCACAGTCTGCTTGGGAAAAGAGGCTGCCTTCCCTCTGAGGAGGTGAGGGCTGCCTGTCTCCTTCAACAGCCCAAGGGGAGAGCAGGGAATTTGAGCCTTCAGGCAGAGCTGCAGGCAATGCTGCCTCTCTAGGAGCACCAGGCCAAGGCTGCATTGCCTGGGGGACATCTAAACCACCATCCATCCCCCCAGCACTAACCCAGCCCAGCAGCCACACATAGGGAAGTTTTTTGCATGAAAAACTGAAATCAGTCCAAACCCAGGGCATGATGCAGCCAGGAACCCTTGCTCCTCAGTGTTAAAGGATCCTGAGGAGCTGAGAGAACTCTCCCTTGACTACTTGGAGCTCACCCGTGTTTTAGTCTGTCACTTCAGCCCACTCAACTGCAGCTGTGACCAAGCCCCTGGCTGTGGGATCACTGTGTGCCAATACCCACAGCTCTTAGCTAAACAGCAGGGCTGGAGCACTTTGTTCATTTTCTTCCTTCATTAATCAGGCAAACGATTTGTTTAAGCAAGCAGAGGGGCATTACTCTTAATGCCTCATGTGCTTCTGGTTTAAAGCCTGATTGCCCTGATAAGAGCCTGGGTGAGGCAAATAAAGAACTTTAGAACTGCCTCTCCTCTAGTGAGATACCAGTTGTTACTGCCATGATTTAGGCAATTCTGTCCCCTCAGTGTGGACAGGAAGGGACAATTTCACCCTCTCTGGCAAATTAATCTCTGACCCACATCAAACTGCTGCATAAAATGCTCAGTCCAAGGATTGACCAACTTCCTCATGGTAAAAACCTCAAGTTCCCAAATCACCTCTGAGGTGGAACACGTCCCAATACCAGGATGTTTAGGCTGGCAAAAAGCCACTATAAAGAAAAAGGAGGAAAAAGGAGTGGGATCTAAAGCTCAGTTTCACACACAATGCACACCCTTCCAGTAAAGCAGCAAAATAAATGAAGTCACCATCACAGCCACACTCCCAGGTCAGGATTTTCACACCTCCCTCTCCTGTGCATTGGCTTTCAGAGTCCATTTTTCACAGGTACAGACAGTTACAAGCCTGAGAGGAAAATAAAGGATAAACCCCCACCACACACCAAAAAACAGAGAGGTGACTTCAACCATTGTCATGCCCTGTCTCCCAGCAACAGCTGCATCTTCTCCTCTCACATCTGGCAGAGATCTCAGGAGCACCCAGGGCTCCCTGCAGTGAGGTTGCCTGGGAAGCTCTGGTGCTGCAGCCGAGTGTGAGGACAAGCTCTACACCTGCAGAGGTGACAGTTCTGGGTTTAGCCACCAGCTCTCAGACCTCCAGCTGTGAAGATCACCAGTCCCATCCCAGGGCTGAGCAGCTGGTGGCAGGGTCAGGGTGACACCCAAGTGTTACCAAGGTGGTTCTGTATTTCCATACAGACTCTGGGAGGGGAGGTGGAAGGTAGGTAAGTGAGAGGACATTGCCACCTCACCCTGTCTAACCAGTCACATTAACCCCAGGACAAGTTCCCCGAGCTTGTGTTATTCATGTTTCCTCAGCTGGGCTGGGGGAGGACTTCCCAGGGGTTGGACTTGCATTAGGAGACCTTTATGTGCCTCTCTCAGGAGGGAAATTAGCAGTCTGAGCCTCCTCCAGAGCTGTTCCTTTTTCCAATTAATACATGAATAATCAGCATAATTTCATGCCAATTGTTTTGTGTTTCTAAACCACAGAGGCTCTCTGCTCCCCTGCTACACAACCCCTCTGCTCCCTTCAATGAAACTGATTAAGTGCTAAACCACAACTTCCACATTCTCAAAATCATTCACACAACTGGTTTTGTAACAGGCAGAAGCAGATCCTCAGAATGTCATCAGTATTGTCAGTGTTTGAGGACTTCTGGGAAAGATTTTTTGAGAAGAGCTTGTGGTTGGGCACCTCTTCTTAGGTGGCTCTGAAAAGATTCCTTCAACTTACCCCATGTGTGATCAACCATCATGTCTGGGGATAGCAGAATTTAACACCTCCTATAGATGTATTTTTTGATATTTTCATTTGATTTTTGATTGATTTTCAGCTGATATTTGTATATGATATTTTCAGTTGTCCTCACTTTGGCTATCAGGAAAGGCTAGAGAAAACACAAATAATTCTTCAAGTCTGTGCTGGCAGCATTGCCATCAAACACTTATTTCAGCTTCCAGATGGTTTGGACTGTCTGCATGCTGGGGAAAAACAGGTGCTCTCTCCTGCCTCAGTAAAACTTTTCCAGAAACATATTGTGGGTGGTGTCCATCGATGCTTGAAAAAAATTCCATTTTTCAGTGTTTCCCTGAGCTTCAAAAAGTATTCTCAGGGAATGGTGGAGGACCAGGGAGTTTTTCTGCAGAGTATTTGTGTGGACTTAACACCATCCTCTTCTCTAACCTAGGCAGCAGGTAACAAAACATGCTGTCCAGGCCATGAGGTTTCCTCTAGAAAATTTCAGGCTAAAAAATCCACTGACAAAGGTAGAAGAATTTCCCAAAGTCCCACACAGCCACTGAGGAAGGTAAAGATCTCAGTAGGTACCAAGCACACATGGCCAAAGGCAAGATCGATGTCTGTATCCCTGAAGGCTGTGAGACCTGTCTGACAAGCTGTTCATCATCCTGCTGCTGACCTCAGTGCCTCCATGTCTCATCGTCAGGCAAATACAGAATAACAGCTACTCACAGGTGCATTCACCAGGCACTGGTGATGCAGCATCTCAGCCAGAAGCAGGACTTCAGGATCCCAAGGGGACAGCAGCAAAGCTGTCTTCAGAGGAACTGTGATTCGTGCTGGATTTAACTATAGGAGCTACAAGGATCCATGGGTCCATCACAAATCTGGGGTCATCTTTGAGCTCACTAATTCTGTTTCTGTGCCAGTGGCATATTTTTCTTGCCTTCACAGTCTTGTAGAGAAAGCAGGTTGAGCTCTACTCTTACTGAACATCAGCCATCCCCACTACAGTGAATCTCTCCATAGTTGTCCAGAGATGCTGAATCAAGGCTTCCTTAGATGCAGGGCTGTCAGGAGGAGCCCAGGAGCTGTGAGCCATGGAGGTCCTGCAGTGGTCCAGAGTCACAGCCACCTAAAGACACAACAGCCTTTCTGACCCTTTTCCTCAGAGTGCAAAACAGCAGTGGAATTAGTAATGCACCAGCTGGGCTGGCAAAAATAAATCTCTCAAATCTGCCTGCAAAGCCAGAGCGGTACAAGATGACTCTTGACTTCCTCTTGGGTGCCCCTCTGGGCTCTGGGGCACCTGCCATCCTACCTCCCACGTGTGTTTGTGGGCATATTCTCAAGATGTGTTTACAGAGGGATTTCAGGCTCTTTTAGGATAAGAGGTTGCCATAGAAACTGCAGATAGGAGATTGAGCTCACTAGGAGAAGGCCTGGACTCTATTGGCTTAAACAATAGGGAAGCCCATCAGGGGAATACATCTGGCTGGAGACTGAGCTTGGAGCAGTTGCTTTAATGAACACATCCTCCTTTTGGGGGCAGACTGAATTTCTGCAGCCATCTAGAAGACCAAAAAGTACAAGAAGAAGGTTCACTACATGGGGAACACCAAGAGACACTTCCAGCCTGGAGTTGGGATCTGGCCACCTAACAAGGTCTTGAGCTCACCCACCCTGCCAAAAAGCTTCTATGCAGCTGGCACTCAGGCTCTTAGCTGAACACTGTTGTCAGCACTAAATGCCTTTGGGTGGCCTGTGAGCAGGCAGATGGAGGCATGATCTGTCACAGAAAATGTAGAGGAACTGAGTCAAGATGCAGCTGGATAAATGAAACCCTGTACAACAGACCAGGTAGAACAGAGATATGAAAAAACCTGCACCAGCATCATTAAAAAAGGTGTCCAGCTCTGATCCAGGTGTGATTCCATTTCAAAATACAGTCTGCACAGGAAAATAGCAAGTTAGCCCCAGGGACACATCTTCCCAAGGCAGGAATATGACCACAGAAGTCAAGCCACGACATTTGGCTGCACATTGATGCTTGGCCATGTTCTTGTTCCCTCCTGCAGCGAGCCTCAAACTGGGAAAAGAAGTACCAAACCCACACACAACTTCCCCTTGAAGCCCACCACACCACCTGGAATAGAAACCTTCCAAAGGAAAACATCTGTGGAAAGCTCAGACAGGGCTCATCAGCAACAGGCTATGATTAACCCCTGAAATAGCCAGGCATTTCCATTTCCAAAGGCAGAGCTACCACACAGCCCTGAGGAAACCCCTTCACAATGAGTCTGTGTTGGAACTGATCCAATGTTTGACACCAAGAACAAATGTCCCTCCACTGATCTCTGCAGGGAACTGATGTGACTGGAAAGCACCCAGTGGAGGGTTGTGGAGAAGAAAATCAGAAAGAAGTCTCAAACCAAAGAGCCCATGAGCAACATACTCAACTGGGTGCAAACAAAGAGAGTGAGGGGAGTGTCTGCCTTGGAAAAGATGCAGATCCTCATATAACCTGTCTGCTGAAGTGGAAGGCTGCCAACAAGCAGCATGTGAGTCTGATCTTCACAGTGGTCTCTGTGGCTTGAACAGCCACGAAGAACTCAGAGAAAGAAATCTTCAGCCACCTGGTGACCTGCATCCCTACGAAGATGATCTTGCTGCATCTACAAGCCACACCACAGGCCAAGAAGAGCCAAGAACTTCCTACAGCCTCAATGGTTGAAGTCTTGCCATGGTCACAGGGTGATGGTGACATTTTCATGAGTAGGCAGATAAGTCCCTTGGGGACTGCTTCCCCAGGCAGGCAGCATGGTCACCTCCCCTGGCAGGCACCTGGCTCAGGTGTAGCAGTCAGCAGCCCACCTCTCACAGGCATCTCCAAGGTCAGCTCCAAGGAGGTGGCTTCAGAAGGAATTTGACATTGCAATGCACACAAACCAAGATACCACCAGCAGGCCTAAAGCTAAACACCCCCATACCTCTTACATGTTGCCACTTGTCCCTCTCCCCAGGACTATTTCCCAGGCAGACAGAAATTGCTTCTCCCAGCAATTGCCTCTCTTGGAGCCATAGCCAACTTCCCTGCGAACCCACCCCCACCCCCTCCTCAAAAAAAAGGCAGAAATTTTGCCCCCAAATCACTCACTTCTGCTACCAGTAAGCAGAGTTCGAACTCAGACACGTTGTCCTGGAGAACCTTAGGTCTAATCAAAAGGATTTGGACCCACTGCTCATGTTCCTAGAGCTAAGCTCATGTTTTGGACTGGTACTTTGGATGGGATCCTCTTTTTGCCCACAGGAGACACAACCAGCAGCAGAAAGCCTGGAGTTGGTGACTCAGAGCCCAGTGCCTGCTGTCTCACACAGTCCCTCCTGTCATGCTGTAGCAGGGACTCACAAAGGACCTTATGAGACAGGCACCAGGGAGAAGCCATGCAAAATAATCTGCAAACCAAAGTCTAATAACATTGCCAGATCCCCAAGGGGAAGGAGGAAGAGAAGCAACCTGAAACCAGCTGTCAAAACAATACATTCCCTGGTGGGCAGGATGCTGGGTTTCTCACTGGGTACCAGAGTCACTGGTTTGACCTTTCTGCTCACCCCTGTGTTCTCACTTTAAAGTAAAATGCAAGGAAAAAATGCGAAAAACAGAATTGCAGCATCCCACCAGAGGACAGGAATAGACCTGAGAGGAAGGCAGGTGCTTTGGGGAGGGATGTGTGCTCTGCTAAGCATCAGGACACCCTCCCCTTGGCCAGATCCTGTTACAGGCAGCAGGATTCAGAGCTACACAAAGACACTGATGATAACTGAACAAGTCCTGCTGAAGTCAGGCAGCAGTTTTTCCCCCTGTTACTTCAGAAGTCTTAGGCAAATTGCCAGCCCACAGCCCCTTAAGAGGAACAGGAGACCCCATTGAAAGGCCTTGGTCTGTCTATGCCACACTCATCTTTCCGCTCCTTTATTCTTACCCATATCTATCTGACTCTTACACATCTGTGTGACCAAAGCACTGCTGGAGCTGCTTGGTGCTTACTGTACAATAATATCAAAACTCAGGAAAAGTTATCCAGCATCCATCAAGTCTCCAAACTCTCAAGAAAAAAAGATATTCCAATTCCTCAACATTACCTGCCCAGAGGAGAAATCAATGCCAGAGGCCTTGGTGAAGATGATGTATGTGTAGCCTTCACCAGGACCACCCATCTGCAGGCAGGATCACCTGGATTGAAGCATGGATCCTGTTGTAATTAAGAGCATTTTTCATTAGTGCTGCTGAAGAACAAGTAGGCGGATCCTCATCCTCTCTCATTTGTCATTTTAATAGGAAAATGAGCTAACAGAGCAACAGAGGAAGCAGGGGTTGTTGCACTCACTGCCTGAAAAGCAACAAAACCTGAAACAGCATCAGCAGGACACAGATGGAAGAATCTCTTATGGTGATGCCAGTGCACCAAGGGAACCTCTTGGCTGGAACCACAAACCTCAGGTTGCATTTCACACAGGAGATGGTTTGGGAAGTTCTAGTTAAGAAAACGGACATTTTAGCTTTGGAGTTTGGAAATACAAAGGGTTTTCCCCTTTGTAATGAAAAAACAGAGACTTAATCCAAATGTGTGCAAGCATAAAGAGGCCATGACTACAGTTACATTCAAGAGCACTGAGGAGCAGCAACACAGAAAATTATTTCTCCAAGTAGAAGAGGAGGATCTGTGTTTCAATTATTTTTCTCCTAAAAACACAGCATGACACCAACTCCTCTAAGCATACCAAGTTCTGGAATAGAGGTAGCAGCAAACAGGCTGCCAGCAGAGTCTATCTGTGCAAAATCTGTAAAGGTCAGCCCATAACCTCTTTCCCCTGCCTTACAGGACACGGAGCCCTCTGGGCCAGATTAGGGCCTTGGGGAGAGCACATGGGGATGAACATGCTCCAGATGCAATGCTTGGTCCCAGCCTAAGGCTCAGTGGAGGCAACAGAAGTGTTGGGAGCTGTGACTTCTGCAGCACTGGGACACTGCAAGCTGAGATATGCACCTGATCCCATCAGACCAGGGACACAATGGTCCACCAGACTGTCCCCGTCTCACTCTTGACTCAGGAGGAAGATTTTAAAAAAAACAAACACAGCAACGCTTGTTCTTTCATGTCTCAAAGAAGAATAATCAGCTTTGAAGGCCAAAGTCCATCTCCTGCTGCCAGGGAAGGGTCAGGCCAGCACCCATTCACCTGGCAGACAGGACTTAGCTAGAGCCACACCAGGTATGGGGATAGAAGCTACCAAAAAAAGAGGAGGTGGAAGGACACTTAATCTCTTCAGTAAATATTCAAGCTAACACTTATGTTTGTGCATTTGCCAGTCAAAAGTCAGCTGAAAACAAAAGCAGGCTGGGTGTCAAGGAGCAGCAAGAGCAGGAATGCTCTGGGAAGAAGAGACCAAGCTGGGAGCGGAGGTGGCTCTCACAGGGAAGGGCAGAATATCCCAGCACCTGAACCAGGGGAGCAGAGCAGGGTGCTGGTGACAAGTCCTTTGGCAGCCCCAGGTGAAGCAAAGTGACAAATCAGACAGAGAGATAAGTAAAAATAAATATAAATTAGCAAGTGGTTTTCTGTTAATAGATTGTTGCCAACCAGCAATAGAGAGAAGGAAGAATTCACTTATTTTCATACTCACTTAGAGCTGTTGAGTAGAGTAATGAAACAGGCAATTCATTTCCAAGATATGTTCAGCCCTGAAAGCTGAGCATCTTTCACTGGATGGCTGGGAAGGGAAAGAGAAATAAAATTTGACCACCATCTCCCAGGGCCATGGAAAAAAAAAAAAAAAATGATGGTGGGGGTTTGTGTGTTTCTGAAAGAATTCATCGGTGGACCTGGTCATGCTGATACTTGCCAGGCAAATTCATCCCATGGGAGGTTGTGGCAGTGAAAGTAACTGGAAATTCCTCATGGTTTAGCCACTGTTTGGAATGAAACACTGGATTTGGAGCAATATTATCCCTCAGCTGCATTGAAAGCCAATGTTCATATCCTTCCAGTGGGCAGAGCCTGTATAGACAAAACACACTGCAGATCTGCTGAGATGGAGAGTATAGGTAAGAGAAGCTATAGGTAAGAGAAGCTGTAGGTAAGAGAAGCAGGTACAGTCCCTGGGGACAGTCACTGAGAGCTGGAGCCTGCTGTACATCTTCCAGGCTCCCAAAACCTGCAGACTGGAGCAGAACTTACAAAAGAACATGGGAAGATAAGAAAGGGACTTCTGAGCCCGTGTGTGACATAGCTAATCCCAGCCCTTTTGAGGGCTATGAACAGAGGCCCCCCACTAACATGAACAGATCTCCACACTCTGCAAAAAACCTCCTCCTGCTATCCTCTGTCACCAGAGATGCCCCCAAGCAGGAGACCAGGCACCTCAGCCCACAAGCACTGCCCACTTGTCCCTCCTCACTCTTCTTAGGCAAACCTGGCTAAAATTTGTGATGATCTGAGCCCCATCAATCCCAGTTCCTGACAATCTCTTCTTATTCTGGATCAAATGGTCTCTGGGTCCTGGCTGACTGTTCTCCCCTTTCCTCCTTGGATGAGTCTTTTTGGTGCTTCTGTTCCTTTTCATGCTACATGGCAAGACACCCTCCTGCAGAAATATGTGTAAGGCAGCCCACCTGTCTCCCTGTTGCCAAAGTCCAGACTTTTCCATCACTCTCTTGTCTGCCACTGCCTCTTGGATATTAAAAATCACCTGGAGCGACGATTCCTCACTGCTCCGTGCTCCCTCCCCCAGCCTGTCACCCCCTGAGCCACTTGACAGGTGATTATTCACTCCCTGAAGAGGGGGAAGACAGACTGGATGACACGAGTGTCACCTTAAATAAACATGCAGGCTGAATTAGAGAAGGTTCCTTGCTGGACAAGCAGACTATTTCGGGACGGCATCACTAAGCCGCATTATGGCTTTGTGGACAGGCTGGCTCTGTGCAGCTGGGCTGGATCACCCCTGGTTCCTCCTCTGAAGTAACAAAGCACTGCTTATCCTGGCACTTCTCCCCAGGGATCACCCCTGGTTCCTCCTCTGAATTAAAAAAAGCACTGCTTATCCTGAGCCATGGGCAGGATCCCACTGGCCTGTGGCCCATGGTATCTCCACATCATTTGGTACCATGCGTGATGGTGAAAGCTTTGGTCATGTTGTGGGGTCCGTAGAGGTTTCAGTCCAGACTTCAGAGGACCACAAGACCCAGTCCCTGGACTGGGGCCTCACTGGGGCACTTGGGCAGGAAAGATCTGTCCTCCTGTCAGACTGGGATCTTCTCCCTGCACAACCACTAACTCAGTGTGCCTCTGCCAGAAAACACCATTTCCTCTCCCATTATTTAAGATGAGCAATAAACAGCTGAAAAATGTAACATCAAATGCTAAGAATCCAATCCTTGGACACACACTGTGTTGTCCTGAGCAAGCCACTGCACTTTCTGGGTTAAAGAACTAATCTGGGGAGCTTTGGTGGTCTGGCACCCCAGCTGGAGACATCTTGCCCCACCACACCTTATCCCAGGGATCTTCACACACAGAAGTTGCTGTGGGTGAGCCTGAGTCATTCCCAGCAGCAAGGTGTGAATGTTTCCCAGTGTCCTAGGGTCATGGAGCTGCAACATCGTGACATGGGACAAGGAGACCTCCTGCCAATTCTATCACCCACCAAACCAAAGACTGTGGCCCACATCACCCAGACTGTGACAAGAGGCTGTGGTGACAGCACAGCCACCTGCATGGTTGTAACTGGGTCAGAGGACATAAGTTTGGCTCCTTAAAGGAACCCAGAATGAGCCTTTGGGATTTATTTGCTTTCTGAGAACCACATCAAAGCTCTCAGCACTGTGATGGGTTGGTTCTTAAGTGCAGATCTTCAAAAGCTTCTCAGTTATGGAATTTCACTGCCTGACCTGTGTAGGAGTTTCTGCTGCTCCTCCATCTCCAGGAACCTTTCAGTGTCATACAAAAGGGGTTGAGCTGAGGTTGAGCTTACACTGAGGCTCCTCAGTGTCCTCACAAATACACCAAAAAGCACTGTGGAGACAGCCCCATGGTTGGCAAGTGCCTCACCTTCTTCAAAATGGCCATGAGGAGCCTTGCCCTAGTAAAGCACCCTCTTCATCACCATCCCTCAGAAAAGTCACAGAACTGAGAAAAATCAGGTTCTGTGTGGCTTTTTTTCTGGCAGTATGGTCTACAACTTGAAAGGTCAAATAGATGCTTACTGCTTCTGTGGCACCTTGTTAAGTATTTGTAAAACTGATCAGGAACATGGGTACTACAGGGGAATTATCTTCTGGCCCCATGCACCTTAATCACTTGGCCTTTGAGACACCAAGGAAAAAAGAGACAGAGAGAAGGTGGCACCCGAAATAGTGACAGTACAAGGTTGTACCCCCATCTGCCCATTCCAGGGATCAGTATTAATGCAGTGCTGCAGATTTCAGCCTTTCCCAGCCCACAGCTTGCTGCAGAGACAGCAGCTCTGACACTCCACAGCTCTGCTGCAGGAAGAGGGGGACAATCCAGGCCCATCCACAGAAGGGACCTCTTCTGCCTTGACTTCATGGTGGAGGAAAAAAATAACAGGAAACAGCCCAAGATTGTATTCCCCAAAAACACCTTTTTTTGTTTTGTTTTTTTTTGAGAGAGATATTTTTTTGAACCACAGGAAAAAAAATTCAAAGAAAAAAAGAAAATAAAGAAAAATAACTGAAACACGCTGCAAATCAAAAGCTGTCCTTGTTGTGCAGAGACCTGCTGGGTGAGCAGTGGGATGAAAGTGAAAAGATTACTGCTGAGACTGTGAACAAGCTCATTGGAATGAAATTATCATCCCCTTTGACATTCATTTTCCACCCATATTTATATTTGGTAGTGGGAGAACCAACCTGAACCTCTCAATACCTGAACATCCCACTTCATTAGCCTCTTATTCCCTGGGCTTCCCACTCCCTGAGTTTCCCATTCTCATGACCTCCAAGTTCCTGGGTCTCCCACTCCATGGGCCTCTGCTCATGACAGCCTCACATCTCCTGTGCCTTCCATTTTTGTGGCCATTCAGTCCCTGGACCTCCCACTATATGAGATGGCAACTGGGTCAGCATTCCCACTAAATAGATACAGCACAGTTTCAACGAAGCCTTCTTTAATTTTGTACTTCCCCTCCTATTTGCATTTGAAGCATTTGTCTCCCCAGCAGTGCAAGGGAATTTATTCTGCCTAGAGGAGCTGCTCTCTGAATGGAATCAAGATGGATTTCCAGTCTGCCCTGAGCCACCACCTTGCACAAATACATTAAAAATTACATGAAAGCCAGCTTCTGATTTGAAAACCCTTTCCATAACTACCCTGCAGTGTGCCACCAGAATTCAGACCAAATGTGATCAATTTTACAGTGAAGATGATGTCTCTCTTGCTCGTATTGCTGAGCACACCAGGCCCCTGCTTGGTTAGGTTTAGTTAGGTCACCAAATCCTTCTTCTTCACATGACCCAAAGGCAGCTGTGGCTGCCCCACCCCTGGAAGTGTTCAGGGCCAGGCTGGATGGGGCTTTGAGCAGCCTGATCCAGTGGAAGGTGTCCCTGCCCATGCAGGAGGGTTGAAACCAGATGATCTTTAAAGTCCCTTCCAACCCAAACCATTCTATGATTCTCTGAATGGCAGCTTGGGTGTAAATTCAGGCAGAGATCAGCTCTGCAGCTGAAGCTTCATCAACAACTGAGCTGAACAGTGTCCCAGTCAGTGACCAGCTCCTTTTCACTCACTGCCTGTCTGCTGTCCAAGTCAAAACAGAAACAAACTCACCCTCATTCATCATCTTAAAAAGAATCATCACTTAATATCATCTCCAACGCAAATATCTTTTCATTCTCAGAGCTAAGGCACTGGACTTGATTCAGTCTGCAGGAGAGATGCTTTTAGCAGGCAGCACTGGGAGGTTTTGAAGCTGGGTGTGAGCTGGGCTTCCAGGCATGAAGTTGAGCAGCAAATCCTCTGAATTTACTCCATGCCAAATCACTCCCCATAACTCCTCCTGATTGAGCTGACTGAGATGGTTTCACTGTTTTCTGCCACTCTTGGGTGTTCTCTGAGAAGAGTTTCCCTGTCTGATGGAAATATTTTGCTCCTTTCCAAATGATTGGGATATCTGGAAATGGTTATCTGTGTCAGGCAGAAGCAGTAGCAGCCAGGATTAAGGAACAGGAAAAAAAAATCTCAAAACAAAACCAAACAAGGGTCATTCACAGCTTGAAACACTGACCTGCTTCTGCTCAGGTGTCTGACTGCCATCCTCCTCCTGGACTCCTTAGTCAGCTAAACTTTGCCCTTCTATTGTCATGCAGTCAGAAAAAATGGCATTATTTTCTCTACTGAAGAGACCTTTTTGAACACTGGTAGAAACCAGCGGGACATGGAATAATCAGCATGATTTTTCTGACCAGGGAAATTGAAGAACAGAAAGGGGAAAGTCAGTTTCCAGAGGTCACAGGGGCTGTCAGTGGCAGAGAGAAAAAGGGTCCATGGGACTACACCCTTTTAACACTGTGGCCATATCTCTAGGACACAAACTCAGCGCACCAAATACTTCTCTGGCCCCACTGCAAAGCTTTTCCCTGCCAGCAGCTCACCTCAAAGGGAGAGACTCTGAGAGATGGACCCACAGCAGCACCATGGAGCTGGGAGAGAGCAGGACCAGTGTTCTGCCTCCAGGTGTAGCCAGTCCCTGGGCCATGTTTCCCCCTGCAGCATACATTCCTACCCCTCACCCTTCATTCCTCCCTAATGTTCACCTCTCCCATCCACCTTCCTCTCCCTCTCCATGACTTCAAGCTTCTGCCAAGCACTGTCACCTCTGGCCCTGGGTTGGGCTACTGAACCACCCCAATTATGGAGATGCTTCAAAGCACCATCACACTGACATGGGCATTGCTGGAGCCTATAATTTGGTTTGGAAAACTCCCTCTGGAGGGACACTGAGGGCTTGAAAATATGATCTTAAGCAGTGTGTTGCTCACACACAGAGGGAATGCTGAAGTTTCTTTCAAACTGTCTGAAGGCAACTGAGGAAATGCAAATCTCTGCTCCTAGGAGAAATCCCTTTGGTTCAGAGTAGGGGTAAGTTCTCCTAGGGCCGGGGCAGTTTGGTTTCAGGTGAAGAACCAGACTCATGAGGACTACTGGTTTTTAACATGGTCCCATTGCCAGGTCTCTGGGAATTCCTGTCCCACAGGCTGCAAGCTCCCGTGCCCACCACAGCCCCTGTATCTGGCTGCACATCCCCTGGCAAGTGCCAGCTTCCTGAGCAGGCTTGGAAGAAGAGAAGAACCACATAAAAGGCACAAAGCACTGCAGGGAGATAACATTAAAATGAAACATTTCGAGCTGCCTTTTTCTCTTCTGTCTTCCCTCACACCATCAGCCTGATCTTTTCTTGCTCTGCACCAGGGGTGTAACTGGCTCTGACTGATTGCCCTTTATTTCCATATTAAGTGGGGCATGAACACCTCCCTCTGCCACAAAGCCCTGTGTATCATTTTTATTAAAACATTGTTAACTTGCCTTTTTTTTCCCTTTTAATTTCCTCCTTCTAAAGTCTGTGTTTTTTTATTCTATTAACAGAACCGTAGGAGAAAATTTAAAAAGTTATGAAATGCCAAATTATGTTAAAAAGATTCTGGGTAGTCCTAGCAGAAATCTGGCATGCTGGCAAACCTGCTACACCAACCTTTGTGCTCCATATTAAGTCAAAGTCCTGTTTGAACCTCCTCTGGGAATGCCACATGGAGTCCCACCAGTCCATGGAATGGTCTCACCTGATTTTCTCCAGTGAATATCCCAGTGCACTGCTAGGATCAGCTGCTCAGTGAAGATAAAACCCCCCATTGTGGTTACCCTCAGCTCACCTGACACTCCAGCCCAGGCCATCTTCTGTACCATCCCCTGCTCTACAGACCAGATTTTCATTAGTCAAGGGTCTCTCAAGATGCTGGGACTGGTGGCCTTCCTCCCCAGACCACCAGGCAGTTCCCACCCCTGGAAAGAGATGCTTCTCATACCACCCCACAGCAGATGGGTGCAGGACCCCACAGAGCTTGTGATTGCTTCCACAGAAGGTCCTTCCATCCTTCCATCCCATGCTCTTTAGCTAACTCACTGGGGGATGAGGAAAATAAATAGCTGCCCCTAAACAGGCCCAAGAGCTTTCCTTCATCAAGGCAGGCTCAGCATTCAAATGAGCTGTGTATTTACATGCTTGCCTACAGATCTGCACTGCACACCCTTGGATGAATATGAGAAAAGGTCACCTGGTCCTGGTTCATGGGGAGCACAGCTGGAAGGCTCTGAGACTCAGCACTCTCCTGCATGAACATCACAGAGAGCCAGGACATGCAGGAAGCTGGGGTAACAAAGTCTCTCCTCTCTTTTTCCCACAGAGGAAACACCACCAACAACTTCAGAAATTCACCTTTCGGGGGAAAATGTGTCTCCACATCCCTGCCTTCTGCACTGGGAGATGTCACCTACCCACAGGAGCTGGTGAGAGAATCCTGGAGCCATGCCT
The DNA here is from genome assembly GCF_003957555.1 of Calypte anna. NCBI lineage: Eukaryota > Metazoa > Chordata > Aves > Apodiformes > Trochilidae > Calypte > Calypte anna. The sequence goes on along the minus strand of NC_044254.1, from coordinate 21,978,085 downwards.
CAGCCTCCCCATCTCCCAGCTGAGTATTTGCTTGCAAAACAACACCCAGCTGAGAGCTGCAATTCTTATTTATCTGGAGGAGAGGGAGGTTTAGTGAGCTCATCAGCAGGCTCAGGGATAAAGACGTGAGCCTTTCTTCCAAGTAGGAGAGCTGGGAGTGATGTGGGGAAAGGGTTTGCTTCACAAAGCTTCTGGAGGGTTCTTTGTTTTTTTTCTCTGCTGTTCCCACTGATGAAGAAAGATCAAAATCTCAAGCTTCTGTGAATTAGAAATTAAAGGAAACTCAAATAAAACCACCTGATTTGGGCCAATTAAAGTGTTTTGTTTCAGTAGCTTCTGAACATGCTGTTAATAATCAGCTTAAATTGCAGAACAAGCCTGTTTCAAATTAGGAAACTAAGAATCTTGGTTGTCAAAGAGGGACTTCTCAAGAATTTCAGAGCTTTTTTTTTTTTTTTAAACTAAGACATTTGTCAAAACTGTTCTTTTTTTACCCACAAGAAGTTTCAGCTTCATAGATCTGCAACACTTCTGACACCAACCAAGGCAGTGAGGGAGAACGACTCAGCTGCCCTCAGCATTTCAGTCACAGCCCAAAGCTGGTGGGAACCCAAAGTCACACCCAAGGTCACCCACTAAATCCTCAGCACATCAAAGGACCAATTCTGGATCTCTTACTGTCTTTTGCTATTACCTTTAGCAGCAGCATTTCACTCATGCTTTCCAATCTCAGGCCCATCTTCCATCTCAGGGCATCACATCACCTACTTAGGAGATTGTGGGACCATGTTGCACAGGAACTCCTGGTTTCCACATCATCCACACTGTTGATCCAGATGCCTTCTTCAGCATCTGGATCTTTATCATCAATCTACCTGGGCAGCTTGGTCATGTCTGGAGTGCTAAGCAACCACCTAAACATCATCTGACAGAAACCTTCTCAGCACTGCTTTTATGGGTGAGACAGAGCAGAAGACATTGCTGCTCTTCACAGCTTCAGCATGGAGGCCTAGGGACATCCCAACAAATCATGTTTTGCTGCCTGAATTATTGCAAGTGGCTCTGGACATGGTCAGATCCCAGAAGAAACAGCAGACCTGGTGCTTGCTTAGGAAGGGAGCTGGAGAGAGACTCAAGGGCAGCAGTGGCAGAGAGAAAGCCACATCTCTGAGATGTCCACAAAGACAGCAAGGACAAGAACACAGCAAGGAAGTAGTCCCCAGGGCTGCTGTAACAAGGTCACTTCCACAAAAAAGGCAGTAGAGGGAGAAATGAGAAAAAAATGAAAAATGTCTTCATGGAGCCACCTCAGTCACTTCCCGGTGCCATTATTGGGAAAACAGCCACAAAAAAGCTTGCATGAAGGCAGAAGGGTTCTAATAAAACCAAAAAAGGGGTTTCTGGGAACCATGCTGGCAAAATCCTGGAAAGTGACATAAAATTCCTACAACGCAAAGAATTTCCTAGAAAACAAGAATTCTTCCTGCAAAGAATCCTAGAAAATTTTCAGAGAACATTTGCAAAGTTCCCAGTAAGTATAAGGAAATTCCTAGATAGCAACATGGGACTTTCTTGGAGAGAAAAAGGGAGATTTATATCAAGCAATATAGAAATTCCTATTGAGAAGCTTCAGAAGTCCTGAAAGGTATCATAAGAATTCCTAGAAATCATACTAAGGTGTTCCTTGAAAGAAAGCCAAGAAATTCCTAGGATGCATATTGGGAAAAACTGGAAAAAAAAACAAAAGGAAAAAGAGAAATTCTAGGAAAGGGAAAATGCCTGGAAATCATCCTGGGAGATTCCTAGAAACCAGAGGGAAATTTTCTGGGAAGTAGTGGCAGCAAGGGAATACCTAGAACATATAATGGGATTTTCTAGAAAGCAGCGTGTGAAATTCCTGGAAAGATCAATCCTGGACAGGACTGTCCAAGCACAATCCTAGAAGGCTAGAAGCAACCTGAGGAAATCCCAGAAACATGGATTTTCCTAGAAAGAACTGTGGAAAATTCTGAGACAATGCATCAGGGGACATGCAGAGTAAGCAAACCCCTAAAAAGCATCCTACAGAGTTCCTAGAAATCAACAGGGGGCATTCCTAGGAGTCCTGCAACATTCCTAGAAAGCAGTGAAGACATTAGTGGAAAGAAATTGCAAGGAAGAACCCAGGGTGATTTCTAGAATGGGATGTGGAAATTCCTGCAAAGCACTGGGGATGCTGCTGGGAAGTGTTGCCAGTGCTGATTTTAAGGGGAAGAACACGAGGGTGGCAGCAGACCTAAAGAGAGGGTCAGGGGATGGCATGATACACCCCAGAGCTCGAGGTGCTGGAGATGAGAGGCAAGAGAAGCAGCCCTCATCCCCAGAAGGGCCCAGCTCTGTGCTAGGATGGTTGGAGAACAGAAATGTTGCCTCAGATGCCCAGGCTCACCACAATGTCACATTCAGTCTGCCCACACAGGGCCTGATCACCATGCATCTGGGCTGTTCCTAGAAGCCTCCAGTGGTGGATAAACTCCCCTTTCCACACCAAGACATCTCTGTACTTAACTCTCCCAGCTCCTGGAAGGGCTTTCTTTGGTGTACAGCCTCAATCTCTCTACCTCCTCTTTCCCTCTGCCCCCTAGAACATGCTCCTAGGGTCATGGGATAATTCAAGGTAAAAGGGAGCTCAGGAGGTCTCTAAGTCCAACCCCGTGACAAAAGCAGGGTCATCTCTGAGCTTGGTCAGGGCTTTGTTCTCCCAAGTCTTAAAAACCTCCACGGACAGAGCCTACACAGCCCTTCTGGGCACTTATCCCACTGCTTGACTGTCCTCACAGGAAAGAACTTGTGACATAGGAGGAGGATCTATAGAACCAGTCTGAACAGCTCTTGTTCCAGATGCCCATTGCTGTTTGTTCTCCCACTATGCTCCACTGGGAAGAGCCTGACTTTAATTTCTCTTCCTCATAAAAGCCTCCTGAGCAGGTTCACAGCTGCCCACACTGCCCACACAGCTCTCCCTTCCTCTCTGCCAGGAGATGGATCCATCTGCCCAACTCCCTCAGGACCAGCTGTTTGTTTATTCCATGGCTTCTTTGGATGCTGTTTCTCAGTCCATTTCTCCTCAGGAGGGAGGAAAGATCAGAGAGAAGTTGGTGGCATCACTTTTATCACGTTCCCCTCCCCAGCTGACTCAGCTGAGCAGGGAAAACTCTCTGGCAATTATCTCCAATAGGGCCCTGCAGGTCTGATTGCCTTCCCTTTGCTTTCATGCCTGACACTTCAAACACCAGGGGTGGCAAGGCAGGGGGAGGATTTGGCTAATGCAATGAAACAAGGACTCCAAAAACCACACAGCTGCTTCATCTGGAAAGCAGAGCACGTCTCAGCCCCACCACTGCACACCACCTCTAGGTTCTCTCCTGCACACCCAGGCTTAATGGCACAGACATAAATCATTTGGGAATAATTAATTGTGAGAGTGGCAGAGGCAGCATCCACTGCAAGCCAGCGTGGGATGTGACCTCAGAAGGTGATATTTACTCTTGGCATCTCCTGTTAGGTGTGGAGAGGGACCTGACATACCCTGTGAAATCAGAGCTGTACCATGTACTGTGTTACCTGTACCACTGACCCCAGGAACGTCCTTCAGCTGATTTGTGCCTCTGCTTCTCTCCCTGTCCCTCTTATCCCACCCATGTGGGACATCCCATCCATCTGACTGGAAATGGCTTCCACTATGTAGGAGGAGAGTATCCAGCACAACTGGGTCTGGTTGTGGGCAGGAGGCCGTGGTCCAGCCCCACATGAAAGGATCTAGTTAAAAGCCCTTCTCCACAGAGCTGGGTGGCTTGGATCCGTGGCACCATATGGGAATAGGTCCTGTCCTGCATGTCCCTATAGCTCTGCCCAGTTGCTGGCTAGAAGAGTGTTAACTGTCCTGGAACAAAGCAGTGCTAGGGAGCATGCTAGTGATGGGAGAGGTGGGACAGCACCCTGGCTCTGGCCACCTTGGCCCCTCTGTGGCAATTTCTGCCCTGTGGGGTAGAAGCAGACCCACACAACCTGTTTCTTTCTGTCCATGTAGTTTAGCTAAAGTTGCAAGTGTCCAATTTGGGCTTAGGAAGAGCTGAGATAAAGGCACTTCCCAGAGAATTTCTTTCAGCATCCCTGTGTTCAGCCTTCCCTAAACCACCTGCAGAGCCCCCTGAGCATCTCTGTGGGGTGGTGGCTGCTCTCCCAGGGAATCCTCCTCTCACAGGATGCAGGGCTCTGCTTGCAAGTAGGCGGCTGCTGCTAGGACTGAGCCACCCACACCCACGTGCTGGCTGGATACTGAAAACAGAAATGCCTCAATCCCTCTGGATGCTGGTTTATTGCCTGGCTTGTGGTTGCTGCTATGTGACTCTCTTCCAGAATCTCCCCTTCCAGGGCAGACCATCCAACATTTCTGTTGCAAAAAGGAGCCCAAGATGCTTTTACAGTTGGGAAAGCAGATCAATACAGGCTCAGCAGATCAATCACTGTCTTAGGCCAGGGAATTCTGGGTGGGGGGGGAAAAAAAATACTGGCTTCTGCTGGGTCATTTGTAGAGCCCCTTAGTTTAAATCAGGGCCTCCATCTAACAGCAGTGCTCTATTTGATTAATGCTGATTAGCCCTGCTTTGCTTGGTACATTGATTAAAAAGCAAGGTTCATTTCCCAGGTTTCCTTCCCAATCATGTTCCCTAATTTCTTTTGGCACCTCTACAGCCTTGTAATTCTTCAGTCCTCCTAGAAGCTCATCAGACAAGGACAATGCTGAGGAACTAAAAAACAAAACTCAGATGTGAGTTCTATCCAAAAGGGAGGGGATGCTTTCTCCTGTGCTATGTTACTCAACATGGTAGGACTGGCTGGAGGCGTCTTCACCTTAAAACGTGGACAACTCCAAGATAAAAAACATTGTCACTGAAGATTTCCCTATATACCAGCAGAACTCTGGAACTTCTCAGATGCATCTGCTTGATTCCTACCAACTGTAGAAGCAAATGGACCCATACTGTTTTTTCTTCAAAGTAGCTGCTAAATTGCTGTACAAATAACCTTTAATGGGTTTAGGACAATGTCTCACCCAGCATGGTTGTGGCTGCAGCAGATGCATAGAAGTCACCAGAAACAGGACACATACAAAGTGTTCTTGGTGCAGCCTTCCCAACTTTGGTGATCTGTAGTGCAAGGGTCTTCACCAGCTAGAAACTCATCTCGTGGGGTTTAACATCCACCAATATTTTGTGGAATCCTTCCCTGAACTCGTGACACCCTCCACAACATCCTGTGGCACCAGACCAGTGGGCAGTGCAATTACACCTCAGGTGGAAAGTACTGGCTTGTGTCTGCATCAAATCTACCACTTGCTTGCTTGCAGAAACCCCCAGTTATGAGGAAGAGGCAGCAATCTTTCCCTTTCAGCTCTGTGCTGTCCATAACAAGTCTCTGCTGTTGCCCCTTTAGGTGCCTCTGGTTCTAGCCAGGGATTCCTACCTGTGTACAGAACCAATTTTGCAGCTTATTAGAAGTTGTTTCAATAAAAAGACCAGGGCTCAAGAAAACAAAGATCCCATTACTGCCTCTGTGTCACAGTAAGAAGGTGAAAATTCAGAGTTTCTTTAAGACACAATCAAGTAAATAACAATATGGCACCAAGAGCAATAAGTTAATCTGGCATCTGCATATTCACTGCTATTAAATAAGATGAAGACTTGCCTCCTTCAGCTCTTATGTAAATAGAACTCATCTGTGATGCAGATTTTATTAATTAACTGGCAAATCGAGAAAACCCCAATAGGCTGTAATTGAACTTCACATTGATGATAGAGAAGGAGACACTTACAGCCTGCACAGTCACTCCTGAGGCTGCTGCCACCCGTGCCTGTCCTCATGGCAGAGAGGCTGCTCCATCCTCAGCAATGCCAGGGTGATCTGAGGGGCAGACACCAAGAGCTGACAAGATGCCAGGCACGGTTGCCTCCTGGAGCACCCTCTGGCTGCTCATGCTGCTCTGTAGGTTATCACCTGACTGCAGCTCCCAGCCTCTGGCAGGGACAGGAATTTGCTGCTGGACCTTTAAAGGAGTGAGGATGCTCATAGCTTTCAGCTTTTTCCTACCTCATCACCTCTGAGATGGAGAGGGGACATGGATTAGCTCAGTTGTGCCTGGAGGTCCCAGCTAACCTCAGAAATGTAAGATACCTGGGGACAGTATAGCCTGGTGATGATGTGCCCTATAGGAACCCACCCAAAACCTAAGGCAAAGCACAGACCACTCAGCTTTATCTGGGTCCCAGCAGTGACTCCCTCCTGGGAAACACGGATGGAGAGAAGGCAGCCTGAACGCCCATGGCAGCACCGTGCTGCCCTGCTCCAGCAGGCAGCAGAGCTCAGCAGGAAGGAGATGAAGGTGTTACTGATGTAGAGGAAGAAGCGATGAACGAAACAACCCCCTGCATGATTGCTTTGAGGTTCTTGGTGGGGAACTAATTTTGCTTTTATTTTGCAGCAGAGAAACAGCGAGGTGGCAGCGAGGCGCCTACCCTGGGAGCTGCTGAAGCTTGGGTTCATCTCAGCACAGGGAGGGGAAGTGGCATTTGAAACACTGAGATGTGAGAAGAGTTTCATTATTGCTCTGGATGGCCCCTTCATTAGAGGAAAACGTGGTGTTTAATGAAGGGGAAAGAAAATAGGAGCTCCCTGCTGTGTCCAGAAAGGCATCTCCTTCCAGCTTCGCTTCATTCCCCTTATTTACAGGAGGAGGGGAGGCTGGACAATCCATCCCTACCACACAGTGCTCCTGGATCTCACGAGAGGTGCTCCAAGACCACCCCAAACCAAGATCTCCCCACAGACAGCAACCCATGAGTCCCCTCTGGAGTCCCCAGTTTAGGGATACCTCCTTGTGCTCAGGTGGTGAGAGGATGTCCTTGTGTGCAGGTATAGGGTACTGAGATCTATCCCCCCTTCATTCACCCCAGGTGCTGCACACCCAGCAATTCAGTGCCAATCCCTTGTCATCAAGGAGAAACCGAGGCACAGGAGATGTTTTATCCACAACTGGCATGAAGTCTGAAGATGCTGTTTAGTTAAAGGGTATAAGGAACATTGTCCCCATAGCTTCCTTGCAAAGAGCCCTCAGATTACTAGGGAAGGACTTGAGTATTCATTTCTGGCTTATTTCAAAGGTCAAGCTAGTTCTTCCCAGCTGGCACCAATTATTTGCTGAGGTAGATTTGCTCTCTCAGTGACACCCCACAAAGTTTTCAGCATGGAAAGGCAGAATCTCTTTTCTTTCCCTTCTCCTCTCCTAGTAATTGGGGGCTGTTTGGCAACCTGTCAACAGACTTCAGGAGTAGAACTGGCTCACATTCCCTTTACTGGGAAGACTCTAGCTCTGCTAGGAACTGAGATGAAAGGAAACTTGCTTTCATCCCAGCATAAACAGGCACAAAGTGGAGGATGAACAAAGAGAAGGCAAGCAGAGAAGCAAGCACTATGACTTTATTCTGTGTCCCTGCACCTAAAGCTGTCCTTAATCACCACTCATGACTCATTGCCATTTCTTTCACTGGGAGCTCCAGACAGGGTAATTTAGTTTCAGAGACTCACAGGCACGTTGCTTGGAAGAGACCTCTTGATGTCTCCAGTCCAGCCACTCATAATTTGCTCCCAGAATTTGCTCAGGGTCCCCTGTGACCTCTCCTGTTCCCTAAGTGAGAGGCATTGTAAGCATCCTGAGATGAGAGAGCATCCTGCAGCGAAGAACATGTCAGAGGAGGAAGAGGAGTTTCAGTGGTTTGTTCTTTGCTGCTTTGAAAAACTGCCCAGCCCAGCTCCACTCAGCCAGCTGTACCAGGAGATTAACTCTGGAACCTGCGTGGGCCAGGGTTGTGGAGAACAGCAGGAGAATGATATCTGTGTGATCTCAGGAGGCTGAGTAAGAAAACAAAAGGACAGAGGATTCTGCTCGAAGAAGTGGAATTCAAGATAAGGTCAGGAGCTGGAGAGGGGCTGCTGGTGAGGAGGGTGGATACCCACAGACTCAGGCCATCAAACCCAGCTATCAGATGAGTTTAATAATTTTGTCCTGCTTGATTCTCAGCTGCAGTCAGGAGCTGGATTTGCTAGGACCCAGGATCTGAATCTGCTGTGAGACATTTGCCTGTTTTGGCTGCTTCACCCCAAGACCCAAGTGCCTTCATCCCAGGCTTTCATGCATTGTTTGCAAGACTGCAGAGACCACAGCTCCTTTTCAGTCCCATCTCTAGGATCTTCCAGTGATTTCCAAGTGACAGAGCAAGTTTCCTGTAAATTACATTTCCGGCAAGCATCTCTGCTAATTAAAGATTATGAAATGAATTTACCGTTGCTTCAATTAAAATCCATTCACAGCTAATACCTTCCTCTTTCCCAATGTTATTTATTTATTGAGGGTGGGGAAGGAAGGAACCGCACTCGGAGTCTCCAGAAGATCTCTGGATTTGGAACAGACTTGGCTCTGCCTCGTTACACGAAATAGGTCCCTGGAGAATGCAGGCTGATTGCAATCTAATTTATGGCATTCATCAACATATGAATTAATGCTGGGGTCTCAGATATGAAGGTTCTCTGCTTTCCCCTCCCTCCTTGCACAGGCTCAGCAGCTCAGTTCCACTGCCACACTTCCTTCCCTCCCAGTACTATTTCTCTCCTTCATTAAAGAAACAGCCTTGTTTTGGGTTAAGAAAGCTTGTTTATGGTGAATGAACCAGGCATCTCACCCAGCTTTCTGTGAATTAAAGTCATCTGAAAGCAAGGAGGACTGAGCCCTCATTTTGATTAAGTTTGGATTCTGGTGCTAAGATGCTGCGTGCCTCAGTTTCCCAGCCTGTGACACAGGGATGCTGTTCCCATGCTGTTCCCAGCATCCCTCTGAAAGCCATGGGGAGTAAAAAAATACACTTGTGCTTTGGAGCCCTGTAGGGAAGTTTCCTGAGGGCTTTTATGTGTTTTAGTATTATTCCTCTGTATCATTCTTGGCTTTGACCTTGGATTGAGCTGGACAAAAGAATAATCAAGTGAAGTAACTTATATTTCAGGCTCACGTTGGACACGTGTTAAAAAACCCTAAAACTACAAAGTCTTCTGGTAGCTGCCATTAACCCATGTGGTGACTGGAAGCCCTGGAGCTGCTGACAAGGTTATAAATTGTCAGCAGTGGTGGATGAAGGGCTGCTTGTCTGCTCTCTGCCTAGAGGCTGGCACGGGCAAAACAAGACAGCAAAACAAATCTAAGGGCAGAAAGTCAGTGTGCAGCATGCCTGGAGCCAGGGACAGCAGGTCTGGGGGTGGGATGAGATGCACAGAAGTGTTCAGAGAGTGCAGAGTGCATGCAACTGTTTACAGGGGAGATTTTTTTTGTTTGGTTGGTTTTTTGACATGACACAATAGTTGCAGTGAGGAAGAGTGAGGATAAGTAAGGATGGGAACTATAAGCCTACAATGTCTGACTGCTAGGGCCAGGCTTCCTTTCCTTGGGGCACAGCTCCACAGCTAGGATTGGTTTTAAGATAGAGATCTCAGTGTCTGTGTTCCCTCACCCATCAGATCCTGGGATCTCCAACAGCAGGGACACACTTTGGAGAAAAGGTCTGAGTGCAGTTTCAGCACCACCATGAACACAAGGGCTGCTGCTTCATCACTCACTTGTTCTCCCTGAACTATCTAAACATGCCCGCACTTAGTGTATGTGACTTCATTTTTTCTCTTCTCTCTAATGAAAGAAATAGAGTACATAAGGTGACTCTTTACACTAATCTAGAGATCACTCTGTCCACCAGCTCTCTGTGCTTGCTGGGACAGGACAACAAGTGGGCTTTGATTGCAATGAAAAAGACTGGAGCTGGATTCACCAGGAAATGGTATAACCCAACACTGAAGGATAAAAACTGACTGCATAGCTCATCACAATGTCTGAGAGACCTCCTGCATCTGTGGAACAGCAGGTTCAGCCAGGAGAACATGCGGTGCCATCAACATTCTGAAAGCCAAGAGCTTTGCTGAACTCTGGGCTATTTGATCTCATACCAGAGGTCATGTAATACTTTGATAGTAGTAAAGTGCAGGAGCAGAAGGACTGTGTCTCTGTGTGGTTAACAGCCTACACTGCAAAACCATGTCCTGCTCATTATGAATTTCATCTTTAGTCTTGATTCACCCTTCTGATGGGGTTTCAGCTCCTAGGATGGAGCATCTCCCTGGTCAAACTATTGGCTGGTAACATCAAAAGAGGGAAACAATGCAATCACACCTCTGGTTCCAGGTGGGTTAAAATTGGTTTCCATACTTGTTAGTATATTATTTTCAATATATTATTTCTTTGCTTTTGCTGTTTCCAGAGTTTATCCTATCCCAAAGCAATAAAGCGTTTTGCTGCCACTGCCAATCCCAGCTGTCTGCTGCTGACAAGAGATGCTGCTGCTGGAGGTGAAGCACCACAGGGTGCTGGAGGCAATGTCCCTGCTGAGAGGCAGCAGAGCTCAGCCCAGGCTGGAGCTTCTTTCTGCTCCTGTCATTCAGTCCAGAGCTGCTGCAGTCCATGAGGAGTTACCTGCTCTTTCCTGACCTGAATGGGGAATGGGGTCCTCTCATCCAATTCCACCCTTCAGTCCAGAAGAGTTGTGCCAACATGTTTCCTGCATCGCAGCACCTCTGTACCTATAGCATCTGGATGTTCTTGTCCATCATCCACCATTTGCTCTCACAGCTTTGGAGCAGGAGTAAGGGAGCTCCTCCACCATGAGCAAGCCTGGCATGACAGAGCTGGCCAGGACATGGCCCCAGGGATTGGTTTCCCACCTGTGAGTAAGGTAGCAGACAAAGCCCAAACAGGCAACAATGCATGGATCAAGCATGCAATGCCCTGCATGATGCTGAGCTGGACAGGTGCCTGGGAAATAGCAGGTAAGGGTTATGAAAAGTTGTGGGGAAAGGGCACAGCTGGAGCACAACCTGCAATGCAGAAGAGAGCACTGCATCACCTCTCAGATGTGGTGACAGATTAATCAGGAGTCACAGAGTGTATTTGTAACCTGCCTGACAACCCAGCTGCACTGCACAGCCTCAGCCCTGCTCAGCTCTTCTTCCACACCTGAAGTGCCAGCATGACGTTAAAGTTCCCATGTTAGAGGCAGGTCTTGCTCTGGGAGGAAAAAACACCCGAGCAAAGACTTTGGAAGGGGCAGACAGCAGAGCTACACACTCCTGGGTCTGCAGGGGAATGAGAACTCTTGTGGTACCTCCAGCTGTGATGGGGGAAGTATTTCAGGGAAGCTGTTGACTTTCCAATTTGCCTTGCTAAATTTCTGCATCACCCCTTACCTGCTGCACTTGTTGGCATTCAAGGTTTCCTTCTGGAGGCCACATGTGAGCAGGTGGATGGACACCTCAGTCTTGCCCTTCCAAACTCTGAAGGCTCAGACAGAATTTCCATCCATTCAGTGTCTGCTGCATATTGCTTGAAAGAAACAGCTGGTGACTTTTTATTTAGAACTACATATCCAGCTTAAATGGCAGAGAAGACAGAAAATGTAGAGACTGCCAGCTTCTCCCTCCAGTTCTCTCGGAGAGGCTTTGGGGGGTGTTGGATGCCGACATCCTGACTCACCTCACTGGATTTCAGGATAGTGAAGCTGCAAGTGGAGAGACACATGGGAAAAACAATCTCTTTCCACCTGCTGGGATGAAGCCTTTTGGTCCTCTTCAGCCCGTGGCCCTCAGATTTACCCGTAGATAAACCCTGCAAATTATTTTTAGCTATTTGTACCTGTCCTGTGGACAAGCAGTGCTTTCTAGGGACAGAAATAGAACATTCATTCTTCCCACCCCACTTCCACTGCAATTTATCCCATTGACCTGGACTTGTTTACTTGTGAAATGCTTCTCTTTCATTCATGAAGTAAGCTTTTCAGGCTGGATATTTTTGTGCATACCTTCAGCCTCTCAAATCCATTGACTTTTTTTTTTTAAGGTAAGGAAATGAAGTACAATAAGCCAAGCTGTCCGTGGGATGTGTCACATGCAGAGTTAAAACCCAGCTTTTATTACCAGAGACAGCAGATAGGGAAGAGTCTTCCTAGGCATTGAACTTAATATGGAATGTTCTTGATGTCATTTATTATTATCATCTGGGCTTCTTCAGCTTTGGGAGAATAATAGAGCATTAAAAAAAAACAAACCATAAAAAACCCCGAAACAACTTCATATTTTTAAAAGGTGTTTTTATATATAGATAGATAAAGATAGCTCATTCTGATTCATCTGCTAAAAAACTGTTGCTGTTCCTTGTTTGGTTGGCTTTTCAAGCAGAAATCAATAGGCAAGAGGAATGCCAGGAGTGGGAATGCTGGATAAGCCTACATTTCACAACCTCTTGTCATGCTGAAGGGTCGCTGACAAAACTTTGGAACAGGCCTGGAATTTGCTTGGAAATGAAGTTGCTGCTCCTGGTGTAGTGCAGGGAGGCAGGGAAGAGCATCCAACCCCTGCAGGGCCACATGAAGGTCTGGGTAACTCAGTGGTGGGAAGGCTGATGAGACCAGGACATGATCTGCTCAGCCCCCACAAGCTATCATGTGGATGTGGATGTGGATACCATTCTGCACAGCTCAAATCTGAATGGCTTGAAGAAGTCCTGTCACAGCCACTTTGCCTTGTGCCAAGTGAGGGAATAAATCTTTGTGCTGCTCACTCTGCTGGAGAGGCACAGTGTCATTTTTGGTGGGGTTCAGGGTACAGTGGCAGCAGCCAGAACAGAAGAGAGACACAAACAAACCTTAAGACTGAAAACTGACCCTTGGACAGTCAGAAGTCTCACCCAAAAACACAGATGGACATATTGCTGCTGGAGCTGGTTATGTTCTCGGCCAACTTCTGGGTGGCTCTCAGCCAGGGAGAGAGCCAAAGCCTCCTGTGCCATCACACACTTCACAGCAGTGAACTCCTACACTGCTCTCCACCCCTCCAGCTCAGTTTACACCCAATAGTTGTTCATAGAATCATAGAATCAGCTGGGTTGGAAGGAACCTCTGAGATCATCAAGTCCAACCCACTGTGGTTACCAGCCCATGGCACTGAGTGCCACATCCAGTCGCTTTTTAAATATCTCCAGGGATGGAGAATCCACTACTTCCCAGGGCAGCCCATTCCAATGCCTGATCACCCTCTCGGTAAAGAAATTCTTTCTAATATCCAACCTAAACCTCCCCCGGCACAACTTGAGACCCTGCTCTCTTGTCTTGTTGAGAGTTGCCTGGGAAAAGAGCCCAACCCCCCCCTGGCTCCAACCTCCTTTCAGGGAGTTGTAGAGAGTGATGAGGTCTCCCCTGAGCCTCCTCTTCTCCAGCCTGAACACCCCCAGCTCCCTCAGCCTCTCCTCATAGGATCTGTGCTCGAGTCCCTTCACCAGCCTGGTTGCCCTCCTTTGGACCTGCTCCAGCACCTCAATCTCCTTCCTGAACTGAGGGGCCCAGAGCTGGACACAGGACTCAAGGTGTGGCCTCACCAGGGCTGAGTACAGGGGCAGAATCCCTTCCTTGGACCTGTTGGCCACACTGTTCCTGATCCAGGACAGGATGCCATTGACCTTCTTGGCTACCTGGGCACACTGCTGGCTCATGTTCAGCTTCCTGGCAATCCAAACTTCCAGGTCCCTCTGTCTGTTGCCACATCCACAGCCTGTTGCCTCCATATCCCTTCAGTTCCACAAAGCAGACCAGGCAGCCAGCAGCTGAGTGGGGAGCAGATCTCAGTCATGGTGCAGGACCTGGGCTGCAGGACTGCCTTGGGCTTCACCTGCTGCAGAAACCCTGGGATCTGGGCCCAGTTACAGACAAGAAACCAAACTGTCTGCTCAGGGCATCACTTGAAATGTGTCTGAGTGGTTTTCCCAGCTCTGCATGGAAAGCAACATTATCAAAGCCCTGACCCAGTGATCAGTTTGATCCTGCCTGTATGAAAATAAAACCACCAGTGATGTGACTGGGATGACATGGAGAGTAAGCCATAAAATTCAAATACTAAAAAAATTGCTGAAACAAACACTGAACATCCATCATGAGGGACAAGGTCTTTCTTGACCCACCAAAATGTTATTTGGTTTTGTTCCCAGGGGCCAAAACACTGTTCTTCTGCATGAGCTACATGTGTCATTGGATACGTGTGTATCCCCAGATTTAATTTGTCCAATTGCATTAGGACAAGTGGCTAATTCTGAAATTTATTTTGCTCCCATAATCAACCCCTCTGCCAAATGGCATTTGGGTGGAATTGTGGAGTTGTGATTTTTATTTAAAGTGATTTATTGAAATCATTAGCAATGTTGCCTAAGTGGAATCCATGGCAATCCTTTTAATCTTCCCCCTTCCCCATCACTGCGAATGCAAACACTTTTTTTAATAACAGAGCTTGAAATATAAGGTTATTAAAATCCACACTTTTATATTTCTCCATGCTCTCTCCCTCTGTAATGGGATAGAAACTGTAATGGTGGAAATAAAGCCTCCCTTTCAGGCAAGAGATGCAGAGGGTGTATAATGAACAATTAAAGCATCCATACAGTCATTGTGAATTGACATGGGTGTTAATGAAAATGAAAGAGGCCAACTTTACTTTCACAGCAAAAGGTGGACAGGGTTGTTTGTAAGCCCCTTTAATGATGCTTCATCCTCCAACGTGCTGATTCACAGCCAGGTGTTTCCCAGAGAGCCAGGTGGGAGGTGTAGGAGACAGGGTTGTGCCAGCTGTGCCAGCTGTGCTTAAAGCTCCTGGCCATGAGAAGCAGGACAGGAGCCACCAGCACCCATGCAGCTGAACTGCCAGGCAGGCTCTGCAAGGGGTTCCCATCCATTTCCATGCATCTCCATGCTCAAAGGCAGGGAGGCTCTGACAGCCCCAGCTCAGTGGGTGCACAGGCTCAGAAATGGCCAAGCACTGCAGCTGCTTTGCCCAGCACTTGCAAAGGAGTAGGGAGAAGAAGGTAATAGCCAGGTCTCAGTACATTCTCTCTTCATTTTTAAATGAGAAGGAAAAAAAAAAACAAAAACAAAAACAAAAAACAAACAGTGGGCTGATGGCATAGCAGGGAAGGAAAGGGCTGTTGTCACCTGGGGTTTATAAGTGGGGAAGTTGTCTCCCACCCTCACACATGTTTAGCCATTCATTTGTCCAGTTCTCACTGCCTGTGCTGAATTCCTCTACTTTGGTTATTTTGACCCATGTAATACAGGGCAGAGATCCTCACCCATCTTCCCAGAGACTCCAGACCGGGTATGATTAAAGGTCTTGAAGTTTGTGTGGACCTTGAGATGTCCAAAACTAGAACATCCCCTTTTGCCCTCAGTTCCTCTGATTATCCCTCCCCCAGGCACTCATTCCTTTGTAAACACTTTGCCCTAAATCCCTCAGCACCATCCCTTTCTGGGAATGAAAGGGGCAGTGTGGTAGGAGCCCACCTGGGGTGGTCACATCCAGAGCCAGGCACAGGGATGGCTTATCCTGGACAAGATGCTTTCCCCTCCCCTCTGATTGATGCACTGGTGCCATGGCAACTGCTAACACCAAACAGCTGCTGTGAAAATACAGCTTCAGAGCAGCTTCAGTCTCCAAGGACCAGTGGCCATGTCCCAGGGGTTGTCCTCTTTTCCTGTCCTGTCCTCTCCTCTTAGCCAAAGGATGTGCCTCTGGACTGGGACAAAGACAGAGTGTATGGTGGTAACCCTGCACAGAGCCCAAAACTTACCTTGCATGGCAAAGTTCTCATATAAAACAATCTTGCCACATTTTCCTTCTTGGAAGGATAAAATCTGGCATGGCAGGACTCAGAGTCTGAGAGAGGAGCTGTTTGCCCTTAGTTACTGCCCTCACCCCCAAAGCATCCTCACAGCTTTATGCTCCAGAAACGGAGGAGCAGCTTCCACCCCAGCATCACAATCCTGGGGCAGGGGGACACCAGGACATGTCCCTTTGTAGGACGTGTCTCCAAGCAGCTGCCCTTCACCTACCTGATGTGTATCCGTGAGCAGTCACAGCTCTGTCACTTGTGTGGAGAAATTTTAGGAGCCCATAAAATGGTCCTGGGGGACAGACATCATCGTGACCTGATGGATGCATACTTCAGGAGGGGCAGAAAAGCTTTTACTTCCACATTTTCTTTGCTCCTGGGCTGTTCAACGTGTCCATCACCTACCTGAGCTGTAGTGATTTTGTTGAAAGGGAAAGAAGTTGCCATTTTATTCTATGCCCTTCCAACCCTAGGCAGCTGACAGGATTGCTGCTGGCTGGTAACACATACACAGAAAGTTAATCTTTTGCTATTATTTTTCAGAAGCTCTATTTGGCTGCATTCAGGCCTAATGTGATGATTTCCTTGCCCTCAAGACAGCTATTTCTTACACAGGGAAACTGCACACACATAAAAAACTTGATGTGAAATATGGAGCTGTGATTTATTTTCACCTCCAAATATAGAAAGACAATTTCCCCCTCTCCAAGACCTCCTCTTCCTCCTCTTTAAATAAATCCCAGCGCTTTCAAGCTAAATCAACACCTCAGTGAAATACCCTCAAGAGGGATGAGGAGAGGTGTTTGTAGGGAACCCGGACCTATTTAAACCCCATCATCAAGGTGACCAAGGACCGGCTGGCACATACCAGTTTACACAGACACCTAACCAGGGAGGAGAGGGAGCTCAGCCCCAGACCCTCCGGGCTTTCTGCAAACCAGGCATCCCGCTGACGCCAGAACTTCGCAGGGGGAAGGCTGGGGAGGGAACCGGGTCTGCGGGGAGGCATCGCTCATCCGGGATGCCGGCAGTGGGATCGCTGATGTCCGCCCTCCTCCCGGCAGCGCCCGCGATTTGATTCCCCTCTGCCAGCAGCTCCCAGACAAAGGCTGTGGCTCAGCCGGGCTGCTCCCCGGCTTCCCCTCCACTCCAGCCAGATCCAGGAGCCGGATCAAGTCACGTCTTTTGGCATCGAAAGGATTTACACCCCGGGGAGCCGCGGCGGGGGCTGAGCCCACGCTCCCGCCTCATCGCCGGCTTGGGAGTTGCGGAGCTGACCTCCCGGCTGTTAATCCCCCTCAGAGCCATCGGGGCTGAGGAGTGATGGGAGACGGGGGGGGAGGAGAGGCCACAGGGAGGGGACACAGGCACGCACACCCCGCGGGAGGCACCCCGTGGGCTGCTGGTTGCGAGGAGGTCCGTAGGGAGCCGAGCGATGAATAAAACAATCCGGAGCATCAGCCGAGTGGATCGGTTCGCTTGCAAAAGTCCTTAAGGTAAAACCTGAGAGTGTTCGCTCCCGGGCTGGGCTGCCCGTCGGAGCCCCGCTGCCCTCTGCTCATCTTCTCTGACTGTGATTTTCTTTTTAAAGGAATCGCTCGGGAGATGCCGGCAAAAGAAGTTGCTGAAAGCCAGGCTGGGATCTGTGTGCTGCGGGCTCAGTGACACACCGGGAGCAGCTGAACTTTGTGGGGTTTGAATGTATATTTCTCCTCTGCAAACGATTCGGGCACCGTCACGGGGAGAGTGACGGCTCCGCACACCTCGCACACCAGCCCGAGTCCAAGGGACAACAAGAACAGGGGAATTTCTGTCTCTCCAAGGACCATCACCTGTGAAAAGAAGCTGGAGAAAAGCAATTTATCTTTCTTTTCCAGATGACTGAAAATACCTGCAGGATCCTGTCTCTCCAGCTTTCATCAGAGAGTAGCATCAGGGACAGATGGCTGAGGAACAAAAATGATACTAGTCAAAACCATTCCAGCACCTACTTTTTCCCAAGGAACTTCATGCCCATAGGGGTTTGCTGCAGGCATTTCCAGGGGTGAGGACCGATGGACCACAGATACATCCCTACTGGATCATGTAAGAATTTGCAAAACCTACCCCAGCAAGACCTCTGCCGAGTTTGCAGCACACAGTTTGGAACAAGCACAGCAATTCTTGCCTGTTTCTCTCCCTTTTAAATCTCTTCAGCTTGGAGATCTCTTTCCTTATTGCAATTATGATTATTTGCAACATCAGTGCCATCAAAGATTGGAGCACTTTCCTCTCCCAGATCCTGCCCAGTGTTAACAAGACTCTGAATTTGGTACAGCAAGTGGAAGCCACCACCAGCTCCATGGTAAGTGTGCTCCAGGACCCAGAGCAGGACAATTACCTGTCCAACAGCCAGCCCATGAACTCCAGCAACATCACAGCTGGTCTGGACCACTTGTTCCAGTACTCTTACTCAGACAATGACCAGCTCTACAAGGAGTACAAACCCCCTCCTCGAGACGCCATTCCGCTGCCCAAGGCTGTTCTCTACCTTCTCATGGCAGCCCTGGTGGTGGTGGCAGTGGCATATGCCATTGTTGGGCATCTCATTAAAGACCTCTTCCACGACTTCATAGGTGAGTGCAGGCATCACGCGTTGTGTGCGTGGGGTCAAAAAGAGCCTGGTGCAAAGCCTGGGGTTGCTGGATGGTGTCTGTCTTCACTTTGGGTGGGTTTGGGGTGAAAACCTCAACCCTTTCACATTTACAGGAGTGTTAATTCATATGATGTGCTGGGTTGTCCAAACAGCTGTACAGTGACCATCTTCCCAGGGAAAATCCTGGGATTTAGCCCCCTTCCTAAAGCAGAGAGGGCTGTGCATGTATCAATGAATGTGTACAAGTGTACGTCTGTGCTGCAGAACAGTTAGAAAAGCCATTGACCATTTTCAGCTGAGCTTCCCTTAGAGATCTCCAGAAGGAAAAGTTTCATGGCAACAGATACCTGAGCACAGGATAACAACCCACAAATGCATTATGAAAGAAAATCCCTTATAAGGCACCTACGACCCCTATGAAACTCAGGTCAGCAGTCTGTGTCCCTTGCACAGCACCTTGCACAACCATCCCAGGCTGCTGCAGCAAACCTGTGAAATGACAACTCAAAGAGTGCATTCGTAAGGGAACTGGGTCCCCAGCCCTTTCATTTCACCCTGTAGCTGCTGAACGAGGTCTCTCATCATCAGGGAGGAGGCTCAAACACTCTGCTGGCTGCAGCCACTGTGGGCAGGCACAGGTGAAGCAGAGGCATCTGGTTGCTTAGGACAAGCCCCCAGTGGTACTTTTGCTGTTGGCACTGTAATTTGTAAGGCTGGTGGTGCCAGAGAGTGTGAATGTGCCCAATTCCCTTCTGAATCCCCAGTACCTCTGGCCCCCACACTCTGGCAGCCAGCTTGCCTTGTCCTTTTGTGTGACAGAGTCCTGGTGCGGGCAGCTGGTGGCAATTTTACAGCTTTGACAGAGGGATGGGAGGAATTCACAGAGAGATTGAAGTTCCTGGCTTGTACTGATGTGCATACCCCTCCTGCACTCTGAGGTAGTGATGGACTCTGCAGGGGACTGGGACTGAAATCCTGCTCACCCCTTGCTCCAAGCCTGCCCCTTCTGCAGGGAGGAAGATCACACTCACCTGGAGCAAAATCCACATTTTCATTCATGAGTCCACTTTATTCCCCTTCTCTCAGGACACAGGAGACACTCACCAGCCAAAACTCTGGCTGATGCCTTCGGGATGGGCAGCACCCGTGCCTTGATGATGGGAGGGAAAGCCAAGTCCCTCAGGCAGGGGCCAGCAGGTCTGGGACATGGCTATTTGAGGAGGAGGTATCTGGGACAAGGAGAGTCAAACCTCCTGGCAGGGAGCAGCACTCATGGTCTCACCTGAGGCTCAGCCAGGATAGCAGCAGGGAGCTGCTGCTGAGGAGTCTTTCTTCACCTCAGCTGGAGGGGAACAGATACTGTCTTAAAGTGTTAAATATAACACTTAATCAGCAGCTTGCTGAGGCTGTAATGTCTCCTGGCTCTGCTGCTCAGCTGATCTTACGTTGCCTTCTCAACAAAGGTAGGCAGCAGGACAGCACCTAAAAATATACAAGCACCTGCCCTGAGATACTCAAAGAGGTCAGAGCAGGTCAGAAAGCCTCCTGAGCTGGCAGCCAGTCCATCCACACTATCCCCACAAAGCAGACACCCCTGCCTGATATCTGGGGTCCCTGAGATCACGGATGCTGGTGCTCAAAACCAGCCCTTAAGTGGGTACAGCAAAGCAGAGCAAAAAATCCTCACAAATGTCCCTGCCTGCCCTGGTCAGGGAGAGCCCCTGAAGCTGGGGTCAGAGGTGCCCGTGCCCCTGCCATGCCCTTCCCAGCTCTGCATCCACACTACATGGTGACTCCAGGCAGCTTTTGCTTCTGCCCCAGTGTGGGACAGGGTCAGAGGGGTGTCCCTTCCATCTCAAAGCCCTTTGCAAAAGCCCTTTTGTGGATGTCACAAAGCTGGACAGAAGAGGGAAGAGCCCTGGGATCTGGCTCCTTTCTGCTGCTTTGGAAGAAGCCATTTCCCAGATTAATTCCCTTGTTGAGGGCAGAGCTCTGTCTGGAGGTGACAGCTCTCCAAGTTAGGATCAGAAACATAGAGATTAGCTTCTTTCCATCCAGATAGAGAGGAGCAAGCATTTCCCAGACTCCAGCAGCACCCCTCAGTTCCTGAGGCTGTCTCCAGCCCATCCTATTTAGCACTCCATGCCCATCTTCACATCATTTATACACTTAAAATGAGCCACTCCTCGGAGGAGAGAGGAAGAGACTGTGTTTGTAAACACTGCCAAGCAGCAACCTTTAGAGAGAAGGTCTCATTTGAATGGGTTTGCATAAAATGACTTTGGGGACAGGACACAGAGACTGAGGGATAGTAAAGAAGAAGCTGCTCTCCTAGTTGCTTTAACACAATTCCTGGATTTATACACTCAGCAGCAGCTCCAACCTCCATTATCAGCATTTCTGTGCTAATCATATTTAGAAGGATACAGAGGGAGATGGAAATAAGATGCCAAAGGGCTGGAGCCTGTTACAGGGAGATTAAAGTGCGAATAGTTAATCGCTGCTTTAAACAGTCACTTGGAGACATCAGGGATGATTTGGACTCCTCAGTAACAGCTTTTAGGACATTGCTGGGGGAGTCAAGGTATCATCCAGCCCCATATGCTCACAGGGAACATGAAAAGCAAGCACTGAGCTGGGTTTGGGTTGGCAGAGGGTCTCCCAGGATACTGCTGAGCTCTTGCCCTGTGAAATCTGAGCAGGTATTTCAGACACTGACACTTCTCTCATAGCCACTTCCTAAAAATTCAATTAGGGTTCATCCAGGCATCCCTGAGGGGAGGTGAATGCTTCTGTGATGCCCAGTGGGGTGGGAAGGAGCACAAAATGGGAGACTGCATCAGAGAAGGAGAGGAGAGGAGAGGAGAGGAGAGGAGAGGAGAGGAGAGGAGAGGAGAGGAGAGGAGAGGAGAGGAGAGGAGAGGAGAGGAGAGGAGAGGAGAGGAGAGGAGAGGAGAGGAGAGGAGAGGAGAGGAGAGGAGAGGAGAGGAGAGGAGAGGAGAGGAGAGGAGAGGAGAGGAGAGGAGAGGAGAGGAGAGGAGAGGAGAGGAGAGGAGAGGAGAGGAGAGGAGAGGAGAGGAGAGGAGAGGAGAGGAGAGGAGAGGAGAGGAGAGGAGAGTTCTCCTTGTATGGGATGGGGATCCTGGCTGTCCTCATCATCCAGAACACATGGACATGGATTAAAGGGCTCTGAAAGAGCCTGTGTTCACCTCTTCCTGAAGAGACCTGGCCAAGGAAAGCTCAGTAAACCCTAATTTCTCTCTGGTCCCTTCACACTTGCTCTGAGCTGATGAAATCTCACGTTTGCGACTTTTCCAAAACTCATCAAGCAGCTCCACTGGGGATGTGGATGGAAGCCCCGAGGTGGAAGGACCGGAGTGTGGATCAGATCCAGACACCAGTTAAGGCAAACTGGGTCGAAGCATTTGGAAAGCAGTTTAACTGGGGAGCGCTGGGGAGCTGCCGGGGACGGCGCTGCGACGGAGCACTGGCTTAGCAAATGACAAGGCTGTCACCAACGTAGGAAGCACCTAATTACTGCAATCCTGGGGAACCAGCCCGCCCTCCCGCCTCCGTCCCCAGCAGTTCGCTGAATATCGCCTTTATTTAAACACACACCAAAAAAAAAAAAAAAAAAAAAAAAAAAAAGGGTGTGGGGAAAAAAGTTTCATTTGAAACAAAGCTGTTGCCGTGGAGACTGTGGCACGCGTGGTTCCCGGGAAAGCATCTCAGTGCCTAGACTTGGACAGGGAAGGTCTGCGGGGAAGCTGGTGCTTTGCAGGGTGACCTTTGCTGGTGTCACACGGTTCAGGCCAGGTCTCTGAGCTGCTGATCTCCGGAGGAGACCTTGAGGAAACTTCTCCTTCAGGAATGAGCCAAAGGCAGACAGGGTTAAGGCAGGGCAGGCTCGCTGATGCCAGCAGGACTGTGCTGGTGGGTGGCTTGGGGACTGCTCAAAACCCTAAGCCAGTCTCAGAGCAGGGTCTTTTCTTTGCCCTTTTGACCCACCAGCTGTATTTTTATTTTTCAGCCTTATCTCCACACAGCACATTTCAGGCTTCTTTAGGAAAATGTCTCCTTGAACAAAGAAAGCTGTGCAATAATGTAGCATTGCTGGAAATAGCTGCCAGGGACTGGGGATCTGCTTCTAATTGCTCCCACACAGAACCACGAGGATCGTAGGGTAATTCAGCCCATGGCAGGGGTTGCAGATTGTGTCCCAGGCCCATCAGAGGGGAGTTACATCTTCTTCTGGGGCTCTGTTTTGAGGATGATTCATTTGCCTCCTAAAGTTATGAGAAGAGACAGTGTCAGGTTCCTTTCTGTTCCCCCACCTTGGTGCTAACCTACCTCTGACACTGCCTCAGTTTCCCTTTCAGTGCATAAGAGTGCATTAGGATTTCCTTAGCTGCTATTCTGGGGGTGCTAATGTCTAACAGCAGCTGCTGCAGAATGGCTTTCAGGGGATTAATTCCCAGTCCCAGATACTGCAACAGCAGGCAGATGCTTCCTCCCCACATCTGCCTTGGCATTGCCCTGGCTGTGGCTGTCAGCCAGACAAGTGGCCACACTGGGCTGGCCCTGAGAACAGCAGGCAGAGGTGGCCCCATTCTAGGAGGGCTGCTTTCACTGCCAAAACTTTGAACCTCAAATCCCAAGCAGGATAGGGAACAGTCGTGGCTGGCCTAGAGAATGCACCATCCCACAGCAGCATTTCCATTCCTGCCATCACATGGTCCAGCAATGGGCTGCATCGAATCCCTGGGGGGAGGAGAGTGTCTTTCTGCTTCTCTGCAAGGGCTGATCTTCCTCAGGTTCCTCACCTCTGCTGTCTTCTCTTTGCCTCTGTGATGAATGCCTAAGGCTGGAAAATGTGGAGACCAATTAACCACCCACAGGAGCATCCCTGCCTCCCACGTACCACACCTGCCCTGCGGGTGGGTCTGGGATCAAGTGCAGGTTTGTCCCAGGGCTATACTGGCACAGAGAAGCCATTTTTTTAAGAGAATATAGTGATTAATTGAATGCTTTTCACATGTCACCCCCTTTCCCCACCAGACCCTTCAAGCAGGTGACAGCTCTGCAGAGGGACCATGTCCTTACCTGTCAATTGACTGCTCAGGGTGCAGGACAGTTTTGAATCACCCCAAAACTTCTGCATAACAGGCTTCAATAGCAAAGTAATTCAGAAATACATGAATCTGTGAGAAAAGGGGGATTTCTTGCTAACAAATTACTACTGCCAGAGGCAGGCAGAGATTTTCCAGCAGAGAAAACTTGGGCCATATCTGCTGATTTTGGTAATGAACAAGCAGAGTCTGTCCTGCAAATGCGACAGATTCAGTGTGCTGCCGGTGTCCAGCTGTGACTGCTGCATCGTGTCAAACCCAAGCAGGACACCCTTGAACTCATGTCCTTCAGCAGTGCTGTGGCCAGAGCTGGTCCTGCCTTGCTGCAAAGTACAAGGTGATCACTGAGTCAGGACCTTTTTCAAACAAGGAGGTCTTCTGCTTCCACTGCTGGGAAAAGGGCTTTTTTTAGCAGCTGTTTTCACACTCAGCTCCATTTAAAGTAGATAAAGCTTGAGCATGAGTTTGTTTTTTCATCTAACACGTTTTCCCTTCCGTTGCTTGTTTCCATCTCTGCAGGGAGTGTGAATGTCTCACTGGGCTGCATTTAAATTTTAGCCCTTTCTCCCACCTCTTTCTGCTCTTCTGTCAGGGACATCTTTTTTCCAGTGGCTGAAGTGTCTCACAGACATCCTGCACCAATGACTACTGGGATTCCAATGACACATGGGATGGAGCATCCTGTGCCCCCCTGCACAATGACAGGCTGCTGGAGGCTGAAGCTGCTCCCCTGTGTGCACTGTGAGGGGGTTCTGAGCAAGGATCATCCCTGAGGGGTAAAACAACTGATGAAATCTGGTCAGCCCCAAACTTTTTTTCTGCCCCCCAAACCTCAGCGCATCCCAAGGGTCCAGCTTGTAGAGATGCTGTCAAAGACTCAGGTAGAACCATGGAGGTGCAGAGGTACTTTGTGCCACATCACTGCTATTTAGGGAGATATTCCACAGCTCCTGATTTCCCCGGTCTGTCCTACCTCCTCTCCCCAGCTGCTCTGGATCAATCATTTCATACCCATCTCACCCCATCTCAGCACTTCCCACCTTGTCTTTCACCCTGCAGGACCCCAGCAGCACCTGGTGGGTAGGGAGAAGTGTCTCTGGGTCAGATGCTGCTTCCAAAGCCTGGCTGAGAAAGTCACTTTGTCCTTCTCTCTTATTTGAGGCATTCAAACACGTCTGTGTGCAATGCCCTGATTTTTCAGCACGTGTTACCAGCTCCTGCCAGGGGCTGGGAAGGGGCAGGCAATGCTTTTCCTTATCTCCAAAGTATGACTATGCTGGATCTAAGGGTGCCACTGCCCTGGGAGCACACAGTGGCAGCCTTGCTCACCCCAGCTCTGCCTTTGGGTGCTCCAGGTCTGCTGGGTGCCCTGGTTCAGCCTGACTTCACTGGAGAGTGTGTGAACCTAAGAGTGGACTTTGCTCCAAAAGAGGATTTAAGTGTCCACTCAATGGCAGCTGTGTCCATTTTCTTTTGCTCATGCAGACCCCCAGCCAGAGAGATGTAAGGGATAGAGAAACACCTCTTGTGGTGGTGAGGGCTTCAGGTGCCCTCAGCCACCTACTCAGGGCTATCCAAGGTTTCTAACATGTAGGTGCTTGACAACTGCAAAGGTCCTTCCTACATCAGAACAAGGTGTAATCGCATCAGGACCAAAGGAGTTGTGAAGGTCCTCTCTCTCTTACCCCTTGTTTCTCCCCAGACACCCCACGGGAGAACCAACCCAGAGGACCCCAGTTTCTCACCTACATACTGAGCAAGCTGGGGAGGAACCAGAGGGAGAAGCTGAGGAGGAGAATGCACTGCTGGGACAGAGCTGGCCAGGGGTGGTTGGCAAGGGCAAACAAAAGCACTGCCATTTTTTTGGTTGTTTCTCCAAGGTCCTGCTGGCGGGAGATTCACCACCAGCTCCACAAGGCCTCACTTCCCTCCTCTGCACATGGCAACATGCTGAAGTTACAGGCCATAAATGGCCACAAATAACGTGTAATTGTGTAATTACTTCACTCCTTACTTACACAGTCAAATCATAAAGGCATCGCAGTAAATACCCTCTAATGACAGCCTAATTACATCTTCCTGCAGATTACCAGATAATTAGATCCAGCAGGCTCCAGAAATAATTCCCAGGGAAGCAGTGGTTCAGATTAGCCTCTACAATCCAGCCTGCACTTACCCAGGCATTAGACTGCAGCAGCCTCACGCAAGGCACCTTCTGGGCAGGGGTCCTGGCTGGACATGTCCCCTCTGGTGACAATGCCCCATCACCTCTTTTCCCCTGGAAACAGCTTTTGCTGAGCTGGACCATCACTCCCCACAAACACCCATCCTCTGCATTGCTGCTGGGCCCAGCTCTTGCTTCCTTGCTGCCTAAAAATGCCCCCAAGGGTTTGTTTCTTGGCCACCAAATGCCACATCCTCCTGCTCAGGCACGCGAAGTTGTGGTCTTGGCTTCCCATTGCTTCACCTGATGGCTCCTGGGATATCTGGGGAGCTGTCACCTCTATTTTTTGCAGGTTATTCCCCTTTTTCCATGCCAGACCAGTCCCTGCTCCCACTGGATTTTTATGGCTGACGTCAAGGAGAACAAGATGAGAACTTTAATGGTATTTGCAGGGGGCAATCTCGTTATTGCTTTCCAGAGCCTCCTCATGCCAAGCAGCAGCACAGGGGCTGGCAGAAGCCTGGGAGGTCTTGGAAGTTGGAGGGGAGGGGGTCTGGTGGTGTGGACCCAACTTCAGGCTTCAGGGTCAGTCCAGAAAGCAGCTGATGGAGTGTTTGGATTTTCTAAATCCAGGAAATCCAAGCAAAATGGAGGCTGGAAAGGAAAAAAATACCTAAAAGAGCCCCCCTAAATCAGCCCCCTGGCTGATTTCCTCAGGGAAGGGTTGTGATGCCCAGGCTCTGGTTGGGCTCTGGCTCAGGGCAGAGCAGGGGCTCCCTCAAAGCCCTTGGACCACATTTTTGCTGAGTTCCCCAACCAGTCTTACCCACACTGTGGTACTTGTGGGGACTATGATGGCTCTTCTCCTGCCCTTCCCATCACACAGCCAGCAGGCCCTGCTGGTTTGGTGACAGAGTTGAACCAAAAAGGAAAAAAACAAGAAAAAACAGTCACTCTCTGGACATGCTACCCGAGCCTGGTGTGGTGGGAGCTCTCTGCTCCTTGAAACCTGTACCCATGTCCAGACAGCCCATGAACAAGGGCTCTGCTCCCTGCCCCATCCTAGTGGTGGGGGAGACACCCACCCTGGCTCTGTGGCTTCAGCATCACCCCAAAAGCCATGCCCCTCACCTTTGGCCAAATTACTTTAGGCTGGACTAGAAAGCCAAATATTGCATTGCAGAAATGACAAAACTTCTGGGTTTTCTTCAAAAAAGAAGGAAAAACTTTGTGGCTTTCAAAAGAGCCCCCAAATTTGACCTACAGCGTGTATATCAAACACAGGGAGGACCACAGGTCTTTCCCATCTCTCCTCCTCACCACTTGATGACCCAATAACACCATTCCTTGATCTCCTTCCACCCCTGGGATGCCACTTTGCCTTTTGCCCTCATTTGCCTTTGCTTCAAAACTTCTTCCCACAGCCCGTGAGGAGGGAAACATCTCTGTGCCATTGCACTTCTCTGCTCCTGCTCCTCCAGGCAGCCTGCCTCCTGCAAAGATCTGCAACTGGAATTCTCCACAGCGAGAGAAAACACTCTGAAATACCCTTTGCCACAAAGGAAAGAAATGTTATTTCTCAAGAGCAACCCATTGGTGAATGAGCAGAGTTCCTCAGAAACAACTGGACCAGGATTGTCCATTTGCCTGCCTCCTCTGAGCTGTCTCTGCCTTATTTTGGGGGCAAGGCTGAAGCAAAGGAGTGCTGCTGCTCCACTACCCACCCCTGGCCCCAGGGGCTCCTCTCCTTTCACCTGGGTTTCTCCAGCTTTGGTTTCCCCATTGCCCACGGCCAGGCATGGCCTCTCACCACACCAAGAGCCAAATTTAAGAAAAAAAACATATTTGGGAAGTGGCAGCCCTTACGTTCAGAGAACAGCAGCCCCTTGTGCTGCAGGGGACATCCCGGTCACACTTCTATCCAGCAGGGACCACTGTGTTTTGGAGAGGGATCAGCCCCCCCCAGGGCAGTGAGAGTGATTGGGTCAGCTCAGGATTCTGCAGCTCTGGTCACCTGCCAGAAGCAGAGCCCCAGATCTGCCCCAGGAGGGTTTGAAGCCCTGTGCCCAGCCTCTTTTGGATGTCACACAGTCTTTTAATTATCCCCTCCATTTCTTACAGCAAAATCACACTGTAGGAAATCCTTTGCTTTCCCAAGCTGGAGAGCCAAGATGCACACTTTGCTTCAGAGAAACTTCATTTTCATTTGGGGGGATTAGCATGGTGATTTCATTTGCCTAAGCTGGGAAGGCATCCAGAAACCAACAGCCTGAAAAACAGCCCAGAGCTGGGAAAAGCAGAGACCCTGATACTGGGGAAGTGGAAGGGGACAGAGAGGGGAGGGGTGGCCGAGGGACCCTCCCAGGGGGTTGGGGAACACCTGGAGTAAGGAGTAGGGTGTAGTGCTGGACAGCCAGAGGTAATCAGGGCCTCGTTTTGTGCTTTTCTCTCCTCCAGACTGGATCTTCGGCCCCAACCCGGATGACAACAGCAACAAGAGTGACATCAACTGCATCAGCAACAGCGTCAATGAGATGAGCGCCATGCCCGAGGCCCCGCAGCGCCGGGACCGCCACCTCCAGGACGTGGTCATTGCCATCGGCGAGACCTCCCACCTCCCACGGCAGACGTGACCGGAGTGGTGACCGGCGGGATGAAGCAGGGGGATGGAGCGGAGAGATGGAGCAGAGGGATGGAGCAGCGGGACGGAGCTGCAGCCGCCTTGCAGGACTGTGCGGAGAGAGGAAGGGATGGGCAGGGCCAGCACCGAGGAGCAAAACCCTCCCTCACCCTGGATTTGCTGATCTCTAAGGACTTTGCCGGGGTGGGTGGCATCACCTCTCCTCCCAGGACCGCCAGACTTACCCTGACATCTGCCCCTGGGTTTGTGACTTCCCTTTTTCCTTTGTGGAAAAAAAAAAAAAATCAAATACAAAATACACCCACCAAACAAAGCTCTCAAGAGAAACCAGCCAGAGAGGACCCAGGCAGTCCTTCAGCACTTAGATCTCCTGTGCATGGGGTTCGGGGTGGGGGATGGTGTGGAAATAGTGAAAGTGAAGGAGGTGAAGTGGTTGCTTGAGAACTTGAGAAATGGAGATGTGTGTTTCTGGGGACAGACCCAGGACACAGCAGGGAGCTGTGGTTGCAGCCAGGGGCTGCAGCAAGGCACTGAAAGGTCAGCAGGGAACAAATCCAGCAAGCTACATGGGCCAACTCTCCTCCCCTTAGTTTTGCCTTAAAAAAAAAAAAAAAAAAAAAAAAAAAAAAAAAAAGACTGTACTGATGCCCAACCTTGCCAGGAAAGGGCAGCTGGTCAGGACTTCAGGCTCTGAGTTCAAGGAAATGACCCCTGCTCTTCCCAGCCTGAGGTACCCAGCACACCCCTAACAGCAGGGTTCAGAGCATCATTTTCTCCTCCTGAAAGCTGCAAGGGGAAATGGATGTGTTTCCAACCTCCTGCTCTGATGGCTTTTAACAAGAGCCATTACCAGTGGTTCCATACTGGGGCTTTTTCAGCTCTGCAGGAAGCAAAGACAGTAGCACAGTATTGCAAACCCAACCCCCCCCCAGCAATTAACCATTTCCAATTAGATAACTTCATAGCTGCCACCAGCATTTTTCTCCCCCCCACCCCCCTTTTTTTTTATATATATATATTTTTTGGCCCTGGGTTTCTAACGTGGCTGCTCTGGCAGTTGCCTGAAGGCTTCTGCATTAGGGATGTCTACGGGACCCCAGAAACGATGCCACAGCAGCACAGGGGTGCTGGGGGTGACCCCAAATCTGTCAGCCCCTGTGAGCAGGGTTGCAGCTCTGGGGCTGGCTGTGGGCTGGGGAAACTGGAGAGGTCCCATTTCCTGGGAAACAGGAGATTTCATGGAGTGGAGGGGGTTGGTTTCCTTGCTCCCGTTGCCTTTTCAATATCCAGAGGCATCAGGGTCACTCAGGTTCCCCAGACACTGCTGCAGAGCCATGGTGGGACCATGTGTCCAGCACAGTTGCTGCTCTCAGAAGGATCAGTCCCTGCCATGGGGAAATGCCACTCATGTCCCCCTGTGGCTGGAGGCAACAGCCTATGGAAGCTCTTCTGCATCAGGGACCCATTCATTGCCCACCAGCTGCTGGAAATAAAGTGGGGGCTTCCCTGAAGCTGGACGCAGCCACCTCCACTCCAGTCAGGTTCTTGCTCCCTTACCAAGACATCTTGTGTCTCCATGACACGGTTTGGCCATGGGGAGCTGCCCCTCCACCAAGCAGCAGCGGCTGTCACCCTCTTCAGACTGCTGTCCTACGAGCAGGAGAAGGAAAGGAGCCAAGCTCCCTCCTGTGGCCATCAGGCTGCTCAAATCAGGGAAGGGTCCAGGGACGAAACACCCTGGATCTGCTCCACTCTCTCCTCCTGGAGCCAGGACCCCCCTTTGGAACCCTTCCTTTGCAGGGATGGAAGGATGGATTGTGGTGCTTCGACCGACCTATTCCCGGGGTAACATCACGGCCGTGTGCATGGGAAGGAGCCACCAAAGGTCTCCAGGAGCCGCAGGGTCACACCTGGGGCACAGCAGGAACCAGGCAGGCACTGGAGCTGTGCAGACCCTCACGGCTGTAACTGCTTCCTCTGCTGACCCCCTGGAACCTACCACACACCGGGGCAAAACCACAGACAGCAGCAGTTTCTTTTTTTTCCTTCCTTCCTTCCTTCCTTCCTTCCTTCCTTCCTTCCTTCCTTCCTTCCTTCCTTCCTTCCTTCCTTCCTTCCTTCCTTCCTTCCTTCCTTCCTTCCTTCCTTCCTTCCTTCCTTCCTTCCTTCCTTCCTTCCTTCCTTCCTTCCTTCCTTCCTTCCTTCCTTCCTTCCTTCCTTCCTTCCTTCCTTCCTTCCTTCCTTTCCTTCCTTCCTATCTCCCCATCTCCCCATCCTGACCATTATTGCCACCATCTGGTATCTGGTTTCCTCTTCTCCCCTAATTTCCTAATTTGGAGAGGGAGGCAGAGAGCTGTTTGGGGGTTGGTACAATCAGGGCAGCAACCTCTTCTCTTCTCACCCTCCAAGACTCCCACTCTGGGCTGTCCCCCCAACCCTTTCCTTGTCCCTCCAAGCAGGGGACATGGGTCTGTCCATCCAACATCAGGGGCTCAGGGAGAAAGCCCTTGGGAAGAGGTGCCCAGAACTGCTTTACCCAGGGGAGGTTTTGGGGGATGCTGAGACAGAAAGCAGCTGATAAGGGTGCTGGGCTGCTCCCATTGCTCCAGTCCCTGTACCTCTTCCATTCAGAAGGTTGCTCTTTAAGTCCCTCTTTCCTCCCCTAAGCTCCTTAGGGAGCAGGAGTGAGAGATGCCAGTGTTTTTTATAGCAGCCATAATCCCCACTGCTCACACTGTCTGCACCCTACTTGCCCCACGGCTGAGCCTCTGTGACAGGGGCAACTGCCTTGAACCCCTTTGGTTCCCAGCACCACCTCTCCCAGGGCACAAATCCCAAGCTGAAGCTGGTTCTGAGATCAGAATCCCTTCACAGAAGGCATTGGAGGGCCATGAGCATTGCACCCCCTCTCAATCACAGCACTCTCCAGGGACAGACACATTGATGAGAAGCAGAGAAGCTGCCCAGCTTGGTGCCCCCAGTGGGGTGATATCCCCACATCCCTCTGAGAAATGGCCATGCAGCATCAATCCTGGTCAGGCAGCACCTCTGTCTACCCCTGCCCATCCCTGCCCTCCCCTGCCAGCCCTGCTGCCCTCCCAGCTGCCCTGTGATTTCTCCAGTAAGCAGCTCAGCTTTTACATCTCCCCAGCCAAAAGTCCCCCTGACTGTGCACCCTGCCAGGGGAACCCAACATGCCCTTCAACCTTTTAACCTTTCCACCTTTTCAACCTGTTCCTGGTTTTCTGCCCACAGCAGACACAATTCTCTCCAGCCCCCAGGACCAAGGGATCTCAAAGGAGAGGGCAGCATGGAAAATGCTGCCTAAAACCACTCAGGTCCTGTCTGCACCACATTCCCCCTGCTGCAGGTCTGGTTCCTGTTTACCACAGCCTCTGTGTAACACATTTACTTTAATTTTCCCTATAAAAGCCCTGCAAGGAAAACAAAACAAAACAAATTAAAAAAAAAAATAGAGGTGTTCTTCTAGGTCAGGCTATGTGCAAAGACGGTGAAAGCAGATTAATTTCTCAGAAGAGCAATTCCAATTTTAATTCCCCCTCCCACTGGGGACCAAAGCAGGGCTGGCAAACAAGAGGTGGTGACAAGAGCACATGTGGCTTTTGCTGTCACACCCAGGGTGTCCCCAGGTCCCAGCCTTGTATGGGAAGCAGGGGGGAACTCTTATCAAGTGATGGGTCATGCACGTGGGGAGGAGAAGGTGGCACCTCTGCGACCCTGATGGAGGAGGGTGGGTGTCCACCCCCATGGAAAGGGGAAGGGGAGAGCTGTGCCACTGCTCCCTGTCAGCACCCAGTGTCCCAAAGCCCCAGCCCATCCTCACCATCCACCCGTGCTCACACGCCCATGAGGCCCAGAGCAGTCACACTTGTTTTTCACTCCCGAGTGCCAGGAAGCTCTAAAGCCAGAGGATTAATCTCCAAAGCAAAGGCCTGGCCTCCTGCCATCCCAGCAGGGAACAGCCCAGGGAGGCCTTTCCCAAAGGCTCAGCTTGCTCCTGGCTCATGCTCCAGCTTTGTCCCCATGCTCACTCAGCTCCTGACACCAAGAGTGAACTCAGGGGGAGGTCAGGGGGGTGTCCATTGGTGGGGAGGAGGCAGAACGGGACCCTGAGACCACTGCTTGGTGCCTGAGCTGCCCCAGGCACTCAGAGCACCCCCACATCCCCCCTGGTGTGGCTTCTCTGGTGTGTAATAGAGGTTGAGCACAAGCTGCAAACTCTTTCCTCAGAGGATGGGCACTGGGTGAAATCTCTCTGCTTCTGATCTCTCATCATTTCCTCCCATCCTGGAGATTCAAGTTCCTGCTTTGGAGATCTGTAACCAGTGGGAAGGAAAACTTGGAAATCCACTGGAAACACAGGACCCAAGACCCCTCCTCTAGACTGGTTTAACCCACACTGGGAGGTGCTGGCTGTGGGGAGTGCTGGCCAGAGGAGCATCAACAACAGGGAGCATCCTCACCCCAACCCCTGAGGAGAGGGTGGGCAGGGTGTGCCTGGATCCAGCCTGCTCCCCAAGGTTGGCGAGGCACCCCATGCCAGCAAGACCATGGGCTTGTGAGGGGCCATGGGGCTATCAGACCAGTGGACAGAGTGGCTGGCAGAGGGTCTGGATGCCACCTCGCCCCTGACTACAGAGGAGGGACCAGGCTTTTCACCACACGGGAAAAGATTATTTTTGCACTGCCTCCCAACAGAACTAACATAAATAACATAAATGGCTTAAATGGCTGCAGTGCTCAGGGAACAGGCCCTTCTGGAGCTCAGCTGCAAACAGGGAGGGGAAAGCCCAGGGGAGTTTTCAGTAACTAGCAAGGAGAGCTATTAAAGTGTTTTACTGACTCATTAATACAATCTAATCTCTGTGTACATCTAAAAAAAAAAAAAACAAACCCCAAAAAACTAACAGAAAACAAAACGGCCTGCTGGTGTTTTTATTGTAACAGAGGTGGGTGTTTGCTGGCACCAAGGATCCTGCCTACTGTATCTGCTGTTTTTCTTACCTGATACTGGTGTTGAGCAGCCCAAGAGCAGCCCAAGGGCAGCAGCAGGCAGGGCCAGGCAGCGGTGGGGAGAGGCTGCAGAGCGATGCTGTGGACTCTTTCCCACCCATGGGTGCTGTGCACCCCACTGCTGCACTCACGATGGAGATCCCTGAGGTGTTTCCCCAGGGTAGGCTGAGACATGTTGGCTCTGCAAGTGCCTGAGGAAAGCCCAGCGGTGGGTGACCCCTCATCCAGGCATCACAAAAACAGGGGATGGTAGGAAACCTGTGTGGTGTCATCCACACCCCCACCTCCAAGGGCTGGGATTAGGAGGATACTCAGATCTTGGGACTATGGGCAATTTAGGCTCCTGTAAACCAGCCTGAAGTGACCATGCCCAGAGGGTTCCAGCAAAGGCTCTAGGTTTAGAAGAGGAATGGGCTGGGAATTTTGTTTTTTAAGGCTTTCATTGTATTTCACTTTATTTTCTACCTGAACCCAGCAGAAAATGGGGAGATCCTGCTAATTCCATCTGGCTCCAGCATCCATCTCTCCATCTGCAAAACCTCACAGTTCCCAAGCCAGGAGCTGGGATGGATGCTGAGGCCAGGATGGCAGAGCTGGATAAGCCACTTGGGTTTGCTTTGGTGCTTGCATGAACACTGGCTCCAGTGGTTTTAAAGGGACCCACCCAGGAGCCAATCCCAAAAGCCTGAAATCAGAGCTGTGGTTGCTCCCACCCCATGCCAGGCTGGAGAAATCTGTCCTACACCCAGACCCACCCTGCACACCCTGGGTGGGGGAGGCCACAGTAGCCACAATTGCAGCTGCAGAACAAAGGAAGCAAACAGAGACCCCAGCACAGCCAACAGGCCTGGGAAACACCTGTAAAGATCATGGGAAATCTGGGACATGAAGAGTGAAGCTGCTATTTGCAGCTGGAGACATAGTCCAGATGAACACAACATGCCCAGCCTCTCAGAGATCCAGTCTCACCAGCATCCTTGCTCCCAGAAGTTCTCTGGTACTCAGCTGCTTGAAGAGTGACTTCAGGTGTCACCAGCCTGGCGTGAGGAGGGACAGATGCCCAGACACATGGTCTGTGTCCTGCCTATATTGCTGCTGGCAGCCCAAGGGTGTTTTAACCCAGAGCCTCCCCTCTTTCCCTAGAAACCCCCATAAGCTTGGCAAAGCACAGACAGAGCAGCCTGGGAGAAGCGCTACCATTTATTAAGCCAACTATTTTTTGACAAGGGTTATTTTAACAGCACTGGAGGACATACCCCATCTTCTCCTGGGACCCTCAGCCAGTTCATTGCATGCAGGACCAGAAGGGAAGCAGGGGACAGCCAGCCTCAGGGGACACGGTGGCTCCACAGCAGTGACAGAGCTACACAGGGAGCCGCAAGCTGCTGGCAGGTGACAACGAGGCAACAGCTCCGGGGCAGGCAGGGCAGATGGGATGCTCACACAGGGGAACCCAGTCCTAGTTTGCCGGGATTCCCCAAAGTCCTTGGCAGATGCCATCTCTGGGAGGTTTGGATGTTGTCCTGCCCTCCATGTCCATCCAGGGAAGCCCTGAGGATTTGCAGGGAAGGGAGGGTGCTGGGGTGGTTTCCACAGAAGGTGCTGCTCTAGAGACACAAAGCTGAACCTGCTGTGCATTCGACCACCTTCCTGACCACAGCCAGCTCACAGCCCGTGTCCAGAATCAGTCACAGCCTGGTCTTCTCTCTCTTGGCTTCCCACTGACTTCAGGAGATGTTGTCCCCACTCCCACCACCCCAGCAAGGGAAAAGCCAGCCTGCCACCCACGCAGGCAGGGGAACAGCAGCACTGTCACCACAGCAAAGCTGTCACAGCACTCAGATACACCAGTGGGTCATGAAGCCAGGAGTCTCTGGGCTTGTCCAGGCCCCTCTCCTTGAAGCAGGGGGTTGCTGGATGCCCAGGTCCTTCCCTGCATGGTCTGGTGAAGGGAGCAGGTCCTGCTCAAGCTTGCACAGGGCTCCAGCTGCAAGCCATGCTCTACAAGCCAGCAAGGGGTATGCTGGGGGGCATGGGGGGTGGACAGTAAAAAGGCACAGGCAGAAGCCAAGGCTTTTTAAAAGGACAGAGCTGTCTCCAGGGCAGAGTCACTGCAAATCCACCCTGGCAGAGAAGCCTCACGTTTCTGATTACCAGAAGGGGGTAGAGACCTGGCATCATTCACCACACAGATGGAGAATCCCAGCCATGACCCCCATCACACAGCATCAGGGGAAATCATCAGCTTTTCCAAGTCTGCCAGTCCACAAGGCTGCCCATGTGCTGCCACATCCCAGAGCTTCTGAAAGACTTTGTCCCAAGCTGGGGGACAGTGCCGAAAAACTAGGAGAACTGGATCTCCATCTCCCACCCAGTGCTTTGCCCTTCTCATGTAATCACATGGGGAAGGGGAGTCTACACTGCCATCTTTTCTCCATGGGGCATGGACAAAGGCTCCAACAGGGGCAGCTACAGTGACAGCCCTGATCATGCTTCTGATCAGCCTCACAGAGTTGATCCAGGCAGGACTTCACCCTCTGAGAAGGGGGTTTTAGCATCCAACAAGTGGTGTGGGCAAACCTCAGATGCCCCAGGTCAGCTCCACCCTGGATGGACACTGGCCATCCAGTGTCATCCAAGGGGTTGGTGGAGATGAGCCCATCCAACAGGGATGGCCCTGCCCCACAGCTCACACCAAACATGCTGGTGCCACTGAGCTGTGAATGCACTGGAGCATCTCCTGTCCTCTCTGGGCAGACAGTTCAGAAGAAAGGTCGCCAGTTTTTGCAGGCAGGAGGCTGAGAATTAAAGGGGAGAAGACTCCTAGGAGTCCTGCTGCCCCAGGATTCCCCACCAAACCTTCCCTGCTACCAACGTCAAGGACAACAGAGGAGTGACCAGGCACCTGCATGCACCACCCCAGAGCAAAGACATAAATTTACAGGGACCCACCTCATCCTGACTCTCCCAAAAATTCACCACAGGGTGGGCATCCCATCCCTTAGGCTTTCATCACCAAATGCTGATGGTGGGGGGGGGGGTCAGAGGAACAGTGCAACACCACCAAGCCAGCCCATCCCCCCTTCCCAGCCACTCCTACTCTTCCCAGCAGAGACAAGTGAAGCAGAGCAGGCAGTCGGGAGAGCTGGACTGGGAAAGCAAAGCCACAGGCTACAAGAATGTCACATCATCCTGAGACTGGAGCCAGCGCCAGTGGGCATCGTACTCCAGGTGCAGTTTGCTGTTCAGTTTGCAGTTCTCAAAGTCAGCCTCAGATTTCCGAGCCTTCCCACCTGGGTTCCCCTTCCCCAGTTTTTCCTCAGCCCCAGAAGCCAATTTGGTGTCTCTGCCATGTTCCAGAGAGGAGGACTGCTGACCCAGATACCCGTTGGCCACCTGGGGCTCCTTAGCAAACCGGTGATCCTGGGGCAGCACGGGTGGGGAGAGATCCAGTTGGGGCCACTCGTGCTCTGCTTTGCCCTTCTCCTGCTTTGCAGGACCCCTCTCGGGATCAATCCTGACCCAATCCTGCTCCACCCTGACCAGAGCTCTGCCGGGCACAGACGCAGCAGTGGTTTCAGCAGCATTTTGGGAATACTCATCCATGTCATCAGCCAACGTGTCCAGGTAGCTCCCAACAGAGATGCTGTCCAGCCTGTCGTTGGGGTCCTGCAGGCTGTCCCAGCTGCCCCGCCGTGAGGCTGCCTGGCTCTCCACCAGGCTGTACTGACTGCTGGCCAGGCTGCTGCAGTGGCTGGTCAGTGTGCTCCTGTCCTCCAGCAGCCACTTCACTGCCTCAATGCCCTCGTTCACCATCACCAGCTGCTGCAGGATCTTCACATCCACTGCTCGCAGATAAGCCTGGTGGAGAAAAAGAGAAATATTTGGTTTTGAAAGGAGACCGAGGTGACCCTGGTGGCTGAGGTCCCAACACACACTGTCAGAGATGTCACCACAGTGGCCACAGGTCTCCCAAGCTGCTCAATGAACAGCACACCGTGGGGGAACAGCCTGCAGGAAACCATCCCAAGAGATGCTGTCCAAGATCTGGGGACACAACCATTGGGTACAAACAACTTATGGCACCCACCAGCTACCAACACCCTTGGGGAAATAAATCCAGGGCACTTATGTCACTGTCCTCTGTGGGGACAGGAGTAAGCAAGGAAATGGAGGCACTGGGTGCAGATCTGAGCTCAGAGCATCATCCCCCAAGCTCTGGAAGGCAGCTGGTAGGGCACGAGGAACCAGGCAGGAATGCACTGGGACAAGGCTCAGATGTGGCTGGACCAACAGCACCTCCCTCGACTGTTTTGGCCTGGCCCCTTTCCTCCTTCTAGGTTCTGATCCAAGCCTGGTCTCAATGTGACACAGCAGGATTTGGAGCCTGAGACCCAAATCACTCACTAGAAGCAGGAGGAAGTTGCAGGGGAACACGGATTGTGGATCACACTGCCTGCCTCTCCAGCTCCTGCCCCTCCCAGCCAGGGGAAGCTCTTTGCAAAAACTTCAGCTGCTGCAGAAACATCTGTTTTCCTAACGGAAAGCCCCGCATGCCAAGACATTCCTGTCTGTGTGATACTGGCCGCCGAAAGCCACTGGATTTCCCCTGCACAGGATGCAAATATTTTGCCAGGAAAGGGAATAAGTCAGCAGCAGTGGGGGGAGAGGCAGAGAAACCCATCGTGGGACAGGTACAGGCAGCCTGGGATGCTGCAGATACCCATGTTTCACAAACACACCCCAGCACCAGCAAGCTGAGATGGAAATCCACAGGGTCCCAGCCCCCTGGGATCATCTGTAAGCACAGCTCCTGGTCCCCAGCATCCGGTGTCCTCAGAGCCCCCCACCAGCCCATGGGTCTCTTGGGACTCCAGTCTCCAGTCCCACAGCAAGCAGAGCAACAAAAGAATCCAA
This sequence comes from Calypte anna, assembly GCF_003957555.1. Classification (NCBI taxonomy): domain Eukaryota; kingdom Metazoa; phylum Chordata; class Aves; order Apodiformes; family Trochilidae; genus Calypte; species Calypte anna. Next base: position 21,939,733 of record NC_044254.1, on the reverse strand, counting down.
GCAAGGAGCCTGGGAAAACTCCAGCCAGGATTTCAGCACATGACACCCCTCAGTCTAGAGGACATTAAAAAAAGAAAAAAAAAAAGAGCAAAGATTTGTAGAGATTCAGACACCAACCCCCAGCCCCTCCCCATGCTCCTCAAGCTGGATTTAAATAAAAAATAGCAGCCATGTGCCTGGACTGGGGCAGGAGCCAGCTTCGAAGTGCAGAAACTTCCTTTCTAGGCAAGATATTTCAGAAACTGCCTACAATGGACTTTTCTGCATGCACTGCAAAAGCATCTGGCCTTGGCAAAGAGAAGACGTGGGAGGAGGAAGGCTGGAAACCCCTGGTGGGGTGTTCCCCGCTTTTCTCTGCCTTGTGCAACTGTGGCTATCAGAGATACCAGGGAAGATACCTCAGTTCCCCAAAAGCTGAGGGTAGGGAAATCCTCCCAGCTTTCCATCATTTAGGAAAGAGGTTGCCATTGATTTGCTGCTACTTCAGACCAGCCTGACCCTGCCTTGCACTTCAAGAAATCCTCTCTCCAGCAAGGCAAGGACAGTGCAGGAGGAGTCCAAGTTCCAGCTGCTCTATGTATTCCTCCAGATGCAGTGGTGGGTGCCCCAGCATCAACCCCCTACCCCCAAAGCCCTCCCAATGCTCTGCACATGGCACCCACTGGCATCTGGACCTGGGATGGCAGCAGTATCCAGAGGGGAGGAAGGGAACAGTGATCTTGGATGTGTGGCACAGGATGGATGAGACCTACCTGGACCCCTACTCTAGGATGTGACACCCTGTCCTGCTCCACACCTCAGTTCCCCATGCACATCCTGCAAAGCTCTCCTCCCCCTCAATCCACAAATGTCCCACCCTCTTTCCAAGGGGACCTATGAGCCAGCAGAGCTGGGGGGACCCTCATGCTCCTCCCCATGCTCTCTGGGTCAGGAAGAGGTGGGGAGAGCCTCTCCTAGGGTGATACAGCCCTGCTCCCCTCCCCAGCACTGAGAAACCCATAGGCACCATCTCCCTCTGAGACATCCAGCCCCAGGGATCAAACATCATCCTCAGACCAGGAGGCCAGAGTGGGAATTTATTGTTTTCTCCTCCCACTGCCCCCTCCTAGGCCAACTTCTCCTCTGAGCACTGGGTTTGCTGCTCTTCACTGCTGGAAGTGGGATTTCAGCTCCTGTTTGTGGGCATGAGGAGACAGGGGCAACTCCCTGTGGGGTTTTGGGCAGTCGGGTGCCATTCCTTTGGTGCAAGGTGACCCCGTTTCTTCACCACAGGAAAAAGAGCCAGGGCAGAGAAAGGAAAAGCCTCTTGTGAACCGAGGTTACCAAAGCCAGGCCTTGCAGACCCTGAGCTGAGGGTGGCTGCTGCTTCCTCCTCCTCTTCCTCCTCCTCCTTTTCCTCCTGGAGCAGCCCAGGGCCCAGACCTTTCTCCTGCGGTCAGAGTGCAGCCCCAGAGGGAGGATCCAAGCTTTGGCACCCATAGGGAATATTGACCCGGGAAAAGCACGGGTGCAGAGGGATCAGGCTGGGGGGTTCCCTGGGGGCTGGTAGGGATGTGGGTGTATGGAAACTGTTTCCCGATGAACCCGGTGGTGTGTGTGTGTGTGTGTGCGTGGGAGAGTCCCTTCCCCCAGCAGCACTTGAACCCATTGCCCAATCTCGCCACGTTTCCCCGAGGCGCAGGCACCGCCGGGATTTGCTCGTGCCATGGGAAGGAGGAGGCGAGGAAGCTGCCACCGGCACTCCCACGGTCCCTGGGAAAGGCTGCCAGAGGAGACCAACGCTTTACTAGCCACCGGAGAAGCCACAACCATCAAGCAACCCCTCCCTGGGAAAGCTTGTGCCTTGTCACCCAGGTGGTGACACCCGTGGAGTGGGGGAGAGGAGGGGGAGAAAGCAGGACCGGACCCGACACGGTGCCCTTGGGGAAGGTCCCTGCCCTAAATCCTCATCTCCGGGACATGCCCGGTCCCCTCTAGAACCAGGGCTGGGAGGAGAGTGGAACAGAGGGATCCGTAGGACCCCGGGTGGGGATGCTGCGTGGGCCGGGGTGGGTGGGGAGGACAGAGAAAAGCCGGAAAGGGGGGAGTGTACGAGCTGGGGGCTGTTAACCCAGAAAGGGGGAGACCAAAAGGGGGCGAGTGCCCAAAAACGCAGAGAGGGCGCAGGGGGCTGTTCGGGGGCTGCTCCCGGGGGGGCGGCAGCCCGGTACCCCCGGCGGTGGAATTAGTGACCCCGGAGGCAGGCAGTCACCCCGGGAGGTGCAGTTACCGGCGGTGATGCGGTTACCCCGAGGGGTCCGGCAGTGACCGGGGGGCGGCAGGCGGTCACCGGGGCGGAGGGGGCAATGACCGCGGGGGTGGCAGACACTCACCAGCTCCAGGCGGAGCACCCGGAGGCGTTCGGCGAGCGGCGGGCGAGCGCCGCGGGCCGGTGCGGGCGGTGCGGGGGGAGCGACGGTCCCGGTGGCGATCCCGGTGGCGGTCCCGCTGTCGGCCCGCAACCCCCGCAGCAGCCCGGCGGGCGGCCGCCGCCCCACCTTGCCGGCCAGCTCCCGCAGCTCGGCGGGCAGTGCCTCCCCGCCGCCCTCCATGCGGGTGGGTCGGCGGTGGCGGTGGCCGCGCTGTCACCGCGCTGCGAGCCCCGGCCCCGCCCCGCCCCTCCCGCCGGCCCCGCCCCTCCCGCCTCCACCTGCCCGCCCGCCGCCGCGCACCACCGAATTCCGCCGGGCCGGGCAGAGCGCCGCTCGGGGGAGAGGGGGGCGGGGCTAACGCTGGCCACGCCTCCGCGGCGTCTCTGCGGCGCCGGAAGCGGCGAGGTCCCGCTGGCGCTGGGCGGACCGGACCGGAGCGGCCCTGACCGGGACCGGCCCCGCACCGCCCCGCCTCAGCCGCCCCGCCCAGACCGTGAGTAGCGCGGCCGGCAGTCGCCCTCCGGCCCTGCCTCCCGCTCCCCCGCCCCGGGCTCTCGGCGGTGCCCCAGCTCCCGCCCTCCGCCGCCTCTCCTTGCTGCCCCGGGGCTCCCGCATCGCCTCGGTCCCCTCCGCCAGCCCTCCCCGCAGCCCTGGGTCCTCGCATTCTCCAAGTGCCCGGGGTGATCTCCCTCTTTCTCCCGACGGCACCACCGAGGTCCCGCACCCCTTCCCCCGCGGGCCCTGGGTGCCCCCCGCCTCCTCTCCCCCCTCTGCCTGGGCCCACGGGGCTCCAGCCAAGATCCTGGGTGCTCCGGGCACCACCCCGGGTGGGTGTTGTGTGGAGCCCGGCCACAGCTCCTCTGCCCAGGGCTCTTCTGCAGGGCCAGGGTCCAGCTCTGGTCTCCACATCCAGCCCTGCTGCTGCTGCAGGTGGGGGGGGTTCTGCTCCCCACCAGGGACCCCGTGGGCTGATTTGCCCAGTGATGGCCCCTCCATAACGCCTGCCAGCCCAGGGCCTGTCACCAGCCAGAGCCTCTTGGCCACTTCTCTTTTCTAGAGGGTGTGGGAGTGGGCCCAGCACACTGCAGCAGTCTGGCTGAGGGGTTGGTCTGGAGCAGGGGTCCTCACTGGCCTGTGGGGTCAAGAGCTTCCCCTTGTCCTGCTTAGAGACTTCCAGCAAAGCCTGGACTTGTGGATTGCTCTCTGTGGGGCTGGGGGTGCTGTCAGGCCAGGAGGCTCCACAGAGCTTCTGCTTGTGGCACATGAGTGTCATTCATGGCCACTGCTTGTGGCACATGGGTGACATTGGTTGCCACCGTGTCTTTGCTTGGGGAGAGCATTTGAAGGTGCTCAGCTTTCTCACCACATACCCATCCTGTCCTGGCAGGGAGCCCCGATGGACACAAAAGCAGAGCAGGGCACATCCTGACCCCATGTGGCTGTCCCCATGACTATGGACGAGTGGAAACCCAACCCTGCCATCAAACCCCACAAGAAGAGGAGTTGGTACCTTGCCTGGAAGTACAAACTGATGAACCAGCGTGCCCTGAGGAAGCTGTGCCAGGTGAGTCACCCCCAGCCCTGGGGTGGATTAGGGAGGATAATCTGTGGGGTTTGCTGGCTCATGGAGCAGCTGCGTGGGCAGAGGTGGGTCTGTTGGCAGACCTGGGTGACCCAGCAGGCTGCAGATTGCATGACTTGTCCCCCAAAATGCTACATTGTGCCTCTGTGTGGAAGGGTCTGCCATGTCTAGCAGTTTCCTCCAGCTGCAAATGGACCTGCTGAGTGACTATGGCAGGAGTTACAATTATCCAGACATCTTTGAAAGCTGGAAACCTGACTGATTCTTCCCTTCCTGGCTCTGGACTCATGCTGAGTTCAGCAGGGCTCAGCCTGCAGTGGGAAACCACCCCTACCCCATTTGCTTTGCAGATGAAACCTGGTATAATGCAGAACAGGTGGACAGAGAAAATAGGGCTTAGTAGTGGGATCTCCTGCCCTGGAGGCAGCTGGTGTCTGGGAAAGCCACAGGCTTGGTTGCTTGTGCTGCAAGGCAGCTAATCCTTGGTGGAGGCAGTGTCTGGGGGGGGTGTCTGAGGGCACAAGGGCAGTAAGGGGTTTGCCCCATGGCAGGGAGCTCTTCTCTCACTGATAGTGTCTGGATTGTGTCTGTAATCCAAAGCTTTTCCTCACTGTGTGACTGTCCAGGGCAGCATCTGGGCTCTGCTAGAGCTGTTCCTCAGTCCCAGAGCAGGACTCTGGGGTGGCTGCTGGGCAGGGTCTTGGTCCTCATGCAGAGCCCTCCAGCAACCATGTGCTGCTGTTGCCTCTCCAGCACGAAGCAGCACCTGGGCCTAGGCTTACAGAGCTCCCTGGGTCAAGTAAAGGGACACAGCTTCACTGAGGCCTTGTCTTTCAGGCCAGGCCATCCTGCATCCCTACCCAGCACTGCAGCTCTAATGCCATCTTCTTGGCCATGGCCAGACAAGCACTTGCAGCTCATAGTTGCAGGAAGATGATTTCCCAGCATGGGTTGTTGGTGTTCCAAGGTTTCCTGTGTGGCTCTGTCACCCTTTTAGCATTTAGGAGTAGTTTCTGTTTTATGCTGGGTCCAAATACCAGGAAAAAGACTGAAATTGGGGAAGATAAAAACAAGATGCATTTTAATAGAGGTGCTTGTAAAAAATCTGTGGTCTTTTCTGCCCCCTTCCTTGTTCTTGGGCCATAGGAAATGGTGATGCTTGTGTTGAGGATTCACATGGACTGCTCCATGGCTTCTGGACCTTCCCAAAGCAGGCATGGGCATAGGTTGCCTTGGTTTGCTGCAGACAGGGAAGCTGTTGTGGGCTGTTCTCTGCAGCCTGTAGCACAGTGTGATTTCCTGAAGCAAGACCTGAGCTCCTTGCTTTTGCCTTGCTTGAGTCACACAGCATCTCCTCTCCCTCTGAATACCCTGGGTATGTCCTCAGGTGGCAGAGGGAAACAAGAGATGCTGTGGGAGAGGCAGAGGTTAAGTTTACCCAGGGAGTTGTAACTCTGAAGAGCCAAAGTCTGCATGCCAAGCCCCTCAACCTTGATGCAGTATTTTAGCAGCAATCTGCTCACCAGTCTGGAAGCAGGGACGTGTTGGTAGCGGATTAATTCTCATGTATCAAGACTTCAGTGCTCTCCAGATCATGAGAGCATTTCACCCTAAAAGTTGGTCAGCCATGTTTCTATTTGCCTTTTCCCAGAAGAAAACAGAGAAAATGGCAGATGCTTTTGCTCCCTTGCAAGATCTCCTTGGGGTGCCCTGCAGCCTCTGCCAAGGAGAGGGCCTGATGGTGTGGTTGTTACATACAAGTTGGTAAAACAAAGCAGCTTGTGTTGCAGACAGGTGCTGTCCTCTTTCTGCTTGTGACTGTGATTGTGAACATCAAGCTGATCTTGGACACCAGGAGAGCTGCTTATGAGGAGGAAGAGGAGTCTGCACAGGACTATGGTGAGAGGCAGTGCTCTTTTTTGTGAGCAAGGAAACAGGAGGGAGGGAAGCGATTTCTTTAAGTCAGTGCAAACTTGTGACCAGCCGCAGCACAAAGGGCAGATCTGTGCACATGCATTTAATAAAAGTGAAGAGAAAAAGCTGCTCCTATTCCTGACCTGTATACTCAAGGTTTTAACACGTTTCGCTGCAGAGGTCTGATTGGTGATAGCAGGGGCCAGACCTGTTGCCATTTTGGGTTTCCTTCACCAGAGATTCTGACTTATGGTTTGTTAGGCTGGGATGCCTGGTGGGCCTGACCTCCTGGAGGCTTAGCTGAGGTAGCACCAAGCAAGGACAAGTCAGAGATGCCTTGGCTGGGTGAAACTGGGTTTTTCTGCCCTGTAGATGATGAGCTGCTGAATGTGGAGGTTCCCAGGCACCCTGTCAGCAACAAGAAGGTCTTGGATGTGGAGGTGTACTCCAGCAGGTCAAAGGTCTACGTGGCTGTGGATGGGACAACAGTAAGTGATGGGTGCTGACTGACCCTACGAGCAGAGAATGGGTGGAACTGAATGAGTGAAGCCTCAAAAATGGGTGGAGAGATCAGTTCTGCAAGGAGGTCAAGAGTGGGTCCCCCTTCTGCCTGCAGGACTGTGGGGGTGTTCTCGTGTTGTCTTCTACTCTGGCATCCATCACTGCTATGAGCAAAGCCCAAATGTCACAGGAGAGATTTGCCTGAGGGCTCAGATGAATGGGCAGGGAATAAGAGTCTTGGTGTGTGGCTCTCATCTCTTCTCTACTTGCAGGTCCTGGAAGATGAGGCTCGTGAGCAGGGAAGAGGGATCCATGTCATTGTTTTAAATCAGGCTACGGTAAAGCATTCTTCCATGCCTGCATTTTCTTTCTTGCTGGGCAACATTTGTCCTTGTTTAACTGTTGAGTGGATGAGGGACAGGTCAACCAGGAGAGAAGTTCCCAAATTCTTGTTTGCCTGTAGTTCCCATACCACAACATGGTCACAAAGAGGGTCCATGCAGTATTTCTCTTATGCTTGATTAGCTGTCCTTGGGGAGCACTCAGAGAGGAGTTGTGAGACTGGGGAATGCTGCACAGACCTCTGTGCACTTCATGTCATGCGTGAAGGCCCAAGGGCTGAATTTGCCTGGGGCCTAACTCCCTAGCATGCCAGGGAAATAACTCACCATGTTGCTCAGGCTTCCAGGTCAGATTTCCATAATTCTGCATGTCCTCTCTGCATAGCATTTAAAATGCATCTGACGTTTGAATGCCCACAGGGTCACGTGATGGCCAAGAGGGTGTTTGACACCTATTCTCCCCATGAAGATGAAGCCATGGTGCTTTTCCTCAATATGGTTGCCCGGGGCAGGATCCTGATCTTCACCATTAAGGTATGTGACCTTAGTGTCAAAAGAAAACATCACCTTGAGTCAGGCTGCCCCAGAGCTCTTCTGAGCAGCTGCCTCCTGAATGCCATCAGACATTCCCAGGGCTAAATGTCACATCCTCAGTAGGCTGTGCCTCTCTGGCTGCATCACCTCCCTTGTCTTTTCACTCCCCCTTGTTACTACAGATATTGCTGTGTGCCCAACAGGACAGGAGAGCAAAAAGCAGATGTGTCAGAGCTTGCAGCCATAAATGAGTTTGGGTAGAAAATGGATATGAGGATGCATAAGGAT